>NC_141541.1:103985000-104317500 GCF_021556685.1 Rattus norvegicus | reverse complement strand
CAGGGCAGAGGGGGTAGCTCTGGATACACGTGCAGTCCAGTTCCTGCCCACAGCATGGATTCAATATAACTTCATTGCTATTCAAATGAAGCCTTATGCTAACACTTCGAAGAGGAAATTGATATAAAGTATAAAGTGAAATTAGGTTGGCTGGTTCCTTGCAATTACATATTTTCTCAATCATGACAATACATGTTTTATGTCTCTAGTTGGACTACATAACATGTACTAAGAAAGCAGTGTTTAATAACTGAACCCGTAGTTAAAAGAAAAAAAAAATCACAGAGAAATACTAGTTTCTCTGAGAACGAAAGTAAATATATGTTGTACATTAGAATGAAAAGCAAACTACTGACTGTTAACACATGAATTTCAGATTATTAATATGTTCTTTGAAATAATTTTATTTTACATATATGGGGTCCAACCAAGGTACATCTGACATAGTAAGTTTTCATCAGTAGCTTCTTGTATGAGATAATGCACATGTCCTTCAATAGATAACGGCAGCCCTGTTACTCTATTCCGGGTCTTGATTACACCTTGTAGTCGTTGTTCAATGTCAAGAACATGGGTCTTAGCCTAAAAAAAATACAGAAAGTCATTAAGGCTACAGACCCAATAGAATTTGGAGTTTCTACTTTTCTTACTTAATGTTAGCAGTGTTTGACAAAACAATATCCCATTTGTAGCAATGAAACAAATACAATTAACTTGAGATCTCACTTTGATGTGCATTATAAAAACCACTAGGTAACTCTGCACATCTTAATTCCAGGAAAGTAATGTTAAAACATCTGTTTCAGAGGGCAAGAGGTGTAGTTCTGCAGTGGGTGGCCTGTTTAGTAGGTGGGAGACCCTGGGTTCTATTCCCTTCCACTATTGAACAAAATAAAGCAAACAGAAAGCAACCTATTTGAAATGTTAGTTCTTAAATATTTTAGTGATGATTCTAACGATGGTGGCAATGCTCTAATGGCTGATAAGTTTATATAAGTGCACAGAAATGGAATTTTAAGTAACTACTTGGGATTCTTTACATCTCTCTTAAGAAAAAGCATATCAGAATGCAAAATTGAGAATGATGTTATTAGGAAAATAATTTTGGATTGCAGGATGAAGTCTGGGGTTGTTAACATTAATCAAAGCATGTACTTAGCATATGCAAGGCCTTGGGTTGAAAAAGGAGGTTGGGGGAGAAAAGAAATCTTCAGAGTATATCTGTCAACTCTAGAGGTTTTAACCAGTTTTAGATTTCAAGGCAATCAATTCTCTTGTTCACTGATAATATCTGGAATCAGTTCTCTTATAAAGAGAGAGACACTATTAGCTCATGCCAAGCTGCAGCTTTTACCAACCTTCTCATTGACAACTTCCCCGGTTTCATTCGGTGGTGCTTTGGAGTGTCCTTTCACTGGTTTACTCCATTCCACGAGAGGATCATGCAGAAAAGTCTTTAAGACACTAAAATTGAAACATATAATATAGTAATAATACATTCATTCCCTTTGCAAAAAAGAAATCTTACAAATCAATGCTTAGAAGTAGATTAAGTGGGGCTGGGGATTTAGCTCAGTGGTAGAGCGCTTACCTAGGAAGCGCAAGGCCCTGGGTTCGGTCCCCAGCTCCGAAAAAAAGAACCAAAAAAAAAAAAAAAAAAAAAAAAAAAAGAAGTAGATTAAGTGAAGAACAGAAAGATAAAGGTATTATTATGAGACACAGGAATACACTACGTTTTCAGATAGCTTATGTGAAATTATTTTGTGAGTATAGGAGCAAGGTAAGGGAAAGGTAGAGAGGTAATGTCAAAAGGGATTCAGATGTTTTGAGGAACGCAAGATAAATTCTGTGACATCTCAAGATATATACTCTCAACTGTTAAATGAGTATTTATTAATGCATTTTCTACTATCTTCGAGGAATATTCAATACCTTCAGTTACCACACAGATCCCACATCTTTCTGTGCTCTAGACATCCACTCTAACTGCCTATGGAAACTTGTTTGGATATATTACAAACATATCAAATTATCTTCAAAACAAAATTCATTGTCTTTACCTACTTTGTCTATAGTGTTAAATCAGTAACAAACGTCACTTGTACACTTGCCCTGAACAAGAAATAAACGATCATCCCTAACTGCTGCTCATCTGCCATCATGCTTTACATACAGACCAGTTCAGAATCTGTCTCCCTACTCACTCCAACTCTACTGCTCCCACTACACCATTCACTTATGGCCTGGAACTCTGATATTTCTGCAGTGCAGAATGAATGCTTTCATTTCCTCTTCGTTTCTTTTAAAAAATGTCCATCATAAAACTCATATTCTTTTACTTCTCAGAATACTTTTCTTCTGTACTTGTTTAATGATTTAAGATTTGAGCCACTTCAAAAGGTATTTTCTGACTTTTCTAGAAAAAAAGTGTGTGTGTGTGGCCCTCTTACTGACATGTAACATAATGAGTGTTCCTTTATCTATGTTTGACAAAGTATTCTATTAGAATGTCAGAATTCTGCTTTTAAAAATAAGAGGATTTGAACATCCTTTAAAAATCTGCCTTTCTGCACTGGAGTGGTGAATCAAATCGACAAAATGTTTGCTGTGCAAGCATCAGGACTCAAGTTTAGATCTCCAGCACCCACATAAAAACCCAGAAACAGCAGTACATGTTTGTAATTCAGCCACTGAGGAGGAGGTACAGGTGGTGACTGGAGGTCAGTGGTCGGTAGCTCAGAAAATAAGTGGAAAGCAATGAATGAAGCCAGCTGTTGCTGACCTTTGTTTGACCTCCACAATGCTGACATTAAATTACAACTGAAAGGCTGATTGACTTATTTCTAAGATCAACAAAATTCCCCTTGCTCCATCTTGTACATATTGATTAAACCCAGCAATTAGCCAAGGAAGGAAGGAAGGAAGGAAGGAAGGAAGGAAGGAAGGAAGGAAGGAAGAGCACTACAATTTGAAAAGAAACAGTAAAGTGATCTATGCAACTGAGTTGCTGTTGCAGAGGGAAAGAAACCTTCAGGTATCCACTAAAGTAACTACTCAGAGCAAATAACACCCAGGAGACCTCAGGACAAGAGCTGCTGCACTTCTATAAATTAGCAATCAGAACTAGAAACAAAATTGACAGAAAAATTATGCTGGACCAATGGGTGGAGGGCAGAGGACAACCTCATGGGTTGTCCTTAAGGTGCCTTCCACTTTTTGTCCTAGACAGGATCTCTCATTGGCTGACTTTGCTATGTAGGTCAGACTACCTGGCTAGCAAGCTCCAGTCATCTGTCTGTCTCCCCTTCCCACTCACTGTGGAGAGGATTACAGATGGCTGCCACAACACCAGCTTTTTACATGGATTCTGGAGAGCTGAACTCAGATCCTCACACTCGTGTGGCAGTGCTTTATGGACTGAACCATCTCCCAGCTAAAAAACTCTTAACAAAAACATCTGTATGTTCACATGAGTACAAATGGCCAAGGAGGCCAGAGGCATCCTATCCCCCTGATCCTCTGGAGCTGGAGTGACAGGCAGTTGTGAGCTGTCCGACATGGGTGACTGGAATTCAAATTTGGGTCCTATACATGCAAGAGCATATGTGTTAACCACTGATCCATCCCTCTATCTTCAGGAAAGTATCTTTAAAGTTAAGTCTTGTACATTTAAAACTACAAAACTTAGTCTCAAGAAACTAATATTGAATAGAAAAACATTTACAGTTCAGAAAATAATGTTGTTAAGATGGTACTACACACAAATATAACTACAAATTCACTGTCATTCCTATCTAAATCCAAGTTAGCTTCTTGGAGTAATTGGTGGTTTTAAAATTCACAAGGAAATGTGAAGGACTCAAGCAAGTTAAGAAATCTTGATAAAGAAGGAATTAGAATGCTCTTCCTGATTTCAAAATTTGTTATAAAGATAGTCATTAAGACAGTGGTTGGATAGATGGCACATTAACATATAACTCATTAGAATTAATGAAAACCAACTGACCATTTAAATAAAAAGTTAGCACAATTAAATGTTGGAAAAAGTCTTATAAGCAAATGGTAGCCAAGTGTGGTGATATATTCCTATAAATCCACCTCTGCACTTAGGGAGGCAGAGGATCTCTGTGAGTTCAAGACCAGTCCAATCTATACAGTGAGTTCCAGTTTGGTCAAGGCTATGTAGTAACTCGCACTAATAAATAAATTATGACTTTAAAAAAATTAAGACTTTGGCAAGAGATATAGGCAGGTGGTAGTGTGTGCTTAAGTGTATATCTAACACACTGAAGGCCCAGAGTTCAACCTCCAGCACCAATGACTGAAAGGGCATTGTCAAAGAGGAAGAAAATAGGGGCTGGTGAGTACCATTGTGGCAGCTCTTAACTGTCTCTGACTCCAATTCTAAGGGATCAAACACCCTTTTCTGGCCTTCACAGGTACCAGGCATAAATGTACACAGATACCCATGAACATAATTTTTTTTAAATTAAAAAAATTAGAAAATTTTGGGGTTGGGGATTTAGCTCAGTGGTAGAGCGCTTGCCTAGCAAGCGCAAGGCCCTGGGTTCGGTCCCCAGCTCCGAAAAAAAAAGAAGAAAAAAAAAAAGTTTTGTTGAACAGTGTGTCAAAAGGTTCTGTATCCAGAATAAGAATTCTTAAAATTCAGGGATAAAAGACAACCCAATCAAAAACCAGACAAAGAAGGTATGCAAAGTAGTGTACCTTCCTGCCATATACTTCCAGCTCCTAGAGATGCTGGGTCAGGAAGATAGACGCAGTCCAGGAGTTTAAGGGCAGGCTAGATAATACAGTAAGACACACCCACAACCAAAACAATATGCTAATGATTTTAATAGTCATTTATGCAAAAAATAGTCATTTATGAAAAAAAGATATACAAATGTTAATAAGGGAACAAAAGAGCCAATGTTCAACATTCCTGGTCATTAGGAAAATGCAAATTAAAGCTACAATGAAATATTACTTCATTCACTTCATATCCCATAGGATGGCTAAAATAATAGCCAGTGTTGGTGAAGACATGGAGGGATGGAATCTCATACATATTACTAATGGAATTATAGTTTTTATAACTGCTTTGGAAAACAGTTTGAAGGGTATTCAAAGTACCATGACTCAAAGTTCTACTCAGAGGCATATACAAAAGAACTGAAAATATACATGCACATAGGGGTTGTGCATAAAGTTCATAACATGCTATCAATAATAGGCCAAAGGTGGAATTACTATACATGTCTATTACCTGATAGTTGAGTAAAACAAAACATGGTCTCATTAATATAATAGAACACTACATGGTAATTAAAATGAATGAAGTTCTTATATATGATGAACCTTGAAACCACTATGCTACATGAAAGAAGACAGACACAAAAAGTCTCAAATTATATGATCAAACTGACATTAAATGCCCTCTGTAGGAAATGCAGAGATAGGGAGTGGATTAATGGAAGTGGAGAGGAGGAAGGAGTTGAGAAGAATGGTAACACCCACAGACGTGTTCTGTGTCAGGTGCGGAACGTTTCTTAAAGAATGCTAATGAATGATAATCATGGGACTATACTGAGACCCTCAGAAAAGCATTTTTTGTGGGGTGGGAGGTGATAGATCTCACTATGTAGCACTGATTGGACCAGAACTCAGTATGTAGACCAGGATGGCCTAGAACTTTTTGCCTCCCCCCCCTGCCCATCTCTTCTTGCCTCTGTCTCTTGAGTGCTAGGATGACAAGCACGAACCATCATGCCAAACCTTAAGTTATTATTTCTAAAAATATACTTTAAGTAACACAGAGTGGTTTCTATGTAAAGAAAATGTATTAAATAGACCACTATTTACTTTCAAGGTCACTAGTAGATTGTTTACAAAGGACATATAATTACCTCATTAAAGGTTCGCGCTGATCCCTCATCAGTCTCAGTGTAACTTCACATGCTCTTCGAAACAGACCCTCTGTTCCCATAGGACCCATTCCATTAACCATATTATGAGTCAGTCGAAATGGTACAATTTCTGGAACTTCAAAAGTTTCTCCCTTAAAAACAAAAGGTTTTATTATATGGTAGTAATAAATTTACAAAACCTTTGCTCAAAGAGTTTGGAACTTCATGTCTGGACTCTTAGGAAAGAGAAAAAATATCCTCCAAATATTTATGTAATTTATATAAAGGCATCTGTTGAAAAAAGCCATATAATACTGCCTTTGCTTTTGGGCAATTTGAAAACATGGATTAATCTTAGATATAAGATCTAAATGGGCGCCGCGCTAGGGTGTATATAAGCGCGTCATGTCGGCGCGCGGGGCCTCTCCTTAAGATTTTAATAAAGTTTGGTCCCAGTAAAAAAAAAAAAAAAAAAAAAAAGGGAGACCCAACCGCCTGGTCAGGTGGGCACTCCTGAGGCTGCAGAGCGGAAGAGACCACCAACACTGCTCACCCCTGCCCACATCCCTGGCCCAAGAGGAAACTGTATAAGGCCTCTGGGCTCCCGTGGGGGAGGGCCCAGGAGCGGCAGGACCCCTGCCTGAGACACCACCGGAACCTGAAGGAAACAGACCAGATAAACAGTTCTCTGCACCCAAATCCCGTAGGAGGGAGAGCTAAACCTTCAGAGAGGCAGACAAGCCTGGGAAACCAGAAGAGACTGCTCCCTGCACACACATCTCGGACGCCAGAGGAAAAAGCCAAAGACCATCTGGAACCCTGGTGCACTGAAACTCCCGGAAGGGGCGGCACAGGTCTTCCTGGTTGCTGCCGCTGCAGAGAGCCCGTGGGCAGCACCCCACGAGCGAACTTGAGCCTCAGGACCACAGGTAAGACCAAATTTTCTGCTGCAAGAGAGCTGCCTGGTGAACTCAAGACACAGGCCCACAGGAACAGCTGAAGACCTGTAGAGAGGAAAAACTACACGCCCGAAAGCAGAACACTCTGTCCCCATAACTGACTGAAAGAGAGGAAAACAGGTCTACAGCACTCCTGACACACAGGCTTATAGGACAGTCTAGCCACTGTCAGAAATAGCAGAACAAAGTAACACTAGAGATAATCTGATGGCGAGAGGCAAGCGCAGGAACCCAAGCAACAGAAACCAAGACTACATGGCACCATCGGAGCCCAATTCTCCCATCAAAACAAACATGGAATATCCAAACACACCAGAAAAGCAAGATCTAGTTTCAAAATCATTTTTGATCATGATGCTGGAGGACTTCAAGAAAGACGTGAAGAACTCCCTTAGAGAACAAGTAGAAGCCTACAGAGAGGAATCGCAAAAATGCCTGAAAGAATTCCAGGAAAACATAAATAAACAAGTAGAAGCCCATAGAGAGGAGACACAAAAATCCCTGAAAGAATTCCAGGAAAACACAATCAAACAGTTGAAGGAATTAAAAATGGAAATAGAAGCAATCAAGAAAGAACACATGGAAACAACCCTGGATAGAGAAAACCAAAAGAAGAGACAAGGAGCTGTAGATACAAGCTTCACCAACAGAATACAAGAGATGGAAGAGAGAATCTCAGGAGCAGAAGATTCCATAGAAATCATTGACTCAACTGTCAAAGATAATGTAAAGCGGAAAAAGCTACTGGTCCAAAACATACAGGAAATCCAGGACTCAATGAGAAGATCAAACCTAAGGATAATAGGTATAGAAGAGAGTGAAGACTCCCAGCTCAAAGGACCAGTAAATATCTTCAACAAAATCACAGAAGAAAACTTCCCTAACTTAAAAAAAGAGATACCCATAGACATACAAGAAGCCTACAGAACTCCAAATAGATTGGACCAGAAAAGAAACACCTCCCGTCACATAATTGTCAAAACACCAAACGCACAAAATAAAGAAAGAATATTAAAAGCAGTAAGGGAAAAAGGTCAAGTAACATATAAAGGCAGACCTATCAGAATCACACCAGACTTCTCGCCAGAAACTATGAAGGCCAGAAGATCCTGGACTGATGTCATACAGACCCTAAGAGAACACAAATGCCAGTCCAGGTTACTGTATCCAGCAAAACTCTCAATTAACATTGATGGAGAAACCAAGATATTCCATGACAAAACCAAATTTACACAATATCTTTCTACAAATCCAGCACTACAAAGGATAATAAATGGTAAAGCCCAACATAAGCAGGCAAGCTATACCCTAGAAGAAGCAAGAAACTAATCGTCTTGGCAACAAAACAAAGAGAATGAAAGCACACAAACATAACCTCACATCCAAATATGAATATAAAGGGAAGCAATAATCACTATTCCTTAATATCTCTCAATATCAATGGCCTCAACTCCCCAATAAAAAGACATAGATTAACAAACTGGATACGCAACGAGGACCCTGCATTCTGCTGCCTACAGGAAACACACCTCAGAGACAAAGACAGACACTACCTCAGAGTGAAAGGCTGGAAAACAACTTTTCAAGCAAATGGTCAGAAGAAGCAAGCTGGAGTAGCCATTCTAATATCAAATAAAATCAATTTTCAACTAAAAGTCATCAAAAAAGATAAGGAAGGACACTTCATATTCATCAAAGGAAAAATCCACCAAGATGAACTCTCAATCCTAAATATCTATGCCCCAAATACAAGGGCACCTACATACGTAAAAGAAACCTTACTAAAGCTAAAAACACACATTGCACCTCACACAATAATAGTGGGAGATTTCAACACCCCACTCTCATCAATGGACAGATCATGGAAACAGAAATTAAACAGTGATGTCGACAGACTAAGAGAAGTCATGAGCCAAATGGACTTAACGGATATTTATAGAACATTCTATCCTAAAGCAAAAGGATATACCTTCTTCTCAGCTCCTCATGGTACTTTCTCCAAAATTGACCATATAATTGGTCAAAAAAGGGGCCTCAAAAGGTACAGAAAGATAGAAATAATCCCATGCGTGCTATCGGACCACCAAGGCCTAAAACTGGTCTTCAATAACAATAAGGGAAGAATGCCCACAAACATGTGGAAATTGAACAATGCTCTACTCAATGATAACCTGGTCAAGGAAGAAATAAAAGAAATTAAAAACTTTTTAGAATTTAATGAAAATGAAGGTACAACATACCGAAACTTATGGGACACAATGAAAGCTGTGCTAAGAGGAAAACTCATAGCGCTGAGTGCCTGCAGAAAGAAACAGGAAAGAGCATATGTCAGCAGCTTGACAGCACACCTAAAAGCTCTAGAACAAAAAGAAGCACATACACCCAGGAGGAGTAGAAGGCAGGAAATAATCAAACTCAGAGCTGAAATCAACCAAGTAGAAACAAAAAGGACCATAGAAAGAATCAACAGAACCAAAAGTTGGTTCTTTGAGAAAATCAACAAGATAGATAAACCCTTAGCCAGACTAACGAGAGGACACAGAGAGTGTGTCCAAATTAACAAAATCAGAAATGAAAAGGGAGACATAACTACAGATTCAGAGGAAATTCAAAAAATCATCAGATCTTACTATAAAAACCTATATTCAACAAAACTTGAAAATCTTCAGGAAATGGACAATTTCCTAGACAGATACCAGGTATCGAAGTTAAATCAGGAACAGATAAACCAGTTAAACAACCCCATAACTCCTAAGGAAATAGAAGCAGTCATTAAAGGTCTCCCAACCAAAAAGAGCCCAGGTCCAGACGGGTTTAGTGCAGAATTCTATCAGACCTTCATAGAAGACCTCATACCAATATTATCCAAACTATTCCACAAAATTGAAACAGATGGAGCACTACCGAATTCCTTCTATGAAGCCACAATTACTCTTATACCTAAACCGCACAAAGACCCAATAAAGAAAGAGAACTTCAGACCAATTTCCCTTATGAATATCGACGCAAAAATACTCAATAAAATTCTGGCAAACCGAATTCAAGAGCACATCAAAACATTCATCCACCATGATCAAGTAGGCTTCATCCCAGGCATGCAGGGATGGTTTAATATACGGAAAACCATCAACGTGATCCATTATATAAACAAACTGAAAGAACAGAACCACATGATCATTTCATTAGATGCTGAGAAAGCATTTGACAAAATTCAACACCCCTTCATGATAAAAGTCCTGGAAAGAATAGGAATTCAAGGCACATACCTAAACATAGTAAAAGCCATATATAGCAAACCAGTTGCTAACATTAAACTAAATGGAGAGAAACTTGAAGCAATCCCACTAAAATCAGGGACTAGACAAGGCTGCCCACTCTCTCCCTACTTATTCAATATAGTTCTTGAAGTTCTAGCCAGAGCAATCAGACAACAAAAGGAGATCAAGGGGATACAGATCGGAAAAGAAGAGGTCAAAATATCACTATTTGCAGACGACATGATAGTATATTTAAGTGATCCCAAAAGTTCCACCAGAGAACTACTAAAGCTAATAAACAACTTCAGCAAAGTGGCTGGGTATAAAATTAACTCAAATAAATCAGTTGCCTTCCTCTATACAAAAGAGAAACAAGCCGAGAAAGAAATTAGGGAAACGACACCCTTCATAATAGACCCAAATAATATAAAGTACCTCGGTGTGACATTAACCAAGCAAGTAAAAAATCTGTACAATAAGAACTTCAAGACACTGAGGAAAGAAATTGAAGAAGACCTCAGAAGATAGAAAGATCGCCCATGCTCATGGATTGGCAGGATTAATATAGTAAAAATGGCCATTTTACCAAAAGCAATCTACAGATTCAATGCAATCCCCATCAAAATACCAATCCAATTCTTCAAAGAGTTAGATAGAACAATTTGCAAATTCATCTGGAATAACAAAAAACCCAGGATAGCTAAAGCTATCCTCAACAATAAAAGGACTTCAGGGGGAATCACTATCCCTGAACTCAAGCAGTATTACAGAGCAATAGTGATAAAAACTGCATGGTATTGGTACAGAGACAGACAGATAGACCAATGGAATAGAATTGAAGACCCAGAAATGAACCCACACACCTATGGTCACTTGATTTTTGACAAAGGAGCCAAAACCATCCAATGGAAAGAAGATAGCATTTTCAGCAAATGGTGCTGGTTCAACTGGAGGGCAACATGTAGAAGAATGCAGATCGATCCATGCTTATCACCCTGTACAAAGCTTAAGTCCAAGTGGATCAAGGACCTCCACATCAAACCAGAAACACTCAAACTAATAGAAGAAAAACTAGGGAAGCATCTGGAACACATGGGCACTGGAAAAAATTTCCTGAACAAAACACCAATGGCTTATGCTCTAAGATCAAGAATCGACAAATGGGATCTCATAAAACTGCAAAACTTCTGTAAGGCAAAGGACACTGTGGTTAGGACAAAACGGCAACCAACAGATTGGGAAAAGATCTTTACCAATCCTACAACAGATAGAGGCCTTATATCCAAAATATATAAAGAACTCAAGAAGTTAGACCGCAGGGAAACAAATAACCCTATTAAAAAATGGGGTTCAGAGCTAAACAAAGAATTCACAGCTGAGGAATGCCGAATGGCTGAGAAACACCTAAAGAAATGTTCAACATCTTTAGTCATAAGGGAAATGCAAATCAAAACAACCCTGAGATTTCACCTCACACCAGTGAGAATGGCTAAGATCAAAAACTCAGGTGACAGCAGATGCTGGCGAGGATGTGGAGAAAGAGGAACACTCCTCCATTGTTGGTGGGATTGCAGACTGGTAAAACCACTCTGGAAATCAGTCTGGAGGTTCCTCAGAAAATTGGACATTGAACTGCCTGAGGATCCAGCTATACCTCTCTTGGGCATATACCCAAAAGATTCCTCAACATACAAAAGAGACACGTGCTCCACTATGTTCATCGCAGCCTTATTTATAATAGCCAGAAACTGGAAAGAACCCAGATGCCCTTCAACAGAGGAATGGATACAGAAAATGTGGTACATCTACACAATGGAATATTACTCAGCTATCAAAAACAATGACTTTATGAAATTCGTAGGCAAATGGTTGGAACTGGAAAATATCATCCTGAGTGAGGTAACCCATTCACAGAAAGACATACATGGTATGCACTCATTGATAAGTGGCTATTAGCCCAAGTGCTTGAATTACCCTAGATCCCTAGAACAAACGAAACTCAAGACGGATGATCAAAATGTGAATGCTTCACTCCTTCTTTAAATGAGGAAAAAGAATACCCTTGGCAGGGAAGGGAGAGGCAAAGATTAAAACAGAGACTGAAGGAACACCCATTCAGAGCCTGCCCCACATGTGGCCCATACATATACAGCCACCCAATTAGACAAGATGGTTGAAGCAAAGAAGTGCAGACCGACAGGAGCCGGATGTAGATCGCTCCTGAGAGACACAGCCAGAATACAGCAAATACAGAGGCGAATGCCAGCAGCAAACCACTGAACTGAGAATAGGACCCCCGTTGAAGGAATCAGAGAAAGAACTGGAAGAGCTTGAAGGGGCTCGAGACCCCATATGTACAACAATGCCAAGCAACCAGAGCTTCCAGGGACTAAGCCACTACCTAAAGACTATACCTGGACTGACCCTGGACTCTGACCTCATAGGTAGCAATGAATATCCTAGTAAGAGCACCAGTGGAAGGGGAAGCCCTGGGTCCTGCTAAGACTGAACCCCCAGTGAACTAGACTATGGGGGGAGGGCGGCAATGGGGGGAGGGTTGGGAGGGGAACACCCATAAGGAAGGGGGGGGGATGTTTGCCCGGAAACTGGGAAAGGGAATAACACTCGAAATGTATATAAGAAATACTCAAGTTAATAAAAAAAAAAAAAAAAAAAAAAGATCTAGATGAATGGATTCACTTTGTCCAGTTTAGTATACTCAATATTATTATAGAACATATTTACATTCAATATTCACGCTCAATAACATAATGTACAACTATTCTCATGTCTATTGTCCGAAATTCTCCTTTTTTACGGTTTGATCTATACCATTTATTTATCTTTTTATTTCTTTTTAGCTCAATCTATGGACTTTTTCATCTTCCTGTGACAGCTAATGGCAACCCGAAGAAGATAGGTCAATGAAAACTGAAATGACCTTCTAATCTTCCTCCAGAATTCTAACAGGAGAAAATTACTGAAGTTCTTAAAGAACCCACTCTGGTTCTATTTGTTGAAGCTGTTATTACTATTTGAAATCAGGACCTAGCACATACTGGTAAGTGTTTTACTACTGAACTATACCCTATCTTGACTTTTTCTTTAAGTTAGATCAGACTTATATACTGCCAAATTTAGAAATGTGAAACAATTCCAACTTTACGGAACTCTGTAAAATTTACTGATTTGCCCAAGTTCACATAGCTAGGAACTCAGTCAGCAATTAAAGCCCATACCTTTCATATATCACTCTTCTAACTTCTCTGCATCCTAATAGCTTTTCTAAAGGATCCACTAATGAAAACCAGTCAAGAAACTCTGTTGTGCAGCTAGGACTAAAAGGTCTAACTAGGGAGAACAGTTTTTGTGGAAAGAAAATTTGAGGGAATATGTCGAATAACCAAAGTCATGTCATACCTTATTAAAAAGACAGTTGAAGTCTACATGTACACATTCACCAGTGAAAGAATCAAAAAGAATGTTTTCACCATGACGGTCTCCAAGCCCCAGGATATAGCCAACCATTGACATGACCGCAGTAGAACGGCAGTATGCGGACCTACTGCTGTACCTAAGGAAGTACAATGCTTGTCAAATACTTTGTGCTAGGGTTTTAAAAAACAAAATTTATATATATACATATATAAATAAATTTAAAAAGAAACATTAAACTATAACAATATTCTTGGTAACTTGCCATGATGTAGGATCAGGGAATGTTCTTAGAAACCACTCATGAAAAACAGGAGGGTGCCTGGGCAGGAGTATTTCTTGGAATACTTTGAGTTTTTCAGATAAAGCTGCTGACTTTGGTAGCATACACTGGCGAAGTTCCTTTCCTGTCATATACACTCCTTCAGAGCAGAATGATTTTAATTGTTCACACAGCCAAATGAAAAAAGAAGCAAAAATAATTTTGTTAAAATAGAAAGTGTCAACATTTGTTCCAACTGAAAAGCAAGAATAGAAAAATACTAATTATGCATATTAATGGTAATAACTTGACAGCATAACAATAATAAACCCTACTATTTTTCTTTAATACTTATTAAAAGTACAGTCTCTAATTGTTGAAAATGTAAACAAACAAACAAACAAACAAACAGATCCAATGTTTTATCAAATAACTCCAGAATATACGGTTCAGAATAATTCATCACTCTGGAACACTCTTACTAAAATTATAGTAAACTTTCTTGATCAGGATGTCATAATGAGGTAAGTTCGGCTACTAGTAAAGAGGACAGATTGGTACTCTGAAATAATCTACTGTAAGGCAAGTCTATGAAATTCATGGATTACTACTATTCCTGTTATTTAAATCCAGCTCTCACTCTATAGCCAGGGCTATTCTGGAGTTTAGGAATTAATGTTATAAACAGGGCAGTCTTGAACTTTTAGTAATTCTCCTTCCTCTGCATCCTGAGTGCAGATATTACAGGTGTGTACCATTACATCCGATATGTTCTCAAGTGTCTTTTCTTTCTGTGAAGCAGTGTTTCACTATGTTGCTCTGGATAACCTGGAACTCACTGTGTAGACCAGACTGACTTAAACTCAAGAGACCTGCCTGCCCCTCTCTCCCAAGAGCTAGAATTAAAGGGTATCTACCTATGCCTGGCATGTAACCAAGTTTTTGTTTGTTTGTTTTTGAGACAGGTCTCACTATGTAGCTCTGGCTATCCTAGAACTCACTCTGCAGATCAGGCTAGCCTCAAACTCACTGAAATGCACCGGCCTCTATCTTCCAAGTGCTGGGAATAAAAGCTTGCACCAACACTCCCAGCTCTAGCATATTACTAAATCTTTTTTTTTTTTTTTTTAAGATTTTATTTATTTTATCTATGTGAGTAGCTGTCTTCAGATACACCAGAAGAGGGCATTAGATCTCTTTACAGATGGTTGTGAGCCACCATGTGGTTGCTGGGAATTGAACTCATGACCTCTGGAAGAGCAGTCGGGTGCTCTTAACTGCTGAGCCATCTCTCCAGCCCCCACTAAATCTTAAAATAAACCTTAGTCTGAAAATCATCTAGATACAAAAGTCTACGGACAAGCTCATAGTTTGAGACTTTTAGCCTCACTCATTGCATAATTCTACCATATTTATAAGATGGGTTCTTAACATGTGATTGAGTCTTTTTAGTTCAAGATGGTTGTTCGCCATGTGAACCTGAACTAGTTATTTAGATAATTTGGCTTGTAAATTAACAATAAAATGATCTATATAACATGTTTAGTATAATTCCCATATTATAGTAATTTATCAATACTATTGTTATGGACTAAATTTATTAAAAAATTGTTAAATAGCTGCAGTGGTGGGGGCGACTTTAATTCCAGCACCCAGGAGGCAGAGACAAGAGGTTATCTGTGAATGAGGCCAACCTGGTCTACATATTAAGTTCAAGGACAGCCAGGGCTACATAGAACTTGTCTCCAAACAACAACAAGACCCAAAAAACAAATCATCCCCAAAATATGTTACAGAATGTAACACTATTTGGAAATATGATCTTTGCAGATAGAGCCAGTTTAAGATGAGTGTATTAAGGTGGAATTAGAATTCAATAATCCAACAACTTGTATTCTTATACTAGGAAAAAAAGAGGGCTGGAGAGATGGCTCAGCGGTTAAGAGCACTGACTGCTCTTCCAGAGGTCCTGAGTTCAATTCCAAGCAACCACATGGTGGCTCACAACCATCTGTAATGGAATCCGATGCCCTTTTCTGGTGTGTCTGAAGAGAGTAACAGTGTACTTATACATACGATGGATAAATCTTAAAAGAAAAAAGAGGCATGCTATGGAGATGGGGTCAGTCTATAAAATGCCATGTAATCATGAAGATTTGACTTCAGGTCCTGAGAACTCATGTAAAACCAGATACAGAAGTGCCATTTTATTATCCCAATTTTTCCAGAGCAAGATGGGAGGCAAAGACTGGAGAAATTCTGAAAGCTTAAGGCCTGGCCTACATCGTGACAAGAGCCTCTGTTTCAAACAAGGCAGGTGAGGACTGACACCCAGGTCATCTCTGACCACCACATGCATACTGTAGCCATTGTTATGTACATCGATTAAAAAAAAATAAAGAGAAAGATTAAAATATATTGTATACATGATAGAATTTTTAAAGATAAATTTTTAAATGTTAAGAAAAAGGGGCGTATTTGCAGAGCCACCTCTAGTCCGGGCATTTTGGGAAGCAGAGACATGCAGACACATCTCTGAGGCTGAAGCCATCCTAGTCTACACAGTGAGAGTCTGTATCAAAAGGAAACAAACAAAACCAACAACAAATAGCTATGCAGCAACATAGAAATTTGATGTTATTTTTCTCTCTTATAAAGTTACAATTTTTTTTTTCGGAGCTGGGGATCGAACCCAGGGCCTTACCGCTGAGCTAAATCCCCAACTCCTACAATGTTTTTTATCTGTTCATAATGAACAGTTATCTCATTGTGATGGCTACTCCTGGTTGTCACCTTGACCACATCTGGAATCAACTACAATCCTGAAATGGAGGGCACACCTGTGATCCAGATCTTGAGGCTGGAAGACACAGGCTTTTGATATCTGGTTCTTGAGGCACAGTGGCTATGAAAAGCTTAGGCCCAGGCAAGGTGGCACATGCTTTTAATCCCGGGAGACAGAGCCAAACAGATCTCTGAGTTCAAGGCCAGCCTGGGACAGAGCAAGTTCCAAGTAGAGAACAGCTTAGGTCCAGGTGTGGTGGTACACCCCCTTAATCTGGGCCATACCATCTGCTGGAGGCCGACATAGGACAATGGGGAAGGGAGGGAGTGTTTTTCGTCTGCTTGCACTTACTTGCCATCTGTTAAATATACTCCTTCAGGACTCCAGTTTCTACAGAAAACAAGCTGAATCACCTAGCCTCGTGGGAGTGAGCAACTACTGACTCTTGGACTTTCCATTCACAGCTGCCTGTTGTTGAGTTGTTTGGACTGGATTTCAATAAATTCCCTTAATCTATACATTCCATAAGTCCTATGACTTTAGAGAACCCTGACTAATACACTTATGAGAAAGAACTTGCTACTATAAATGACCTGCTTCTTACCATACTGTTGCCTTAAATTTTTCTTTTTAAAATGTTGAGACATGATACCATCTGCAGTCATGGCTGACACTGACTCCATGTTCCTCCTGCCTTGAACTTCCTGAGTGCTGGGATTCCAGGCATGCATCACCATAGTTAACTACCTCTGCCTGTTAGAGCTCGTTTATAAGCACTGCCTATAATATCCATTACTATGGTGTTTGCTAGTTCGTAAAATTCTACTTCCTCAGTCTTGCATTTATTCATTCCAATATTACTACAATAAAGATTTTTTTCTACTTACCGTTTCTGAAAGTATTTGATAATATAAGTATGAGGGTACACTTATTTTATTTCATGGGTTATAATTAATTACGATGAACATCACTTTTTCTAAAGTTATCCCAAGCTAGGACAGCGTTCTAATCCAACCAAAAATCATTTCTCTGACAGAAAACTAACTTTGTTATTCATAGAATATTTGCTTATTTCTATAGGCAGATGAATTTCAGAATTGCTAACAAATATTTCAGAAAAATGAATATTCAGCTTTTTTTGTAAGCTACCTCAAAAGTTTTTTTGCACTGAAAAAGAGAAGGGTCCAAAGGAAGGAAGGGAAGAAAGAAGATCCTACATGCTTCTATATGTAGAATATAAATTCTACCAGGCTTAGGTAAAATATGTGCATTGATATGATAAAAACTATTATTACATATTACACGTTTGTAGCTAGCAACCTCAGTATATGCTTCTATCATAAGAATAACTACAATACCCTTTTCTTTGTATAGTTTGGTCAGAATAGGTCTCAAGCCAGCAGTGTTGTTCACCCATTCAATAATCCCACACTCATCATTCAGTGGAATAACTGCATATGTTCGGATATGAAGTTCTCTTCGACGTGATTCTGCATCTTTTCTTAAGCTCTATGGAAAACATAGACAGAAATAAAAAATAGAATTCAGATTCCTATTATGTCAAATGTATATCTAAATATTGTTCTTTCCTAGGATATGCGCTGATGGCAGCCTGTAATGAATGATTCTGAAAGTTAGAGGAGGAAGCTATGGGATCATGTACCTATTCTCCTTTAAACCCTAAAATGCCTTGTACAATAGCTTCTTTTTAGCTCTCTACTATGCATTTAACAGAATACTACATTTGAAAAGCAGTATTTATAACCACATCAATGACAAAACGCTATTGTCTTCTTTTCTACTGCGTTATAGATCATGATTAACTATCGATAAGTACTTAAGCACAGAGACTGATGTTTCATTTTATCTAAGAATTGCTATTTTACTTTCCTCTCTGAAAAATTTCATAAGGAATCATACTATCTACCAAAAACAAGCCCAAACCAGTAATGCATGTATGTCTATGTATAAATAGATATAATTAACCTTTAATTCTGAGACTGGGTCTTGTTTACAAAACTTACTAATAAAAATGAATTCCATTAGTTCAATCCTTTCTCAAGTCATTTTTGGCTTACATATAATGATTTATTTGCTTGATTTTCTTTCTTTCTTTTTTAACACAGAGATCTGTGACTTCCGCACAGAAAAATTATTTTTTCCCTGAAGATGATTCTTTGAAGCCTAACTATGCTTGAAACCTTCCTGACTGAGTCCCTTAAATGGTGCTACCACCACCACTCCTAGCTAATAAATCTTAAATTAGACTTCCCATATTTCTTTGAGTCAGATAGCAAGCACTTACTAACAGAATAAAATCAATGCTAATGATTACTTTTAAACAGTGACATTGTGAAAACAGAACCCATTTTTTTTTTCTAGCTTTGAAACAGAAACCTTGGGTTCTAGATAAGTAATAGAGTGCTTTATATAAAGCCATTAAGTAGAAAATATTTTCCTTCATTAATGCCTTACATCCCTTAAAAATAAAATAATAATTGTTAAACATTAAGTAAAGGAGACAATTTAAATCTATGAATATATCCAAAAATCTGATAAGAGGGACTTGAACAAATATTGGTTTACTCATTCAAAGTATCAGGTGGAAGAAACTCAAGCATTCATAATGGACAAGAAGATAAACAATGAGAATACACTCAATGACACTGAAAACTGATTTAAATGATAGTATGTACATTTTATCACAAAAATGAAAATTAAAAGATACATTCCATTTCAACAGTAATCTATCTGCCTATTAAGAAGTCCACATGACTATGACGATTATTTTCCTAATTCTAAAATAAAAGCAATGAGGTTGGGTAGACGGCACAGCAGGTCAGGCACTGCTGTTCTTCTTGCGGACTAAGATCTCAGGACCGATCTCAGGTGGTGCACAGTCATCAGACTAAAGCTCCAGGGAGTCTCATGCCTCGGACTTAGCAGGCTCCTGTACACATGTGCATAGTGATAGAGATGCAAACAGACACACACACACACACACACACTGAAAATAATATAAACAAATCTTTATAAAGCAAACTGTTTCCAACCTTGTTAATCAAAGAATTAAATTCCATTAGTCTACAGTCTTTTCTCAAATCATCTTTTGGTTTACACATCATGATATAGAATTTTCCATCTGAGCCCTTTAAGGAGATTTTCTTTGGTTTCTGAAGAGAAGAAAGAATTTCTACCTAAAAAATAATGAGTGTTATAGTTAAGACAAGACTGAAATTCTTTGTTAAATTTGAATATTATATTGAGTTATGCATCATAAGAAAGAGTAAGTAGGAGTATGTAGTAAATTTGTATTTTAAAATGTTCTTTTACCTTGGTTATCTAGAAGCTAAAAATTAACGTCTATGAATAGGGACACACTTTCTTAAACATTAGAACTATACAGGAAGTGAACAAACAAACAAACAAAAAACCCAACAAACCCTGACTTTGTCAGTCAAACAAATACTTACACATGCATATTCAGGTAGTCCTTAGAAATCTTACATAATAAAATCTTACATAATAAAAATGTTTATCATAATATTGTCACAAAATCTTACATAATAAAAATGTTTATCATAATATTGGAAGAGTATTATCAAAATACATCATATAAGTATATAAAAATTTCAAAGAACAAGTTTATCAATTGAAAGTACTTTGTTTTTGAAAAAGAAACTTCTCCAAAATGAAGCCTACCTCATGATGTAATTAAGCTAAAAATTACTGCTTAGGTTAAAAACACAACATGATTGTAATAGTGTACAATGTAAGTGGTTCTAAAAATGTTTTAAAATGTCCTTAAGTCATAGAAACTATAGACTAAATATGGAGTCTTTTTTTTTTCTTTTTCTTTTTTTTTCTTTTTCTTTTTTTTTCCTTTTTCTTTTTTTCGGAGCTGGGAACCGAACCCAGGGCCTTGAGCTTCCTAGGCAAGCGCTCTACCACTGCGCTAAATCCCCAGCCCCATGGAGTCTTTAAAAGCGTTTCCTTAGGACTATTTCCTTAAAATAAGCATACATTTACAGCCATGTTTCACAAGTAGGGATGTGGGACAGAAGAAAAGGGGATGCCTGGCAGGTAAGAGGCCACAGGCTCACTCCTAGCAGTGCATTTTAAAAAAGAGGGATGGGCCAAGGAAATGTTCAGTTAGTGGAGCTGCTGCACTGGTGTGAGGAACTGAGTTTGGAGCATCCCTGGGATACAGCGCTTTATAATGAGATAGAAGAATTTTGGAAGCCAATGGCCAGCTAGCTTGAAACTCTTCTGAAACAAAGTAGAAGGTGAGGACCGACTTGAGATTATTTTCTGACCTCCTGTGGGATATGGCACACACACATATTAATTCATGCACACATAGAGAATAACAAGTAATCTGAATCTTGTTTCCTCATAAGAAAAAAATAAACACGTATTTTGCTCATTTGCTCTCCATTTTTCTAAGACAAAAGAAAATATAGGAAAATATAATAATGAGAAAATAGTCATCGTGAAATAAAAGCATGTGAAGATCAAAATGTTAGGCTTGTTATGATTCCGTATCAGTTAGCTTTGTACTACAGTAAAGACAGTTTCACTTCTCTACATTTAATTTGAAGGTAACTACATTTAAAAATTATATTATAGTTATATAAAACTGAAGTTTACCACATCGTCGAAGCCTGCAAGATAGGCCCAATGCCCAGGAAAGGGGTCATGATTAGCATGGGCACCCAGAATTGATGGAAGAGTAGGTATCATGACTGACTGCAAAGGAATGAGGATTTCACTAAATGTTGGGTCTTCTACCAGCTTTTTAAGCATTTTAAAGTGAGTGCTCATGCTCAATGTAGAATTACTTCCATCAACCTAAAAACAAACAAACAAACAAACAAACAAACAAACAGCATATTTCAATTTTTCTGAGTTAACCTTAAATTACAGAACTTTAATTACATTAAACATTTTACTTTCACAACCTCAATTATTCAACAGTGTGCAATGTCCTAAGTATCTTTAATCTTCTCATTTAAATCTTTTACCTTATAAATAATGTGCCTCTATCACAGGAGTATTTAATGACCAGAGGAGATAGTAGAAACCAGAGATCTATTATCAGGAAAATCTGTAGATAACTCTTTTTGGTTACCAAACCTCATTTAACAACAAGATGATACTGAATTTCTTTTTTTTTTTTCTTTTCTTTTCTTTTTTTTTGGAGCTGGGGACCGAACCCAGGGCCTTGCGCTTCCTAGGCAAGCACTCTACCACTGAGCTAAATCCCCAACCCCGATACTGAATTTCTTAATGTAAAGATGAATGCTATGTGTGTTTGATTATTGGATATTCTGATACATTACCATCAGTTAGAATAGCCAATGTAAGTATGAATACTTTTAAAATGAGAAAAAAATTGAATTCCTAAGTGTAGTTAGGATAAAAAAACTAAGGTTTCAGATAAAGAACTAAGCACCTGAACATGTAAAGCACTTATAGGGCCAGCATCCAATAAGTACATTTTTCCTAGTGTTAAGTACATCGGAGGTCAAATACAATTAATGGAAATAATGAAAGGTTATGCTTTTGAGAATAGGTTATTCATGAAAGGAAGGGAAAAAATAGGGTAACCTTTATCTTTTTACCTAGAAATGGTTACTGGATTTTGATTGTCAAATGAAGCGGTTTACCTGATGAAGAACCTTTCCCTTTAATAATCACCCCATATACTTTGATCTCTTACATTTAGCTTCCCCCCCAATCCTAACATAGAACAGTGATTTACTGCTTTATCTACCTTCCTACTTCAGTCACAAGCATATTGAAAATAATTACTACTACTCCAGATGATAGCCACTGCTTACTTCCTTACAAATGTACCAGCAATTCCAGACAGATTTCTACTAGTCATCTTTGTTCCTTCATCACAATGCCTATGCATTGAAATATACCTTGAAAAAATGAAAATCAAGGGTTCATGAATCAAGTACTTGCCTACTATGGATAAAGTCTTGGGTTTGATATCTAACACTATTTAAAGGCAATCAATTAACCAAGAAAAAAACTCTCCATTCATTTTCCTATCTGATACGTAGACTGACATGCAAGTTTTCAAAACTTAAGGATATGACAATATAATCAAAGACTCTTTTAATGCATTTTAAATATATTTTATATTTATTTATATTATTTTATATAGTTGATTTAATATTTTTTACTTAAAACTACTGATAACTATTAAAATATACTTTCAGGGAAATTCAGAAACATTGAGGATATATGAAAGGGGGACATATGTTACAAATTAAAACAACAGAATTATTAAGGTAAATCATACAGGGGGTAGAGGTATATCTCAGTGGTAAAGCCCTTGTTTAGCAAGATTAGGTTTCTGGTTCAATCTCTAGCATATGAAGAAGAGGGGTCGGGGAAAAAGATACAAAGATATATATTTAAAATATACCATTTGATATATTTTGGTATGTGTATACTGATGTACTTAAAACTTTAATGAAACATAACAGCATAACTCACAAACCAGTTTCTATATAACTCTTCTGTATATTATCTCTCATGGCTTGCTGTGCACTAAGATCTGAACGTACCGATTTGTTGCATAACTCTAGTAGCTTGTCTGTTAGGCGAGTTGCATCTCCGACAAACTTTTCTAAAGACTTTTTCATATGGATAGCTTTGGTAAGAATTTCCTTGCATCTGTTCACACGCATGGGATAAGAAGACTGTCAATCAAAAAAGGGGTGGGGATTAAATACAATTCTATAGGAAAGCTGATTGGCAAGAATCAATTTAAAAGACTATTTAAGATGTGAGTTTATAACATAAGCGTCTAGGAAATCAATTTGATAACACCATTTTAATCATACAGCCTGTGAATACTTTTGATAGGATCTTCATTGATGAAACAATCCAATATTTTGAGACGTAGCACAACAGAACAGAAGGAAAATAAAACAAAACTTTAATGAACTAATGGTTAGCTATTTTTATAATTTTGTCCAATTACAAAAATGTGTTGTCAAAGAATATTATATAATTTATCTAATACTAAAGTTATTTAATCATCTAATATTTAAGTAAAAATATAATTGTCAACTTAATTAAAATTTACTGTTAAAATAGGATTAGAAAAGTACATAAAAAGTTACAAGAAAAAGTAACAGTCTGAATTTTAATTTTCCTTTTATCTTTATACTAACTTTTCTATAATATTTACTCATTAAATATACTAATCAACTTGTATATGCCCGCTAATAGATTTTCAAGATCTTGGAATAAAACACTTAAAACTTCACATGGCTGGAGTGATGGCTCAGTGATTAAGAGCACTTGCTTTCACAGAGGAACTGGGTTCAACTCCCAGCACTCTGATGGCAATTTATAACTGTTCTTAACTGCAGTTCCAGCGAGTCAACACTTCCTCTCCTGACGCCTGAGCACCAGGCATGCAAATGGTGCATAGCCATACATCCAAGTAAAACACGCATACACATAAAAATAATCTTTTAAAAAGTGGCTATATTATAAATATTTATTAAAAACTTCACAAAGACAGTACTACTCAAGTCTTTACTCTTCACATATTGGTAACTTCATTTCATATGATAAGTATCTCAAAATATTTAAACTCTATATTTTTCTCTCTATAGGAAAATTACTAACAATATAGGCCAGGACCCTGGAATTTGTATTTATATACTTGCTTTAAACATACTTGACACAGGGTTGGGGATTTAGCTCAGTGGTAGCAAGCACAAGGCCCTGGGTTTGGTCCCCAGCTTCGAAAAAAAGAAAAGAAAACAACAACAACAACAACAACAACAACAACAACAAAAAAAAAAACTTGACACAGTAAGTGGCTAACTAATGATTACCTTTGACACAGCAGTCATCATCCACATTGCTTGCTGAGGATAGGCCAGAAAGACCTTGGCTATTATTTCCATCAAGACAACAAAAACTTCATCATGAGAATGACAAATTCGAGAGATCAACTGCGAAAAAGCAGTCAAAAACTGATATGGTGCTAACCGATTTGTGTGCTCTGTGAGTACACTATTTATTTTTGCCAAATCATTTCTCATTTGCAGACGATCAGAACGACCACCTAAGGGCAAGTTTAAGGCAGGAAAAACAAACAACATCAGTATTTCAATTCATTTCACAGAAAAAATAACCCTGATAAAACAGCTTTAAAAAGACAACATTTGCATGCCCACAGCTAGCTGTCTGACAAGACTGTGTAGACAGGAAAAGCATTTACATGGAAGAGGCATTTGTTTCCATCATCTGCTGTGAGTTTTATGGTATGTATGTATACCGACATCTTTCAAAGTATTAGAGCTATCAAGAAATGAAAAAACTATTACTTTCCATTCCTGAATTACAAGTACTTTAAATCTATAGTTTTATCTTTCCCTTTATGTCACACTTAACTTATTTTTATAAGATTAATTTTTATTTTTTTTCAAGAGTATGCTTGTGTTTGTGTGGGTGTAGCGCACACACATGCACCAAGCACACACCTGTGGAGGACAAAAACTTTGGATCTCTTTGGAGTTGGAGTTAGAAGTAGTTGTAAACTACTTGATATAGGTACTAGAATTAAATTCAGGTCTTCGGGGGTTGGGGATTTAGCTCAGTGGTAGAGCGCTTGTCTAGCAAACGCAAGGCCCTGGGTTCGGTCCCCAGCTCCGAAAAAAAAGAAAAAAGAAAAGAAGAAGGAAAAAAAAAATTCAGGTCTTCTACAAGAACAGTGTGTGCTCTAACTGCTGGACCATCCTTCCAGCCCCCCACTTTTGTTTCTTACACCATTATAAAATATTTTAATTATCAAATTATTCACTGGTTTTTAGAAAGTGAAATTGTACTGCTAAATGTTATTTTATACCAAAGTTCTAATTCTTCCTAGTGCCTTAAAAATTTTACATAAAGTTATACCTTTTTCCCATTCGTATGCCTTAGCACCAAAATCAAGCCATAGCGATAACATTCGTGGCATTGATTGATATATGAACTGATTTCCATACTGAAGAGATCTGCAATTATATATGAGTAAGAAATACAATTACCACAGAGGTTTTCTGTAGGTTATATGAACTAGAATGGAAAAGCTTAAACTTCAGTTATATGCAGTTTTCTGATAAAAACTATGACATCATCTACTTATCCATCGATCTGAACTCCGTGTGAGCTGAGGATGAGACCCCGAATCCTCCGCTTCAATCTCCTAGGTTAGAGAGCACAGGCGTGGGTGGGTATAGGGTGCACCTATCAAACCCAGGGCTTCATGCATGCTAAGAGAGCGCTCCACCTACTATGCTATAGCCCTAGTCCCTGAAACAATGGTACTGGCATTTCTTCATGGTAGGTTACTTCCCCTCTTTCTATTTTTTCTTGTTAAAGTATTCAGGTTGTATTCCATGGTAGTAAGCTTAATGCTCAGGCCTAATCATTCTATTTCTGAGAGATTTCATTTCTACATTTTTCTTCATGTTTTTTCCCCTTTACAGATGATGCAGAGGAGATAATGTTTATAATCGTGAAGCCAGTACCTTGAGTTTTACCACAGACTTTCCCAAAGTACAGGACCTTTACATGTGTCTTCTTTGCTGGTAGTACGTGCATATTCATCTCCATCCATTCCCAGGGAAGTGTGCACAAATCATGCAGTGACACTCCCACATTTGGACAAACCACATGTGATAGCACAGCTAGAGTACAATGGTTAAGCTCAGCCTGAGAAAATACATCCTCCTGATCCTCAGTCTTTGTAATAATGATAGCGTCCCTGGCAGGCAAGCTTTTGGTTTTTGTTTTGTTTTTTTTTTTGTTTTTTTTTTTTTACAATATTTGTATCATTCATTTTTATATCTACACACAAGTTCTATTATAAACTATTATCTAAATGTTTTATATATTTAAGGTTTCATTAAGTATATAATTAAACTTGTTGAGGACCTTCACACCAAAGCAGTAATAACAACTATTTAAGGTACATTCCAGTATTCAAGTGAGTATATCTCAATAGCTATTTTTTACTTCTTTAAAAATATAAATACAGAGGCTGGAGAGATGGTGCAGCGCTCACGAGCACTTGCTGCTCTTGCAGAGGACCTGGGATTTCTAGCACCTACATAGTAGTTTATTATCACTCATTATTACTCCAGTTTCCCGAGGATCCAATGCCCTCTCTGACGTTCATAGGCTCCAAGCACACACAGTACAGATTCATACATACTACAGGCAAAACACACAGGGAAATCTGATAATAAAACCTTTAAATACTAGTATAAAAATTCCCAAATTTGCAGTATCACAGCTATAAATATGCTGTAGAAATGGAGTGGTGCTATGTTTTTAATAATCCCAGCATTTAGGAAACTATGACTGAGAGGCCAGCTTGGACAATATAGGCAAGAACCTATCACAAACAAAGTCCCATCAACAACAAAAACATTAAGAAACAAACGACAGAAAAAAAAACCCAACAATGTAAAATACCTTCCTTCTTGGAAGTATGATTTAAGAAATGTAATGAGTACATTCTATATACTAAGGGGCCTGATATATACTGTATATACTCAGTTAAAAAAATTGTTTATCCTTAAAAAAATTGAGTTAATAATTTTCTTGTTTCTGATTCCATTTCAAAATATAAACAAGCCATGAATTCTCCTTTAAAACACAATGAAGAAAACCAACAGTATTTATAATTATTAGCAACTACAACTCAAGAAACATTGATGAAATTAAGTTTGGATTTTTCAAAAATTTAAATTTCCTTAGGAAAATGAAATTTGGCTAAATGTTACTCTAATATGGAATAGATAAATACTGCTTTAATTACTGAAAAGTAATATTTAACTGAGAAATAATAAAACTGAAAAATAAGGAATTTTAATAAATTTATTGCTGTTAAGTCAGAGTCCTTCACTAGAAAGTAATAGCACATGAATACAAGAATTATGTACTCAAAAATTAATAAATTGCCACATATAACTACTAAGCATGACTATATCATACATATTTATATACATGTAAACATACACATAGATCTATATGTATCGGCATCTGAAATTAAAAGTTATATTCTAACCATAGGAGGAGGATCAGGAAGGTCAAGCCCAGGCTTAGCTACAGAGTGAGTTTGAGGGTAGCCTGGGCTCTGTATTACCCCACCTCACAAACAAAACAAAAAGCTCTATTTCACCCTCTGCCTAGTTCAAGAACAGGCTCCTGACAGATGTGGTGGCGGACTCCTGTAATCCCAGAACTGAGAACACTGAGACAAGGTATGAGTTCAAGAGAAGGACTCTATCTCTAAAATACAAAAGCAAATTAAGAAAAAAACAAGCTCTTCATTCAGTATAACTTCAAAATAAATGCCCTTATTTTGTTTTTTGGGTTTTTGTTTTGTTTTACTAGATTTGATTAGGAAAATATACTCAATTACCATTAAATTTAACAATTAAATATATTAAGTTTTAGTTTGAAATACTATACATGGTGATTTGAATAATGACGGTCACATCCTCCTGAGTATTGGGACTATGGGTATGGGCCAACTGTTTCCAGACAACAGCTGACTAAAGACTATACATGGACTGACCCTGGGCTCCAACCTCATAGGTAGCAATGAAAGCCTAGTAAGGGCACCAGTGGAAGGGGAAGCCCTTGGCCAAGACTGAACCCCCGGTGAACGTGATTGTTGGGGGGAGAGTGGTAATGGGAGGAGGATGGGGAGGGGAAGCCCCTATAGAAGGGGAGGGGGAGGGGTTAGGAAGATGTTGGCCCAGAAACCGGGAAAGGGAATAACAATTGAAATGTAGATAAGAAATACCCAATTTAATAAAGATGGAGAAAAAAAAAATTTTTTGGTTAAAGTGTTCTACTACTCAGTTATGTCTACAGTCTAGTACTGTTGATTTTCTAAAACTGTAACTATATACACCTTTTTTAATAAAACTATATCTGTAAACTTTTCCTCCACACACACAAAATGCATTTTTTAAGACTAAAGAAAAAAACTATGAAGAAAAATATTCTGGATTGGAGATGGCTTAGTTCTGGCTGCTTTTATAGAGAGGACTTGGGTTTAGTTACCAGCACCCAGAGGGCAGTTCACAACTGTGACCCAGTTCCAGGGAAGTCTGATGTCCTCTTTTGGCTTCCAGGAGTACTACACATGCACATGGTAAACATACATACATGCAGGCAAGTAGGCAAACACTCATACATGTAAAATAAAGATAAATTAAACATAAGAAAAATAAAAACATTCTAATTATATTGTACAATGAATCCAAGCATGGTAAATCAGAAAACAAGCTGAATATGCTGCGGTATGTGATAACATTCATCCCATTTTAAATCTCAAACATGAAGTTCTCATACTTACCTTCCAAAATGTAGGACTATATATCGGATGAGATCGCCTTGCTTTTCCATTTTGTTATCTGTTACCATGGGCATCAACTTGTCATAGTACTTGGCAAGGTAGAAATGCCCATCTTCCCACTCTGGCAGAAACAAGGTCACATCCTATGAAAAGGACATGTGTTACATATCTAAGCAGATCTTACCAGAGGCTGGGGCATGAAGTACTAATAGGTCATTAAACATTAAGAGTCCTCATCACAGCAAATTCAAGTTGTGTGTGACACTGGTTTGATGCATGGTATTCAATCAGAATGGTTATGATGCTGATAAACTCCTTGCCAGGTGTGCAAACAGCACCTCTAATTCTAGCACCCAGGAAGCTGAGGCAGGAGGATTTCAGTAAATTTTGAGACAAATCTGGGATACATAGAATCTGAGATACTCATAAAGTGAGTTCCAGGCCAATATGGGATACAGAGTAAAATCCTGTCTCAAAATAACACATGTAAATCCAACCCCCAAACCAAACCCACCTCAAAAAGAACACTCTTGCATATAACCTATGCCAGTGTGATAGGTCAGGTTATATTCATGAATATTAGCCTCATGAAATTACATTTTCTCCTATGCTTAGTGTGACTAGTTTGTTTATAGGTAAGTCTCACCATGTTGCATTAAGGTTGCTGAGGTTTTCAAAAGTGTCATGAGTTTGAAACTAGTATGAGCTGCCTAACTAAGTACTGAGCCAGCCAGATACAAGGCAAGATCTGATTTCAACTGCCCACCCCACCCTAAAAAGAAGATTCTGACTTAGACAAACAGTTGATTTCTTTATGATGTTAAGGGATTAATTCCCCCATCCTGCAAAATGTCTAAATGACATAGCACCATGTTTTGAAGCCTATTTTTCAGTACCCTATATTAATTTATAGCCTCTTTGGGCTCACTATACTATCTCAGGATTTGGTAGTTGGCTTCAGAAGTAGATTCACCGTGCAACAATTTCTAACCTGGGGTGGTGGTTTCACGCATGTATTCATTTGTGGTAATTCCATATACTTATGAACTTTATTTATGAAAAAGTCAGTTTTCCTGAGTACTATTACACATATACACTTCATATATACTTCAATGACTTAAAAATCATTTAATCCATTAAAAAATGGTTTACCGGCAACCAACAGATTGGGAAAAGATCTTTACCAATCCTACAACAGATAGAGGCCTTATATCCAAAATATATAAAGAACTCAAGAAGTTAGACCACAGGGAGACAAATAACCCTATTAAAAAATGGGGTTCAGAGCACAAAAAATTCACAGCTGAGGAATGCCGAATGGCTGAGAAACACCTAAATAAATGTTCAACATCTTTAGTCATAAGGGAAATGCAAATCAAAACAACCCTGAGATTTCACCTCACACCAGTAAGAATGGCTAAGATCAAAAACTCAGGTGACAGCAGATGCTGGCGAGGATGCGGAGAAAGAAGAACACTCCTCCATTGTTGGTGGGATTGCAGACTGGTACAACCATTCTGGAAATCAGTCTGGAGGTTCCTCAGAAAACTGGACATTGAACTGCCTGAGGATCCAGCTATACCTCTCTTGGGCATATACCCAAAAGATGCCCCAACATATAAAAGAGACACGTGCTCCTCTATGTTCATCGCAGCCTTATTTATAATAGCCAGAAGCTGGAAAGAACCCAGATGCCCTTCAACAGAGGAATGGATACAGAAAATGTGGTACATCTACACAATGGAATATTACTCAGCTATCAAAAACAATGACTTTATGAAATTCGTAGGCAAATGGTTGGAACTGGAAAATATCATCCTGAGTGAGGTAACCCAATCACAGAAAAACACACATGGTATGCACTCACTGATAAGTGGCTATTAGCCCAAGTGCTTGAATTACCCTAGATGCCTAGAACAAATGAAACTCAAGACGGATGATCAAAATGTGAATGCTTCACTCCTTCTTTAGAAGGGGGATAAGAATACCCGTGGCAGGGACTAGAGAGGCAAAGATTAAAACAGAGACTGAAGGAACACCCATTCAGAGCCTGCCCCACATGTGGCCCACACATATACAGCCATCCAATTAGACAAGATAGATGAAGCAAAGAAGTGCAGACCGACAGGAGCCGGATGTAGATCGCTCCTGAGAGACACAGCCAGAATACAGCAAATACAGAGGCGAATGCCAGCAGCAAACCACTGAACTGAGAATAGGACCCCCGTTGAAGGAATCAGAGAAAGAACTGGAAGAGCTTGAAGGGGCTCGAGACCCCATATGTACAACAATGCCAAGCAACCAGAGCTTCCAGGGACTAAGCCACTACCTAAAGACTATGCATGGACTGACCCTGGACTCTGACCTCATAGATAGCAATGAATATTCTAGTAAGATTACCAGTGGAAGGGGAAGCCCTTGGTCCTGCTAAGACTGAACCCCCAGTGAACTAGATTGTTGGGGGAGGACAGCAATGGGGGGAGGATGGGGAGGGGAACACCCATAAAGAAGGGGAGGGGGAGGGATTAGGGGGATGTTTGCCCAGAAACCGGGAAAGGGAATAACACTCGAAATGTATATAAGAAATACTCAAGTTAATAAAAAAAAAATGGTTTACATTACACACATACCTTATATTTCTTCATAATTGCGTTGCTTTCAAAGTTAGCTGTTTCTTCCATAAACCGGCCAACGAGCAGTGTAGCTCGACCATGGATTAACATGTGCTTACTCTCAGTTGGGGATTTATTTTCAGGAAAACATAATTCAACCCCCTTTTGAAGAACAATAAGCGCCTGGTGAACATCACCCTAAAATGAAAGGGCAATTAATAAGTCTTTAATTTAAAATATATCCTTCGCTGGGCTATGTTGGCACACACCTTCAATCCAAGCACTCTGGAGGCAAAGAATCTCTGACTCACTGATTCATTTGTAAACTCAAGTTTATCTACCACTCCCTATTAAAGATCTAAGGAAGCATTGACTCATTTCATATAGAATGGTTTAATCATTCATTTGTTTACTCATTCATTTTAAAATTAAAGTACAAGGAACTGAAGAAATATTTAGATGGTTTGGAATAACAATGAACCGTAAATTAAAATCTTTGGCTTAATAAGTTCATAGTTAATTGGGCATGAAGATGTTTGTTTATAATATTTGTACTACTCAGAAGATGGAGATAGGAGGATCACAAGTTCAAGGTCAGTCTTAGCTACAGTTAGATCTTGTCCCAACGAAAAAAACCAAACAACCAAACAAAAAGAATACTGTTACCTCAGTTCATGATCAACTGAGGTAACAAACTATGTAAAACACCAACATGTTTAAGTGTCATAACTTATAAATATAGATGGGTATTTGAAGGGATAAAGAAAGTTCCCCAAATCTATCTAAAGGTACAAATAAGTAAGAGAGAACAAGAAACACTTGGGAAGCAGAGGCTGGCAGATCTCTGTGAGTTCAAGGCTAGCCTGGTCTACAGACCTAATTCTAGGGTGGGCAAGGATACACTGTCTTGCAAATGCGGGGGTGGAGTGGGGGTGGTGGAGGGAGGAAGGGAGGGAGAGAGCGAGCGCACACAAGAGCAGTAGTTCAAAAAGAAAAAAATCTGATTTTGATCTTAAACAAAAAAATCTGAGTTTGGTGAACAAGTAGAAACTCTTCTGGCACACAATTTAGTAAATGGTATTTTAGGAAGATTTTATTCTATGTGTACAAATGTGGGCCTACGTGTGTATGTGTGTCACATATCTACATATGTACTCAAAGGCCAGAAGAGGAACTAGAGTTGACGGGCAATTTCAAGTCACTTCATCGGGATGCTGGGAGTAAAATCTAGGACCTCTGCTAGAGTACAAATATTTTTTTTTTAAATGTGAGTACACTGTAGCTATCTTTAGACACACCAGGAAAGGGCATCTGATCCCCTTATAGATGGTTGTGAGCCATGATGTGGTTGCTGGGAATTGAACTCAGGACCTCTAGAAGAACAGTCAGTGCTCTTAACTGCTGAGCCATCTCTCCAGTCTCCAAGAACAAATATTTTTTAATGACCAGACATTTCTCCAGCCCCAGAAGAAGCACTTTTAATTTTGGTACCTGAGGGTTTGGAATGTGGTCACTACATGACCCTGGTTGACATAAAATTCCTTATTTACACCAGAAAGCCTTTGATTCTCTTCTCCTAAGTACTTTAATTTCAGGCCTATACTATTACATCAGGCAGAAACAATACTTTAAATTATTATCTATGATCAAGCAGTGCCTGGTCAATGGTAGTAAGCCATAGATGCCTGTCTACTTACGGATAAAAGTAAACAGTTGATACTTATCAGTATGCAAATCCTCCTTATTTGCAAAAGGTATTTCCAAGACTGCCATTGGATGCCTCAAACTGTGAATAGTGAAAACCCTAGATGCTAGGTTTTTGTCTCAAATATATATATATACCCACAGTGAAGCTGAATTTATGAATAAGGTACAGTAAGAAATTAAAACAGTGTAGTGATCTAATATTTAAATATTTTTTTAAATTTATCACTACAGTGGTAATAGTATATGGATTACTTCTGAGATTTTCCATTTAATGATTTCAGCCATAGGTTGACCTCAGTGATGGAAAGCAGGGAAAGGAAAGCTGAAGAAAGGAACTAATTTAACACTGTTACCAAAATTCAATGTTTGGGATATCAATGCACTTCTGACTTTAAGGTATTTTTCAATTTGCAATGAGCTTACTGGGATATAACCAGTATGAGCTGATTAGCTCCAGCAGTATCATTTTAGGTGAAGCGTAAATAAAGCACTTGTGAGATGGGGACAAAAGAAGCTGACGGGATGGGATAGCACTCAACCAGAAATAGACTTGCGTATTTCCCCAATGTTCAGACTTAATCCAAAATGTATGAAGACTATTTTGAAGAATTTAATCTTTTAAACAAGCAGTATGTTTCCAAGTGTATTCTGGAAAGGTCACAGACAACAGTAATATAAATAAAGAAATTGTGAGACTCGTAAGAGGGTTGTGTATTGTTAGGTGCTGAAAATAATGGCATGAATTAAAATGGGAGGAAAGAGAGAGAGAGAGAGATGATTCAAAAAACATTTATAAAATTAAAGAGCAAAAGCTTAGCTTAAGACTGGATGTAGAAAGTGAGGGTGCAGGAAGAGGTTAAGATAAAAGCCCAAATCTGTTCTAGATAAGGGGATGGAAATGAGGCTTGTTCAGAAAAATAAACAACGTGAAAAGAGAAATGGGTATTATTAGCTACTGAGTTCCTTTCTGGGAATATTGAGTTTAGGCAACACAAAGACTAACCCTGTGTCATCTAACACAGGCTCTGTCCCCACTTTCCCCATCTGTCCATCTAGGTAACATCTCTGCTGTCCTCTCTTACTCATCACTAAGATTCTACAATCACATTTGGCATTACAGAGGGCTAAAAAATGTTAACTACAAAACAAGCTGTGTCTACTATTAGCTCTAAACTAGTGTCTATGAAAGTATTTCATATATTTTAAAAGCTCCTATTTCTATTATTGGAATCTGGGGGCTGGGAGTGTCTGTTCTGAAGCTCAGTCTTTTCCTGACTGGTGATAACATGTAGTACTGACATGTCCACACAAAAGTATTTCCCAAAGTCATTAAGTGAGAAGGTTATAATTATTTATGAAGTACATACTCAGGAGTTTCTACTTATATCCTATATACCTTTAGAAAGTAAAATATAGTGAGAATTGGTCATTTTCCTCAGAAATATATAGGACAGATGAAAAGTGAGAGAGCATTACCATAAGACTTAAAATAGGAAGGTATTTTATTTGAGGACTGCAGAATACAAGCAGCAGTCTTCAGGGCCAGAGAGAAGGCTCAGTGGTTTGAAGTTCAATTCCCAGAAACCACACTGTGGCTCACAACCATCTGTAATGGGATCAGATCCCTCTTCTGGTGTGTCTGAAGAGAGTAACAGTGTACTCACAAACATAAAATGAATAAAAATAAATCTAAAAGCAGCAGCAGCAGCCTTTCTACCTAGACTAGAGAATGAAGACAAATGAGAAAGAGTTCTGAATTTGGATTGAGGGTTTTCCCAGCTGGACTTTGGTACACATGTACAGTTCCAACAGAATATTTTCTGACGAGGTTCCCTTGGCCAGTACCTTGGACCACAGCCACTTCGCCCTTTCCACATAGAGTTCGGCAAGTCGTGACTCTCCAGCATTAAGGAGAGCATTGTAGGCTGTCTGATGGTGCCCAGCCTTTCTAGCTACCCTGGCACTCTGTAGCCAGCATTCTCCAACCATTTCATTGTAATCAGGCCTAAAAAAGTATAGCAAAACATAGAAAAATAATGTTTGTGAGTATATTCAATAATTTAAACAGCTTTCCCCAACATAGAAGGTTTTAGTTCTTACTCTGTAAAGCTACAACAAACTGTACATCAGTGTCTTATACGTCTATCTGGGCTTTTTTTGTTTTGTTTTTCTTTTTTTTTTTTTTTGTATCGAGACGCAAAACCAAATCTAATACTTGATAGACAGGCACTCTACTTAGATTTATCCTTGCATAAGACTTTTTTCTTGACTTGTGTTGGTACTCACCTCTCAAGACATGTTTGCTAGTTACATTTTAAAGAATTAAAAGGCAAAATATACACACAATTTTTTTTTAACACAGGTCTTCTATGAAGGTTCACTGGACATTTAAAGTCCTCTTGTGTCAGCTGCTTGAATACTGAGATTATAGGTATGAAACTTCATGCTTGGCTATAAAACTGATTCTTTAAAATTTTCTTTAAACATTTTAAAATTTCTCTTTATCTTAAAATTTAGTTATTAACTTTTATGTGTATAAGTATTTTGTCTGTTTATATATATATGTGCACTATATGTGTTCCTGGTGCCTATGGGGGCAGGGGGTATCTGATCCCCTGGAACTAGTGTTACAGATGGTTTTAAACCACCATGTGAATGCCTAGAAACTAACCCTGCTCTTCTGAAAGAGCAGCAAGTGCTTTTAGCCACGGACTGAGCCATCTTTCCAGTTCATAGCAAAAACGATTATTATGGTCTAGGTTTGTTTCAACTATGTAATGAATTCCTATGAACTGAAAACAGAAAATGTAGATATAGAAAGAAAAATACTCCCCAAGAAAGTATGAACAAGATACTAACTTTAAGACAACCCACTTTTTTTTTTTTTTATAAGTTAGTATGAACAACCTTTTGTTGAGACTTAATAAAGCCCTCCGGAGGGCCAGGATAGGCTCCTTTGCTCTGTAGGAATTCTGGGTCATTTCTAGTCGAGCTGCCCAGTTCAGAGAGTCTTCATTACAACTGTCACCTGGAAACTTGTGAAAAAGTGGTTTGAGGCTGTGCTCCAACTCACACAACATGTGTAACCTGAAGACAGACAGAACATGATATAATATTCAGTCTTAATAACCTTAGATATGAAGTATGCATTTAGATCTGCTATGAAAAACAAACTTTTAACATGTTTTAAAATTAAGTGTAAACAACAATGCATTCACACTAAAACATTCAGTGCCTTGATGTTATCCCTGAATTCTTGTGAATTAAACTGAAGGAAGGATACAAAAACTAAGTTCAAATGTATCAGAATTAAAGTTTACTGCCGACATGAAAATAGAATATTCATTATAAATGAAAATAAAATATTTATATAATACTGGTAAAGTAAGAGGGCCTGAAATAGTAAATACAGTAAAAACCAAACCTGTACAGTGATAATTAATTTTTCCTAGGTGATAGAAGCCATGATACTGTCATCTATCTCAGCATCTATGACTCAGTGTTGAAGGCACAACAAACATAGCTGAGTAGCTACAGAATGAAATTAAGTTCAATGATCCAATATCTGGTTTCATTAAGGTATTATTGAATATCATACGGAATATAATAAATTCTAACAAAGAATTATATTTGGCTTTTAAATTTAATAATAATTAAATTATAGCATTTATTTTTACCATTTTTTCCTCAAGTGAGTAAGTAGACTTAAAGACGACTATGTTAGGATATTTAAAAAAGAATAAAAGAGTCAATTTATATTGTTAAGTAATATACCAAAAATATTATAAGAATTATTTACATGTAAAAATTGTCCTAGTTGACCTATATAAATGAGAAATATAAAAGTGGTATTCCCCAAAATACCTGACAATAAATTCATATCCTCGTTGGTAGGAGCCTCTTTCGAAGCTTGCAGCTGAGAGAGGTACAATTTGTTCTGCTCTCACTAGTTTCAGTGTGTCATAGAAAGCTGTGGTGTCCCTCTTTTTAGCTGATAACAGTAGCTGTCCTAGTCTGACACTCCACGTTGTGGATTTCCCATCTGAAAAACAAGCAAGAAATGCTGTGATGAGCAGGTCCAGGAGCTGGCCGGTTTTGCTGGTTTTATAACAGGTCAGAAGAAATACTTATCAGATGGTTCTGTTCCACTTCAAACAACTAAACAGACAATCATAAGATGGGCCAGAGTAATTGTGAATTTGCTAAATATCTAAGTTGGAATATTTATAGCAACGAAAAGCTGCTTTAAGAAGTAATTTTACCTGCTGCCAAGTAGTTTTCCACCAAATCCCACTGTGACAGTTTCCAAGCTGCTTCAACTCTGTATGTGTTTAATTCATCTGTCCATTCAGACCTATTGAGAGAGAGAAGCATATCAACTACATGAAACCTATTTACATTTAAAGCATCATTTATATTTTTCTAGGTTTAGATATTTTACTTATTTACTGCTGTTTTATTTATATTGTATTTCACAGTATGACACAAAGTAATTACCTAAAACAACCAAAAAGATTTTAGTCTTTTGTTGCTGAAGAACATTTACCACTAATTTCTTAAAAATTAAGCCAGGCATGACAGCATAACCTTTAATCCCAGCACTCAGAGACAGGGACAGGTGTACCTCTGAGTGTGAGGCCGTCAGAGATACAAAGTGAGACTGTTACAGAAATACCAACCAAGCAACCGAACAAAGGACTCAGCAACCACCGGAACACAACTCTAAAGAAACCTATTCACTCATCCATCCATTGGTTCATTAGTGTACATATGAATATGTGTCACAGGACACACATGAAGGTAATGTGAGTTCGTTTCTTCTACTCTGTGGGTCACTGAGACTGAACCCAACTCAATAAGATGTGGCACCAGACGCCTTTACCCAGTGCATTTTGCTGGCCCTCCACTAATTATTTCTCATAGATATGTTTAAAAATGTCTGTTTGTGACAAAATGAATTTTGGCATATATTAGAAGAGAGTTAATTGCCCAATAATAACACTGTTCTTTATAAAATAATCTGTGTGCTTAGCTTAAAACAAGATCATGCACAAAAGAGAGCTAATTTAAGGCAGAGTAATGCACTTCTAAAAAAAATCTGGGATTTTTGGTAAGGGTCATGGACAGTTAGTTGGAGCCTGCATAGGCTATTCAACAGAAGGATTTAAGAAAGTTACTCACAACATATATGAAAAAAAAAATCAACTGTCTATGTTTTCTTAGTCTATTTTCAGTTACTTATGAATTTTTGATTTGCAAAATTAGTAAAAATTCTCTCTTCCTCTCCTTCCCCCTTTCTCTGCTCTCCTTCCCTGTCTATCTCTTTTTTTTTTTTTTTTTTTTGGTTCTTTTTTTCGGAGCTGGGGACCGAACCCAGGGCCTTGCGCTTCCTACGTAAGCGCTCTACCACTGAGCTAAATCCCCAGCCCCCTGTCTATCTCTTAAAAGGCGACCTTGCTATGTTAGCAAAGCTGGTTCCAAACTCTTAGGCTTGTTATCCCATCCTTTTGACTCTACCTTCAGAGGAACTGCAATACAGGTAGGTGCCATTGTCCTGGTTCCTTTAGTTGTCAATTTGACACACCTGAGGACAGGGAACCTCGAGTCAGACTGGCTTGTGGCTATCTATGTGGGCATTGTCTTGATTGCTAATTGACACAGGAGTGCCCAGTGAAGTATGGGTGGTTTTATCCTTGGGCATAAGAGGTCTGTTCAGCATAAGAAAGAAAGTAAGTGTGAGACTGTAGTTAAGCAAGGAGGCAAAGTTCCTTCATGTTCTTCTCTTTTATTCCTTCCTTGAGTTCCAGCCTTGGCTTCCTTTGATGATGGACCATAACTTGTAAGCCAAAATAAAACCCTCTCCTTCCCAAGTTGGTTTCCGTAAATGTTTTATCATAGCAATAGACAAACAAACTAAAATAGTCACCCACTCCCAGTTAATAGGTTATTTTCCTCTAAGGACTCTACTTAAGGTGACACTAGGAGAGACAGGGATATTTTGGGTTATAAGTGCACAGAAGAAGCTAGCTTTTCAGTTTTTTAAGTATATAATTTTAGATAAGGAATCTGACTTATTGCTAATATTAGTTAAAATATATATGTGTATGTATGTATACACTTAAAATGATGATTCCTTATCTAATAACATCACATAAAGATAGATATACCCATTTTATTAAAAAACAAACAACACTGAAAAAAATGAACAAAGTAATAAGGCTGGATTAGGACCAATATCCTTAAAGGCCTCCTTGGTTTTTATACACCAAAGTTGCAAAATATGACAAATAAAAACATTCAGATAGGGCTAGGGTTCAGCTCAGTTGGGAGAGCACGTGCCAGCATGCACACGACCCTAGGTCATATAAACCCTCTGTGAAGCTGCACAGTCAGAGCCTCAGAACTTGAGAGGTAAAGACAGGAGCACCTCAAGCTTAGTCATCCCTGGCTGCCCTGTGAATGAGACCAGCTAGAGCTACATGAGACCTGTTGAAAAAACATCCTCTCCCCAAAGTCTAAAAACAGCAGTATACTGAAGATACTTCAATTTCTAAATATTAATATTACCCAAACTAATGTAGAGCAAGACTAAGAGCAAAGTAATAAACACTTAAAATTTTAGAGTCTAACCAAAACAATTTTAAAAGCTTAGCATCAGATGCTAAAGTATCAAAATTTCAAGATTAAAAATATGACTATTGGGGCTGGAGAGATGGCTCAGTGGTTAAGAGTTCTGACTGCTCTTCCAGAGGTCCTGAGTCCAAATCCCAGCAACCACATGGTGGCTCACAACCGTCTGTACTGAGATCCAATGCCCTCTTCTGGTGTATCTGAAGAGAGCGACAGTGTACTCACATAAATAAAATAAATCTTTTTTTTTTTTTTCTTTTTTCTTTTTTTCGGAGCTGGGGACCGAACCCAGGGCCTTGCGCTTGGTAGGCAAGCGCTCTACCACTGAGCTAAATCCCCAACCCCCATTAAATAAATCTTTAAAAAAAGATTATTATTGGAGTATCAGAGATGTGTCACCCTAAGCTTTATATCAAAAGAACCAAATGATGAGGATTAAGATGAGATTATTAAAATAAATGAATTAATTAAATGGAATTATGTATAAGTTAAGCACAGAAAAAAAACTGTTTAAATGCAAATAGAGATTCTCCCAAGAATAATATGAGCCCTTGTTGACCATTTTGATTTACTATGATACAGTATCCTTTTATTGACAGGACCAGAGCCTTTTCACAACCCAAAGACTGAGATGTATTAGGTTCTAGACAGAAAACAAAAGGAATTAATTTTACATTGTTTAAAGAACTTAACACATCAATTTGTGCTACCACAAAGTCCCTTGTCAAACTCCTATAATCCCTTAGTCATGGTGTTTTTCAACTTGCAGAAACACACGCACAGCATGTAGCAATCTCCTCACATCTGCATAGCTTCGCCTATTGCTTCCACTGTGATAACTACAAACTAAAGTGAGTGTTTCTGTCTCAAGGTAAAATGGAGGTCCTTATTAATCACAGACTTTAACTTACAGACATTAGATAAACTGCTTTAAAGTATGAAACTACAAACACAATTTGTATTATTCTCTAATTGACTGAGATCCATTCCTTGTGGACCAAATTTGCCTGCCTAGAATAGCTGGGGTTTGGGATATATAACAAAACAGGGATTTTTTGTTTTTGTTTTTGTTTTTTTTTTTTTTTTTTTTGCTTTTAGGGAAAACATTTTCAAGAGCAGAGATAACTTCCTCATTAATCTTTTAATTGGAAGAAATGTTCAATCTTCATCTTTGCCATGAGCAGACTTTTTGTTTTTGGTTGGAGGGATGGTACATTTACTACTGATTTTGAATTATGGATCTTTTAGATAAAGTCAATTTTATAGTAGTATTTCAGAAATTTTCCAGCATAAACAACTGGTGTTAATACTATCGTCAGAACTCTGATGAGTTTTGAAGCTAGGGAACTACTCATATCAATGGCAGGTGAACTCTGAAAAGTTCTTGCCTTAAAGAAACAGCTGATTTGGCTCAGCAGATGGCACACACCTTTGATCCAAAAACTCAGGAGGCAGAGGCAAGTGGATCTCTGAGTTTGAGGTTAGTTATCCTGGTCTGCAGAATGAATTTCAGGATGGCTAAGGCTACAGGGAGAAACTATGTTTTGAAAAATAAAACAAAACAAAGGAACAATCTAATTCAACAATGATTCTAGAATCTCTTAACTGGGAGATGAAAGATTAAAAAGTAGGGAAAGGGCTAGCAAGAATGCTTAATAGAGAGAGAGATTGCTATGTAAGCCTGACAGCTGAGGCTTACATAGGGTGGAGAGAAGTGACTCCACAGAACTGTCCTCTGACCTCCACATATGCATGCTTCTCCCATCAAACCCTGCCCTATAATAATTCTGGTGCTATCTCCAACATCATAAAAGTATATGATAAACAAAGCATAAAGTTTTGTTACATTAGTGAGTATAAAATCATGCAATTCGTAAATCAAAAAGTTCCTATCCAGAATAATAAAAGAAAACTATTCTTTAATAAAGCATTACCTATTAGCATGCACTCCATTGACCTGGGTGATTACAGTGGACAGCTGACCAAGACCTAACATGGACTTCACGACACCATGATAATGAATGATCTAGAAATTAAAAGAAAACATTTAAGATAATTTAACTTCAAATATAACTGAGGAAATAAGAATATCTTAATTTCCTATATTCCTGCTTGTACCTCTCCTAGTTTAGCAACTATCTGGCTTGGCTATGTAGCAGCACAGTGTTGTAACATACTGAAACAGAAAAAAATAATTTTGGTTGAATTTATTATATTTTTCCATATGTGTTCCAATTTTTGGTTCAGATCAAATAGAGAACACAAAAGTACTCAATATTTTTAATATTTTGCTTAAGATTATATATCATAAGTCAACAGATATAACATTATTAATATAGATGTAGGGTTCTAATGCTATCATGGCTAATTTAATATCAACTTGATGGGATCTAGAACCACTCAGGAGACAATGCTTCTAAGGTACTTGTTCTGCTCATTTTCTTTACCTAATATAATTCAAGAACCCCTCAGCGAATAGTCCTACCCACGGTCAAGACAGGTCTACCCATTAACTGAAGCAAGCAAAATAATTCCCCACAGACATGCCTATAAGCTCATATCCAAAAAGATTCTACATTCTGTCAAGATGATAATTAACACAATTAAACATCATGTGTTTAATTAAATTGAACATGAGAAGATAGTTTGTGGGAGGCCAGACTGAGGTACATGACACCATGCCTCTCCGTGCTCTAAATAAATAAATGAAATAAAAAGAAAATGAGCAAATAAATTATAGCATTACTAAATGTACTTTTCAGTATAAGTATACTCTAATTAATTTGGGAGAGTTATTTTGTCTGTCTGTCTGTCTGTATGTTTGTGTTAGTTGTGTATGGGGATACATGTGTGTTTGTCATGTGTAGACTAGAGGTCAGATTTGGGTATTGTTCTGCAAGAGCTGCATCATCCACCCTCCCCCACCCCCGTTTCAGATCCTTTTCTCATGCCCTGCAGCTCTCCAAGTCTGCTAGGCTGGTTAGCTAGGGAGGCCCAAAAATCTCGGCCTCCCCAGTGCTGGTATTACAAGTGCGTGGCACCATACCTGATATTTTTATGGGAGTTCTGGGAACTGAACTCAGGTCTTCATGCATGGCAATCACTTTATTGACTAAGCTATCTACATAGCCCTAATTTAAGGGATTTCTAAAGTCATAGAAGTTTGGCATTAGAAAGAATTTCCAAAACCATAAAGTACAAGTCTCTAATTTTAATGGTCTGGAAATTAAAATTTAGTGTTAAACATTTTCCAGATACATATGACACTGAGCAATACAGTTTTGAAACCAAGACCGCCATCATTCTTACTTAGCAGCTTTTAATCGGTCATTTTACCTGGTCCGGTTCTAGCTGAATAGCCCTGTCATAACAGGCAGTGGCATCCCTCAGCAAGCCAATACTTTCATGCTCAAGAATCTGTTCCTTCAGTGATGGCTCTGCTTTTCGAATTGCACTTACTCCAGCCACTCCATCTGGTTCATGCATAGCAGCATACAATTTCTTTGTTCATCCATTAAAAAAAAAAAAAAGGAAAAAAACAAAACCCCAATCAAGAGGGAGAAACATAATTTAAAAAAAAAAAAAAGCCAAAACCATATGGAAACAGCATTAGAAAATTTTTTACTGAAAATAAGACAAGTATTTGAGGCAGAATCACAGTAAAATTACAATTTTTGGGCATCCTGTTACCTTGACACTTTTATTCCACTTAAATACAAATTGACATTTGTAACTACTATTGATCCTAAAGACTGCAGAGAACCTCATATCCTGAAATTTTCTTTGAATACAAATGAAAATAGTTTAAAATTCAAGTGACTCATAATTTGGGAATGGGGTATGGGGTACACACCTTAATTCCAGCATTTGTAAAGTAGACGCAAGAACAGTAAGGAATAGGCTACTTATTGAGTTCAAGACCAGCCTGGACCATATGAGACCCTGTCGAAGAAAGCAAGCAAACAAACAAAACCTCTATAATGAATAAACAAGTGAAAAAGAAACTATCCACAAATGACCACCAAGACCAAACCACCATCCTGGCTTATAGGAGCTATTTAGGCTTAAAGATAGTAATCTGGAAAGCAGCTAGCTTCATTAACGACATTCTTCAGAGGCAGAGGAAAGATATTAGAGCTAAAAAATATGCAGAATGGAAGGGAAAGACAGATGCTGGGGTTTCTACCTGAACACACTCGCCAGCACTGGGGCTGCGGAGGATCACACTCATGGGAAGTTTCATGCGGGGCATCACCTCTGGGGCAAGGAAGTGCAGTGTCAGGGGACATCTGAACCCACCAGAGCTGTTTCTAGCACTGTGTCCTGAAGGATGTGAAACTGTAGCTGACTGTGATTATCATGCACATTTCCAATATGGCAGATGCTGAACTTTTGGTGTTCATTTCAACAAAAATCATTATCTACTCATGGTTTGAGCAGAAAAACTGAATAGCTTACAATAGCAAGAGTATTTGCTTATTATTTTGAGAATGGCTGTAAGAGGTAAAGTATGGAACCAGGCAGAAGTGGTAGGATATGTGGATAAATGTGATAGAGAGCTAAGAAAAAGTAGTCAAGAGTAAGCCCACATCTACAGCTGGAGCATGTGGGAAGATGTCTGACCTTGATGGTCACACTTGCTGCCACAACTGTGAATGAACAAATGTTGCCATAATGGGACAGCTCGGCACCAGCACTGGAATTTGGATAACCGAGCAAGCCTGAGTGTTGGGAATTGCTAGAGATCTTTATAATTAAAACTTGTAAAAGTAAAATGAAGTTAAAAATAGACTAGGAAAAAATAGCACTTAAGTTCTCTGTTTGTTGCAAATAAGACAGACCCATTACAAGGATATACATGATCACTACTTTAGCTTCTTCACAGAAGTAGAAAGGAGAAATGGAGACTGGGGAATTATTTACACATACACATTTACACTATAAAAAATGAATAAGCCATACTGACTGACGTTAGTGCATATTATTGAATGCTTAGAATTTAATAAATGCTCTTTAACACATGCACATATAAACCAATAAAGAGATTTTTAGAAGTAATGACACTACTAGTATTATGATTACAGATTTTGGGTATATTATATACAAATATCATGTTGCATATGTATAACATTTTGTGTACAATCTATGACTCAAAAAGTATTTTGGGGGGACGGGTAGGGGTTATGCACTGGTAAGAAAAAACCAGTGAAAACAGAATTCTGGGGAAGAAAATATTCCTGAAGCCATGAAAGAAAAGCAAATGTCTCCTGGATTAAAAAACAAAAGAAAACTTCTAAGTGTGTTTTGAGACAGGGTCGTATAGACCCCAAACTAGCCTTGAAGACTTTGAACTTGTATTGGGTTTACCGCTATACACCACCAAATCTGGCTGAAATCAAGTCTTGATGAGAAAATAAAGGTCTGTCAAATGATACTGCAAGTTTAAGAAATAAGGACTGAGCTTGGTAACACTGAGGCCACTGATCTTTTTAGCAAGAACAGTGCTGAGACAAATGGGTATGGTGCGATACTGCTATAATCTCTGAATTTGGAGGTGGAGGAAAGAGGATCAGGAATTCAAGGTCATTCTTGGCCACTTTATGAGTTAAGAGGTCAGTTTGGGCAAGGTTGTTTGCATGAAACCCTGTCTTAAAAGCCCAAACAAACAAGCTAACAACAACAAGAGTTAAAAGTAAAGAGAGAAAAAGAAATCTTGGGGTTTTTTTTATTTGGTTGGTTTGGGTTTTGGAGACAAGATTTTTCTGTGGTTGTCCTGGAACGCAATTTGTAAACCAGGCAGGCCTTGAACTTACAGAACTACATCTGCCTCTGCCTCCCAAATGTGGGGATTAAAAGATATCTACCACCATGCCTGGTGAGAAGTCTTATTAGAATAGGCAGAGGGAATAGGAGTCAAAGACGATACTTCAGGGTTAGAAAGAAAGTTCTGTTTAAAGCTGGTTATTAAGAAGAAAAAAAAAAGAAAGAAAGGAGACATGTTAGAGAATGTAAGATCAGGGAGTTATTGAAGAATCAAGATTTAATTCAAAATTATTTAAAAATTAAGTAGACCATATCTATAGACTCCACAACACTCTGAGTCAGTAAGGGAAATGAATAATACTAAAGTAAGTACGTTTTGAAGGAGTAAAACTTTAAAAATAAGAACATAGTGTGGGGCAGAATCTGACAGGGAGCCTTCCATAAAGGAGCCTTTATTAAGAGATTAAGAGGATCTGCTGCAGGTTTGGCTTCTGCTTTCGAAATGAACAGGCAGGACCACGAGTTAAGACTGAAGTAGAAATGGTAAAATGAAGGGAAGGTATAAAATACTCATCTTGAAGAGAGGGAAAGTGGTTTTATTAGAGAAATAGAGAACTGAAGACGCTGTTGAAGTGCTACATAATATTATAGATTTTTAAGATCAAGAACTTAAAACTGAAACCAGCTATTAAAATTCTGTATATTTTCTCCAGCAACTTTCAGCTGTACACACACAGACACACACACACACACACACACACACACACACACACACACACACGCACGCACACAGGAAGACAGATGAGCAAGTGACACAAAGTTGGAATTTTTTTATCTCAAGAAAAACAGGGAACAAAACATGTTTGTGAACTCACTTTAACAATGAATATAGATACAAGAAGGAACAAAGACAGGAAAGGGGCTAAAATTTATCCCAAAATTATAACTTTTCTAGGTGGGTTTTTTTCTTCAGTCTCCTGAATACTTAGATTGTAGGTGTAAACCATCATGCCATGCCTGGAGCATCTGCGTTCTTTGTTGATTTGTGGTACTGGAATCAACCACACGTAAGACCTTGTACATACCAGACTAGTGTTTATCCCTGAGCTGCACACTCAGCCTGGTTCCCAGTTCTGCCACACTTTACTGTCAGAGTGACAAAGTCTGCCAATTTGAATCATATTGATTCCTGTCTTAGCCTCACATACTTTCTCTTTTGTTTCTCACTCAGCATCATCTGATTTTATAAACCTTTGTTTCTTCAGCATTCTTACATCTCCTGATTCACTCATCCCAAGCTGAGGCTAAGCTTCTCACAAGGACAACAGTAATGCCTTGAATTATAGCCCTTTATCCTCTTCCTCCACAACTGCTACAGGCATTTAGCAAAGCATCACCATATTGGCTCAGTATACACCTTCTAGGGTTCTCTGTGATATAAGCTTCCCTTTATCATCTCTCAATGCCATTCTAAAACTGTCACTGCACTGTTGTATACAAGATGCTCCTTCCCCACTCCATGGAGATGCCTCTAATAATTATCATCATCATGATAGTTATCAGACATCATGGCCATGAACTTACTCATTTCCCTACTCTCATTTTAAGGACAACTGCCCCTTATTCAGGACAAATGCATCAATACACTTAGGTATCTTATTAAATTCATTTCAGTCTCTTCCCACTGTCAGTAAGCCTCTTAAGTATTACAAATACTTAGTACCTAGGAGTGTCTGGAATAGTCAATAAAAAGAATAATGTCACCATAAATGACCACCAATGTTATTAAGTTAACTATATTAATTTCAAACCTGTAGAAATCCAAGATGCTTTTGAATATTTTGCTTCTTTTCTGTAATAAATGACTCAAAGTGCATTACGGCTCGTGTGTATGCTTTGGAACGAAAGGAGGCTACAGCCAGAGTATCCTGAGGTATGAGGTCTAGAAAACGAGTTACACTCTGATAGTCTTCAAAATTCACACTTGATACTGGATTTGAGAAAAAGAAAAAAAAAAGAGTAGTTAAAGACTGATAAGATAAAAATTTAAATGATGAATTATCTAACTTTAATTTTTTTCATTAAATAATACAAATGTATTAGTGGCTAGTATCTGGTCTTAATGAAAAGCAAGATGTCTGCTCTGTGAACACTAGTCAACTCATTGAACCTGACTCTCATCTGTTAAACAGAAATTGTGATATTTGTTTTGCCTTCCTTAAAAATTACTGTAAGGAGTAAATGCAAAACTATAATTAATTTCAGGTCTACATCTACGCCCAGAGCTAACCCTGTGCCACAGTTCTCTGTACCCAGATCCTGCTGGGAGAGAGCTGGTCTCCCCGGAGTGCTGACACCCAGGCTTACCGGAGGGTCAAGCCACTGTCAGAGACAGGAAGACCAGTAAACACCAGAGATGACCAGATGGCAAGAGGCAAAAACAAAAACCTAAACCCTAAGCAACAGAAACCAAGGGTACTTGGCATCATCAGAATCCAGCTCTCCCACCACAGCAAGTCCAGGATACTGGATATCCAAACACACTGGAAAAGCAAGATTCTGATTTAAAATCACAACTCATGATGATGTTAGAGGACTTTAAGAAGGACATAAATAACTTCCTTAAAAAAATTATAGGACAACATAGGTAAACTCGTAGAAGCCCATAAAGAGGAAACACAAAAATCCCGTAAAGAATTACAGGAAAACACAAAACTATAAATGTTAAAAAAAAAAGTGAAGATGAGATAATAGAAATACATTTTCTTTCTACTGATGACTATGAAATACTCATAAGGTACAATTATTTAGTAAGGGAAGTGCAGAATTATGGAATAGGACTTCTCTATATTTTAAAGGTTAGAAGTTGTTTTGTTTTGTTTTTTGTTTTTTTGTTTTTTTGCCTCCACAGTGCAGAAGACTGAGTCTTGGCCCTTATCCATGCTAGGCAAAGTCCTATGAGCTATTTTTATTCCTGCCTCCAAGTGTTAGTCTTAAAAGACAGAATTTAATTGCAGAGTTAATGAAAGTAATAGCCAAGATAGTAAGGTTGCTTTTAACAGTAAGATTTTTACAAACAGAACTAGGCTATTACAATCAAATGGTTAATCGCTACTTAATCACACTCCATAGGAAACATTCCTACAAACAGGTAATTATTTGCAAACACAGAACATTTATAACCTATTGTGTTTATCAGGCTTATGCATTAAAAAGCAGGAGTGGTTCATAAACTGACAATTTTATAAGTGGAAGTCTCTTTAGGAATATCAGATTGACAATTTTTAAAATTAGTCTCAAAACCTAGAAAGAAAAATGTGATAACCATGAGTATAGCTGAGAGATAAACAGCAGGAATAGGGTTGTAACCATTTGTGTACTGCAAGAACAATAAAAAAGTAGTTCAAAACCCCAAAGAATGTTCATGATTATGTGATCAATATAATTCTTGTCAACAAATGATTATAACACAGGGGCAACTCTAAGAGATTCTTTAATCTTATCAGTGAAACTATAATTCCACAAAAACAAGATTACCGAACAGTTGTTCTAATGCTGTTGTCACACAGCCATGTGCTCAGGTGCTGGGAAATAGCCCAGGGTATTGGAACCCAGGAAAATAAACGAAATAAAAATCTTCTTTAACACTTAAAATGTAAAGACACACACAAACACGGAGACACTGGAGCAAATGAGTTAACAGTGAGGAGTGGCACAATTTTAGTATCACTCTATCATCTACTTCCTAGCTCACAACTAACACCTATTATATATCATCTCATTAAACACTCACCAAAATCTGAGAGCCCCCACCTCATCTAAAGAAAAGTTAGGTATATACCGTGTTCATGGATATAAGAGTAAGAACTTAAAACTGAAGTTTCTTGGATTTTGTTTTTACTTTTACATTAGTGGAGGCAAAAACTCTGGTATTTATGTCTCCAACACACTAGATAAGCATTCTACCTCTAGCTCCACTCTAACCCTAGAGTGTGGTCCTATACATTAACTGTCTTTTCTCAGTGAAAAGTATGTATTATTACCAATTTAAAAAATGCATACGGGCTAGAGGGGTCACTCAGTAATAGAATGCTTGCATACCATGTATAAGGACTTGTGTTCCATTCCAGTGGTGCAAAAACAAACTAATACATAATGCCAGACTTTTTAAAACTAATGCTTAGCTGGCATGACAGAGCACACCATTAATCCTAAGCACTTTGAGGCAGACAAAACAGATTTCTGAGTTTGAGACCAGCCTGGTCTGTATATGGAAAGCAAGCTGGACCAGTTGGGGCTACATACTGAGACAGTGTCTTATAAGCAAACAAACAAAAAAGAAAATAACTAACGCTTAAATTTAGAATTAACACATGGATGAGTTGACTGGTGGATAGCACAAGGAAATATTCACACATTTAGTTGACCTTACCTCCTTTTGGTTTGTTTTGTGCAAGTTTCTCAGCATTCAATGCCTGAAATTTGTGCCTTGCCCATTGGGTGAGATGGTCAAGCATAGAGAACACAGTCTGTGTACTCAACTGGCACAGATCCGATGCACTGTCCTGGGTACTGATGGCATGCTGATCATCATGCTTAAGTACTGCCATAATTTCTGCATAAACCTAAATAATTCAGTCATAGTTAATGGTGTATCTACAGTATATCATTCTATTAATATGAAAGACTAAACATGCTAGCAGAAATTAAGAGAAACAACACATTGACAATAACCTTTCTTATCTATAGCTAAATCAATGAGTAAGAAAAATTGGTAAGAATAACTAAAAACTCCAGACAGACGATGGTTTAGTGGTTAAAAGTGCTTGCTGCTCTTCAGAGGATGGCAGTTCAGAAGACATATGTGAGATAGCTCAAGACTGACTATAACTCCAGCTCCAGGAACTCTGATACTCATTTCTGGTCTCTCTGGGAACCTGCAAATATCATGTGACACCCACCCACACATAAATAAAGTTTTAAGAACAGTAATTAAAATTAATTTCAGAGTAAATAAGTAATTGAACTGATAATAATACATTTTTTGTATTAAACATTTTTTAAGGCTAGAAGACAAGATTTGTGTTTAAGACAGATGTCATGTACTACAGGTTGGACTTAAATTGGCTATGTAGCTGAGGGCGACTTCTAGCTCCTGATGCTCCTGCCACTCTGCCTCTCAAGTGCTAGTCTTTATTATTTGTGTATGTGTGGGAAAGCAAGTGTGGGTGTTCCATGGTGTGCATGTGAAGGTCAGGGGACAACTTTCAAGGAAGCCTGGTTCTCTCTTTCTAATGGGAATCAGGATATTGAACTCAGGTCATCAGTCTTGTGTGGCAAGCATTCTGTCCATTGAGCCATCTTGCTAAACTATCTACTCTGTAGCTTCTAATACTAATAAGTTAGGGAAATTAAGTTTTACATGTTCAGAACTCATGTCAAATGTCCGGAAACCAAGTAAGTTAAACTCTCACCTCTTGCTGATCTTCTTGACTACAACCCAACAAGACATATACTAGGATATGTGGAAGGAGATAGATGGTGACTTTGAAATCATGCTTCATCATTATACTACAGCAGGTGAAGATTTTACTGGCAAGATTATCCCGGACCTATAAACTCAAATGGTTTAAGAAAGATGAGTAATTTTACATTTTATTCTATTGATTGAATGTTAAAATGTACCTCGTGAGATAATTCATGACTGAGTAGGCACTCTCCACTGAGAGAAAGATGTACACTCAACAAGGGGAACTTCAGGTCATCCCTCTAACTGATCCCAAATGCCAGAAGTACTGAGATCCTAGTGGCAATGCAGAGCTAGCTGCTAGCGACATTAGCACGCACGGCCTCTCCTGTTGCACCTCTTTTTCAATGTCTCATGTTTGTTATAGATTAACTTCCTGACTGTATCTTATTTAGCTATTATTAAGTATAGTGTGCTAACTCTATGATCTAATATTTCAACTTACTATGATTATTGAAATGTTAAACTTTAAAGGCTTTTTAAAACTTGAATATTAAATTTTGACTTAAAACAAAAGATGGTTTACTTGAAACAATCTCAAATAAAATTAGAAAATATTAAATTTTGGCAAAAATATTTGGAGCTACAAATAGTTAATAATATTCAACATTCCATACATATTTTGTGTGTTCATAAAAAGGTGAAAGAAAATGCTTTAAAATTGCCATTTAATACGTTATTTTGAAATACTAACAAATATGTAAATTTAAAGGAAAAGTTGTAAATTTTAATTATCCCTTAAGCATTTTCTTAGAATGCAGAGCATATTTTTGTTAGTTAGACCAACAGAAATTTTCTATTAATCTTTTTTTTTTTTTACACTCCAGATTTTATTCCCCTCCCGGTACACTCTCCAACTGTTCCACATCCCATACCTCTTCCTGCCCTCCCTTTATTTTTTATGAAATTTCATTTAAAAATCTCTTTATTTTGGATACAAGTACAGATGATTTTTCTTCTTCCAAAAGTATCACTAAATGGTAAGATATCTGGTTTACATTAAAATATGAATGCATAAAAATAAAAAATATTACCTTTTAATTTGTTCAGCCTGTAAATTCTCTTAAGTGATTTTATTTTGCAATATAAAATGTAGGTATAATGAATGCTTTACAGTAAATTAATTCTATAATTTATTTGATAAGAGAATTGCCTTTTTACCTAATAACTGTACTTACTAAATTTTTAATTAAACAGTTAAAAAATTGTTATTATTGGTAAACATTTTCTATCATATCATTATTTTTGGAATATGTGCTATACATTCAGGTATATATTCCAGATTCTTCCAGAACTTCTGTTCAGTTAATAAATTCTGAACTACGTTCTCTTACCTTTGTTATAAGATAACCTGCCCAAGATGATGACCATTCTGCAAAGTTATTACCTAGTTTACTTAAGTAAATTGGCTTCGTTACTCCAGACCAATCTGTTGACTTCTGGGAACTCTTATATCTGTAATTTTGAAAATTTATATATTGAAAATATATGTGTAGAAATATTGTAAAGGAAGCATAAGATGTTATATGCACCTCTTCATTGACAGCAGGTACTCTGATATGTTTGCTGAGTTCTGGTCAAAGACAGTACTTTTCTACTACTATCTATCTTGAGGGTGGAGCATGGCGCAGGTCATTACATCCTCCTCAGGTACACCTTAGCCTCTGAGTCTGTCTCCCTCAGATCCTCCCAACCTCCAGTCAGTCAAGCTGCTCAGTTACATTATCCTCTACTACTCCTCAGTTTGGGCATCCACTAAATCTACTTATTATCACATTAATTGGCAATTTCAGTACATGGATACATTCTTTCTGTCTTAAGTTTTATAATCGCGACTGACTTCAATGTTTGGCTGGACTGCTTCTGAAGAATTTTCCCCTTCAATAAGCCAAGGGATCCTCAAGCTATCTGTACCATGTCTACTGCCACTTTTGCCCAGTAATCTCGTCTCCTGGACTTCTGACTTCACACAGGATAAAAATAAGCCATCATGCTTCTCTTATAATCTAACCTGTAAACACAGTTGGTGTCTTTAGCTTTCCTTATTAAAATGAGAGAAATTAGTTCAATATGACTCTCCCTTGTGTCCTCAGCATTACATTTTTGTTAAACATGTTCAAACAGCTCTTATCTCACAACTACATAGCTGTAGAATTTTCTGAAAGGCATAGATTCTAATTGATAATTATAACAGTTGCTCTATACTAAAGGTCTCCAGCAAAAATCAAAACAAAACAAAACAACAACAAAAAAAAATTTACTATATTCTATATTTTAGAAAACAAGAAATCCCCAAATCTCAAATATAACACTAAAATAGGAGTAAAACTTTTGTGTGAAAACATTTTTATGTGACAAAAATGCTTAAGTGAATTTAAAGAATTCATGAATATGAACTACAAGTCGCGTTCTGCCTAGCCACATCCTCAAGTTTTCTGCACAATTACTTTTGTGGCAACTCTGAACTGCACTAGATTTAACTGTTCTAACATAACTCTTCCAAATAAAGGTGTAGCTTACAGCTGAGCTGCAATCCAGGTTAGAGACTGCATATAAAAAGCTCAGGGATACCCCACCCGGAAGTCCCTTTACTCTCCGTTACAAATGTGTCATACCATGGGCTAATGTAATGGCTCAGCAGGTAAAGGTACTTGCTGCCAAGTTAGATGACTTGAGTTTGCTCCCAAAAGGGTCAACTCCCATAAGTTGTCTTCTGACTTCCATGTGTGCCATAGCATGTGCGTACACGTACACACACACACACACACACACACACACACACACACACACACACACACACACGCTCACATAAAAATAAATAATGTAAAAAATGTTAAATAAGAAAGTATCACATACAAATTCTCATTACTGTCCTAAGGTCACTCTTGTACTACTTAAAACTTGGCAGAAATGTGGGCTTCTATGCTTTGTGTGTGCCTATGAGTGTGTGCTCTGGTGCAAATATATGTATATATATGTGGAGGCCAGTGGACAACCCCGGGTGCCTTCTCAGTTGCCGTCTTTCCTTCCTTCCTTCTTTCTTTCCTTCCTTCCTTCCTTCACCCCTCTTCCTCCTCTTCCTCCTCTCTTTTTTTTTTTTAAATTGAGACAGTGTCTACAGCTTGCCAAATTCCATTTGGCCAGGCTGGCTGACCTAGGGGTTTCAGGTACATGTGAGAGGTTTGACTTATTACATGGGTTCAGGGATCTGAACTCCAATCTTCAAGCTTACCAGCAGGCACTTCATTGATAGAGGACCCCAACCTCAAAAATACTTTTGATGCTAAAAACTCTATGAAGGTAATATTAAATTTACAAAATTAGAAAAAATATTATAGCAATAGTTTAAATGAATTGAAAGACCTACCTAGTATTAAGATGAGGTTCTAATATTTCTCGGACGTGCTCAGGGAATCTCTTCCACAACTGGTGGCCTGGGCCATTGCTCTGCATCTCTCTACAGTCATAAATAGAAAGCAACTCCTACAAACACAAATGTTACACTGTAAGTCCACAGTGGACAGATAAGTGAAACTCCTACAAACACATATGTTACACTGTAAGTCCACAGTGGACAGACAGTGAAACTCCTACAAACACATATGTTACACTGTAAGTCCACAGTGGACAGATAAGTGAAACTCCTACAAACACACATGTTACACTGTAAGTCCACAGTGAACAGATAAGTGAAACTCCTACAAACACATATGTTATACTGTAAGTCCACAGTGGACAGATAAGTGAAACTCCTACAACACATATGTTACATTGTAAGTCCACAGTGGACAGATAAGTGAAATTCCTACAAACACACATGTTATACTGTAAGTCCACAGTGAAACAGATAAGTGAAACTCCTACAAACACATATGTTATACTGTAAGTCCACAGTGAGATAGATAAGTGAAACTCCTACAAACACATATGTTATACTGTAAGTCCACAGTGAAACAGATAGATGAAACTTTTAAGTTCCAAACCTCTTTTTCTTTCTTTCTTTTTTTTTTTTTTTCTTTTTTTCGGAGCTGGGGACCGAACCCAGGGCCTTGCGCTTGCTAGGCAAGCACTCTACCACTGAGATAAATCCCCAACCCCGATTCCAAACTTCTTTAGGACATGTATTTCAATGATCCAAACCATTAAGTACCATACTTGAGGTCACAAAGCTATGGCAACATTTGATTATGAACCTTTAATTTCAGCACTTGGGCAGGAGAGGTAGGTGGATCTCTGAGTTCGAGGCTAGCATGGTCTATAGGTAGTTCCAGGACAGTTATACAGAGAAATACTATCTCATTCCCCACCCACCCCCCACACCCCCACACAAAAAAGAAAAAAAGAACTATTTTGAGACAAAAAGAACTTTTTATAGTCACAAAATTACAGTCCTTAGAATGTTTCTTTTGGTGCTAAGGATTGATTTTATACACATATACTAAATATGCACTCTGAAACTAAGATTCACTCAGGCCATGGCCCTGAGAATCTGATTTCTTTGTGGAGTTATAATAAAAGTAGCTAAAAGTCCGAAAGAGTACATAAACTTAAGGCAACTTAATTTCTAGATATAAAGTACTAAGGTTAAAAACCTCCCCCCCGGGGGCTGGGGATTTAGCTCAGTGGTAGAGCGCTTACCTAGGAAGCGCAAGGCCCTGGGTTCGGTCCCCAGCTCCGGAAAAAAAAAAAACAAAAACAAAAACAAAACCTCCCCCCCAAATGATGTAAATGTTAAAGACCAGTTCATAGCTAGGTGTGGTAGAACACACCTAAAACCCCTGCATTAGGGTCAGTGAGACACAGGATCTCCACAAGTTCCTGGATTGAGTCTGTGAACTACACAGGAATTCCAAGCCAGCCTTGTCTACATCATGAGGTACTATCTTGAAACTAACAATTAAAAAATCCCAAACCACTATTCTTATGAAACTCAGAGACTGAATGATTCTGTTATCGATCCTGTAAAGAACAAACCAAACCAAACACAGTTGGGCAAGGCAATACATGCCTGTAAGCACAGCACTTAGGAAGCTGGAATAGGATTTAGAATTTGAGGCAAGAATGCCATGACATACATAATTAGAGCCTGTGAGAAGCTGAGACGGAAAGGAGAGATAGAAAAGGGCGGGGGGTGGAGGAAAAGGACAGAGATTTTGATTTTTTTTTTTAAGATTTATTTATTTACTTAATGTATATAAGCACACTGTAGCTGTCTTCAGACACACCCAACCCCATTACAGATGGTTGTGAGCCACCATGTGGTTGCTGGGAATTGAACTCAGGACCTCTGGAAGAGCAGTCGGTGCTCTTAACCGCTGAGCCATCTCTCCAGCCCGATTTTGATGTTTTTAAGACACAAATTCTTTGTCACTAATTATCTGTAATAACTTTTATTTTTCTGATTCAATTGTTATCTCTGAGGTTTACTGCCTCAGTCTGCTAACCTAGGCCTGGGCTTCTAGCCTCCATACAATCTTATCTAGGCCTAGAATGTTTTCAGCCTCTTGAGACTTACTGCTGAATAAGCTCACCCTTTCAAGTTCTTTCTGAACTCTGACTGGCTGGTCAACTCAGCTGTTCTGGCTCTAACTCCTATCCCAGCTGACTGATTCAGTCTGGTTTCCTTGAGCTTCTGACTGAATTGCTCTGCTTGGCCTCATACTAACTTTGGCAATTTGTTTTAATCTTCTGGCTCCTTCCTGTTCTCTGGCTTACTCTGTCTTCACCTGTATCCGATTTGCTCTCTCCCTCTCTGTAACCTGTCTCTGTACCACTACCCCAGCAAAACTGTCTTCTTCCTTTTAGTTAGAGCCCCAGAACCCACATGGTAGAAGGAGATACTGGTTCTCTCAATTTCTTTGACCTCCAAACATGCACACACATGAGTGTGTACACACACACAAATACCTATAAAAATGTGAGAAAAAAATAAAAGAAGGCCTTTTCTAGTAGCAGGATGTATTAGATCAGTGATTCTCCTTTGATTTCAGGTCATTTACCTACACAGTTAAAAACATCAGTATGGGGCTGGGTGTGGTGGTGCACAACTTTAATCTCACCACTTGAGAGGCAGAGATAGGCACATCTTTATGAGTTTGAGGCTAGCATAGTCTACATAGTGAGTTACCAGCCAGCCAGAACTCTCTAGTGAGTTCCATATCTCAAACAAACAAACAAACAAACAAACGATAAACCAATAATAATATGCTTAAAGTTACAGATCTTGTCTCAAATTTCAGAGAAACCAGAAGTTAGAAGACCTCTCAAATTCCTATTGCTAGGATCTACGTTAGCCTGACAATACCAATAAATACCTATAAAAATGCTCATTACTTGTGCTCATATGACCTGCTCTTTTTATTGTTATTACAATGAATTAATGATTCTATATGCATATGTGCTTTGTCTGCATGTATAGCTGTACACCACATGCATGTATTTATGGAGGCCAGAGAAAGGCACTGGATATCCTGGAACTGGAACTAGAAAGAGTTGAGAGCTGTCATCTGGGTGCTGAGAATCAAACTCAAGTCCTCTGAACTCATGTGCTTTTAAGCTGGACCATCAGCCCCAATGGATTACTCTTAAGGGATTTTGTTGTTCTTTTATGGCAGGGTTATATATATCTTAGAACGACCTCAAATACACTGTATTAGGATAACATTGAATTTGTTATCATCTTCCTTTACGTCCTCAGTACTAGGATCATAGATAACTAGCTAGCATGCAAGGTCTGTTGAAGATCTACTTCAGGCTTTATGATAGTAGGCAAGCACTCTGCCAACAGAACTACATCTTCATCCTGCCCTTATTTTTAACATTTCTACACCTGCACCTCACCCCATGTCTTTACTGCTTACAGTATTCTATCAGGACTGAGGGTATAGCTCATGGTAGACTGTATACTTAGCATTCATATCCCACAACAAAAACCAAAACACGCCACCAACTTCCTTCTACACTGTCACTGTCTCCTTTCTGATGACCTGTCTGTTTCTCAAAAGCTGGGTTTTTGCATTTTTTTTTCTTTTCCTATCTATTCCTTGTTTGAAACTATCCTGTCAAGGTCAACAACTGCCTTCCTTTTCTCTGTACTCGGTGGGCAGTTTTCAATTCTTAGATTATTACAGGTGTAATCAGCATTTAGTTCAGATCACAAAGATAAGCCCTCTCCACATTTCGATCTGCTAGAACTCCTGTCACTGGCAGGTCTCTGTTTTGTCAGCTTGTGTAACTTCTCATCCCAGGACCAAAGGCTGGAATACCCTATTTCCTTTTCTCATATAGTCTTGATAACTTGGCCTCAAATACCTTAGCTAAAGCAACCCCCCAATACATTCTGAGAACAGACCTAATTATCTAACAAAACAACCAATACCAAGGGGTGGGGGTAATAAATTTACAAAACCAAAAAAACTAACTTAAAATTCTTACAAAAGCCAGGGCAAAGTTGGTTTTTTTTTGTTTTTTTTGTTTTGTTTTGTTTTTGTTGTTGTTGTTGGATATATGTTCTCTGAATCTTTTTAAATTTTTATTTTATTTATTTTTTGAGAAAGGATCTCACTAGGTATCCCTGGCTGCCCTGGAACTCTTCAGGTAATTCAGACTTATCTTGAACTCATAGAGATCTGCCTGCCTTTGACTCCTGGGTACTGGGATTAAAAGTATTTATTTTTATTTAAAATTTAAACTTTGTGAGATAGCTTCACTATGTAAACTAGGCTGCCCTGCAATTGGCCAGTCACAGATTTGATGATCCTCCTCCTGTTTCCATCTCTCCAATGCTCAAATTAATGGTGTGCACCACCATTTCTGGCTCCCAAGTCATAAGTCATGTTTTATAAAGGCAGCTGAGTGGCGCAGGCTGCCCGGCTACCTCTGTGACCACCTCCCAGGCCTGTTGCAGTTGGGCTCCAGCTCCTTTGCTGACCCACCATGTTGCAGAGCGAGCCACCATGGGTAGATCTGTTCTTCAACAGTGGGAATGGGAGCAGCGTTCCAGCCTTGGTCTCTATTTATAATGGTGACATGGAAAAAATACTGCTGGATGCACAGCATGAGTCTGGACGAAGCAGCTCCAAGAGCTCTCACTGTGACAGCCCACCTCTCTCACAGACACCACAAGACATCAACAGAGCTGAAACAGACACCCACAGCTTTGGAGAGAAAAACAGCACTCTGTCTGAGGAAGATTATATTGAGAGAAGAGAAATTGAAAGTATCTTGAAGAAAAACTCTGGATATGGGATTGGTTAAGTCAGCCAAAAAATATTCCCAAGGAGTTCTTTTTTAAACACCGAAGTGTGCAACTACTCTCAGCATAAGAAACACAAGTCTTATAAAGAAAGGGGGCATTTTCTCAGCAGACTTCTGAAGTTTTTCCTTTCATCTTTGTTACTGTCTCATCTGCTGGCCATTGGCTTGGAAGATGTCTGACAACTTCCACTAAGACCTTTTGATAAGATTTGAATCTGACTTCTGTTCACACAGTGAGGATTCATGTCTGAGCTGTGACAGCTAATTGAAGAGCTAGTATGATCCATGTGTTTATTTGTTCTATAAATGTGGTGTTCCTGATCTAGTGAGACAGAATAGACTCTTTTTTTTCTATTCTTTTTTTTTTTGGAGCTGGGGACCAAACCCAGGGCCTTGCGCTTGCCTACCACTGAGCCAAATCCCCAACCCCAGAATAGACTCTTAACATGACGTACAATTATACCTATGGAATCAATTAATAAGCATGCCACACTGATGCCTATTGTAGCATTATTAGTAAATTCTTTGAATATTAGATATCAATAGTATAAATAATTTTAATATTATAGCAATGGTGTATTAAAAAAATGATTTGTAACTGTAAGCCAGTTAAGATACTTTACACTTCAAAAGAATGAGTAAGGGTTATTACAATCATTAAAGTGTTTTCCCCAAAGGAATTCTTGGCCTTATAATCCTATTACATAGTAGAAAATTAAAGGGTGTGGGTTATCTGTAAAGGTCTCTTACTTTGTGAATTAAGTAGCAAGTAGAAGCTAAGGTTACCCACAAATCCCACTTTGCAGCACCTCTTCTTCTTGCCTGCAGGATGAAGATTCCAGTCTTGCTGTCCACCATTACCTTGGGTGGTCAGGTTTATTGCAGGCTTAGCGCTCTGCTGGATTAAATTCCAGGGTTTGTACTAAAGTTTCATTGCTTTTAAAATCAGCTGTATTGTAAGCAAATCTGTCTACTTTAAAAGACTGAAAATGAAAAAAAAATCTTTGCTAAATCCTTTGGAGAATACTGGATTTGCATATGCATTAATCAGTGTCCACAGCTTCTGTTAAATCAGGCTTCCTCCCAGTCTTCTCTTTTCTATAGCATGGCTTTAAAGACTGCCTCTTTGACATGCTGTATATATTCTGTTGTATTTGTTTCATCATACCACACTTAACTCAGGTGTGCTAAAAGTAACATTTTTAACAGTCAGAAAGAAAGAAAGAAAGAAAGAAAGAAAGAAAGAAAGAAAGAAAGAAAGAAAGAAAGAAAGAAAGAAAGGCAGGGAGGCAGGCAGGCAGTGTAACAACCTAGATGTTTCAAGCAAACTTCTTAAATACATTCATATTGAGTATTCTTGAGTCATTGCAAAGAATGAACTAGATATATGTTTCTGACACAGAAAATTATTCAAGATAAACCATTAGACACAAGAAAATCAAATTGAAGATTATAAATAATATTTTGCATTATTTAACAGAAAGGATATTTTTGTTTGTATATATATTAAGCATTTTCAAGTATTTTTAGCATGTTAAATACTTTTAAAAAGAGAATATATAATTTAAAAAATTTATTTTTAGGTTTACACAATGTGATAGGTTACACTATGGCATTTTCATATTTATGTGTCATATTTTGTTTTTATTCATTGAAGAAAATATACTGTTCTCTAAAATATTTATTTTGAATCTGTATTCTTAGATGATAAAGGTGATATAGTTAAGATTTTTACAAGCATGGCATTTATAGCTTTCTTACAAGCATTTCATAGTATAAAGTCAGTAATTGCTATTACACGTGAGCATGCTTACCTGAATGGCATAAGCAGCTGAATCTTGTGCTCGGCTGTTATCGGCATACGCAAGGTAAGCTCTTGTTAGCTCCATCAGCAATCCATAGGCAAAGCTTAAATCTTCTACTCCAGTCTTAATATAAGCAAGAAAAGAATTTAATTCAATAACTGACATACGAATTTTCTTGGTGTCACTGTGCCACCCACAATGAGTGTAGAAATAGCAAAGGAGGGTGAAGCTCAAACTAAGCTGCTATCATGGCTAAAGTATCATCCAAAGCTAAGAAGTCAAACACTGTATCTTCTTAGCATGTTATGAAACTGTATCAAAATCATTCAACTTTTGAATAGTTAGGCCAGTTTGTATTTAATAGGCAGAAAGGAAACTGCAGGGATGACAAGATGGCTCAGTGGGTCAAGGTGCTTGCTTGCTTGACCTACAAAATTGTTCTCTGACCTCCACTTGTGTGCAGTGGCGCGCGCGCGCGCACACACACACACACACACACACACACACACACACACACACAAATGATAATAAAATTTAAAAAGCAAACTGTATTCATAGCAGTTCCTAAACTACTCTGTAAAGCCTAAGAGTTGCTTTACAGAAGGTAGTTAGTTACTCCATGGTAATTTCAACATTCTTTCCACTCAGATTCACCAGGGACACAACAAACATCTCATTTTTGATTGTTGCTGTATCTCAGCAGAAGAGACTTGCCTAGTAGCAAGGCCCTGAATTCAATCCCTAGCACTGAAAACAAACAAACCCACACATACACACAAGCAAGCAAGCAAAAAGAACAAATTGATTGTTAACATGGATTTTCCTAAAATATATACATTACTAGAATATCCTAAGAAACTAGTTTTCTATGGAAACACTACCAATTATTTTCAAGTGTTAATCTTTAGATAACTAATTAGGCCTTAACTATTATCATAATTAGATTACACATTAGATTGGCATTTGACTAGACTTCCATGACAGTATTTAGTTAGTAATAAAAGCTATTTAAAATGTCGGACTGTACAAATGGAACATATAAAACTCAATTCAGGGAGAAAGACTGCTCAGCAGTTAAGAGTACTGGGTGCTCTTGCTGAGGACCTGGGCTCACTATCCAGTACCCACATGAAAACGCAAAACTGTCTTCAATTTCAGGGGATCCAATGGCCTCTTCTGGCTTCTGTGGACACAAAGCAGGCACGTGGCACACAGATATATATTTAGGTAAAACCTCATACACAAGAAAAAAATAAAACAAAACAAAAACAACAACAGAAAAGATAACTTAGACAAAGAAACATCACTCAAAATTACCATTACTTACCACAAATGTAAAATCTTTTCCCTGAGTTTCTGTTGTTGAGAAATCTAATCGTCCTGGGTCTATTGCTCCCAGTTCTCCTAAACATTCCCCACAGAGCAAGCGAGCTTGAGAGTTTGCATCTTGGCAGCCTTTCAAAATTACTGTCACAAGCTGGGAGATAACAGGCTCCACTGTTTCACTATCAGTTGCATATTTTATCAGTTTTTCCTTAAATAAAAGTAGAAAGTTTATATAGAACTCTTACAGCATGTTTTCCTAAACTAGAGAGCTTAAATTCCTATATCTTCAATCTTTGAAATTAGTTTTTGATGACTTTGTAGAATATACCACACAGTATGTTTTGAACAATGTGCTCTTAACTACTAAGACACCTCTCTTGCCCAAGAATTATTTTTTAGATAGTATAACTTAGTGCTCATTTCTGTTAAGCCTATATGTATTTTGCCAGCTTTAAATGGTATATAACGATACACATATTTTTACTTCTACATATTCTTTTACATATTTTACTCGCTCATATAAAAAGTGCTGTTTATTTGTTGGAATATGTAACATTCATAGAGATTCTTTTCTTGTCCAAATATTATTTCATCTTAGATTTATAATTATATCAGATAAATATATAAATAGTGTTATTTTTTTTTTTTTTACAAAGTCTGCTCTGTCATGTAGACTAAATAAAACCCATCCTCAAATGAATGTGTTAGAAAGGGCTAACTTGTAAAAATGGTATTTCTTCAGTTCTTGTGTATTTAAAGCTGTGTTCTTAACCATGAGCCTCTAATAAGCCCAGAGATTTTGTTTCTTTTTTTCTTTTTTCTTTTTGGAGGGGGGACAGAGAGGGGCAGGGGGAGGTCTGTAAGCCCCTGTATCAATTTAGCTTCCTTGACCTTGCCATTGGATTTTAAAGGGATGGGGTGTTGGAGAGATGGATCAACAGTTAAAGTGTACCTGCTGATCTGACAGAGGACCTGGGTTCAGTTCCCAGTCCTCACATGGTGGCTTACAAACATTTATAACCCCAGTTTCAGTTCTGACCTATGCAGGCACCAGGCATGTATACATACAAAACAAAAAAATTTATGTATATGTGTATATTATATATATATGTGTGTGTATTATACATTATATAAAATATGTATATATAAGTCTATGTATAAAAATAAGTCTAAAAAATTAAACAAATTTTCTTTTTTGTTTGAAAGTTTGATTTTTCTACATTACTAAACTCTATGACTTATTTGAGTTGACTACTTGGTATTTTCTTTGTATAAAATGGAGTATTTCAATATTTGTAATAGATAATTTGTTTCCAGAAAGCTACCTTGAATTAGCTTCAAATATCAATTCTGTTAAATTACTCTGGTATCTTCAAAAGATACTAATTATTTTTAATGTTTTATCAATGACATTTTTTTTAGTCAAGAGTAGTCCATAATTTGTTCATTGTTTTCTTTTTTTTTTTAAATGTCTTTTTTAAATTTGAATTTTACTTTTATTTATTTGTTACTTATATGAGTACACTGTAGCTGTCTTCAGACACACCAGAAGAGGGCATTGGATTCCATTACAGAGGGTGGTAAGCCACCATGTGGTTGCTGGGAATTGAACTCAGGACCTCTGGAAGAGCAGACAGTGCTCTTAACCGCTGAGCCATCTCTCCAGCCCCATTGTTTTCAATTGATTGCCTGTTCAGTCACCTGTGGTTCATATCTTCTTGATTATGTCCTTTAATCTCACTTATTCAACTTTATTTTTCTAAAGTGCACTTGTCTGAGTATGTGTGTGTTTACAATGTGAGTGACTGCATGTAAAGTGCCAGAAGATGGCATTGGATAGTTTTTTTCCATCACTTTCTACCTGTTCCTTTGAGGCAAGGTCTTCTTGTACCTGGGGCTCATGTTTTCTAGGCGAGGCTGAAAACTGACAAACCTCCAAGTCAGAGCTGGGATTATAGACATAGAATCCATAACCTGTTATGTTGGTGTTGGGATCTGAACTCTGATCTTCACAACTGACAGCAAGTACTATTAACCAGACAGTCATCTGTCTAGCACTTTCTGATTAAAATTTAAATTCTCCTTCATTTTTTTCTGAACTTACAAATACTTGAAATGCTTAACTTAGGTTATAATGATAAATCTAGGGTGGTTTTTTTTTTTTTTTTTTTTTTTTTTACTTTTTTGGTGTTTAAGAAAGAATTGTCACAAACTGACTTTTTTTCTTTGAGACAAGTTCTCACCTTAGGCTGGTCTTAGGCAATTGTTCCTATCTCAGCCAGCTTTTCAAGTGCTGGGATTCCTTTTTTACTTTATTTTGTAGTCTTACCCTTGGCTGACCTGGAACTTTTAACGTAGACCAGGCTGGCCTTGAACTAACAGAGATTCACCTTTTTCTACCTCCTCAATGCTGGGATTAAAGACATGCATCACCACATGTAGCTTTCTTATAGGTAATTTTTCTACTCATATTGTGAACCCTCCATATAGGCTCTAACAGTAAGCACTTTGTAATGGCTTTAAGATTTTCATTCATTTATACATACATCCATACATCCATACATACATACCTATGCCAGCATAGCAAAGTTATTTGTTTAAAAATAAAACAGCATTTTATTTATTTATTTATTTATTGGTTATCAGAGGTAGGATTTAATAAATTTATTTCTACAAGACCTTTAGGCCTTCCTTCCCCTTGTCTCTTTTCTTTTGTTTATAAAAGGGTCTCTAAAGCATGCTTTCTCCTCTGTCCTAGTCCTCTACTCCTCCCAGAGACCATGACTGTTGGAGACCTAAGCATCTTAATACTTTGCAGTATCCTTTATGCAGAAAGTACCTGGAAGGCATCTCCAGTGTTGTTATACTGGGAATGAAGCCATCCTTCTCTTTAAACAGATTGTTCAGATTCTGCAGACCTCAGGACCCTGTCCTCTAATGATATTTAAGGTGTGGATTAGGCTTAGATTTTATGTGCTTTCCATGTTACAACTTTTTGTTTGTAGGGTTTCTCTGTATAGCCTTGACTGTTCTGGAGCTCACGCTGTAGGCCAGGCTAGCCTCTGCCTCTTGAGAGCTGGGATTAAAGGTATACACCACCACCGCCCAACTTCTGTTGCTGAAGAAACTGAGCTGCTTCAGGCACTCATCTTTATTCCAGGACAATCTAGAAGTCTCTAGCATTTTATTTTCAATGAATTCGTTTCTGCTTTGAAATAATTAGTAAACATGACTTTTAAATAAAATTCTGAATTCCCATCAAAATTAATTTGTGCTTCTTACTTTCTTGTCTATCTTGAATTTGCCCAAAAGGATTCTTTTAATAGGAGTAGCAACAGAGGGAAGTCTGAGAGAAAGGAACAAAGGGAAGGATGGGAGAAAGGAACAGAGGGAAGGTTTGTGGCTAGTTTAGGCTACTCAAAATCAAATAAACAAACATTAAAAAAGTTAGCTTATTCCAATTATAAAGTAATAAAATTACTAAACTTTTTATTACAGATATCAATGGGGTAGTTACACTAGAAGAATCACATAAATTACTAATATACTAACATCTAAACCCCAACTTGTAATAAAGTCATCATGGCTGGGAGATGCCTCAGTGAATTAAGATTGTTTATTGTGCAAGCATGAGGACCTGAGTTCAAACATCTACTACTTACTTTAAAAAGTGGGAAATGATTGTACATGGCTGGAAACCCAGAGTTGGGAGGCAGAGGCAGGAGGCTACCAGAAGCAATGTAGACAGCCAATCTAGCCTACACAGTGAGCTTTCAGTTTAATGAGAGACTATCTGAAAAGCAGAGTGATAGAGTAAGACATCTGCACATATGAGGATGTTATGCCACATAATAAAAATAATTTTTAAAGGTTCAAAGAAGATGCAGGAAGATGTCTGCACACATGAGAATGCACAACATATTTATGGCACATAAATAAAAATAATTCTTAAAAATGCAAAGAAGATGCAGTAGACTAAAGTACAACTATAAAATCAGGACCTTTGAGACTGAAACTGAAGGGCATCTATCACAGATTGCTGATTTTTTCAGTCAGATCTGATAATCTATGTAAAATAAAAATGTATAAGCAATGAAGACTAAATCTTTTGAGTTCTCAAGCAAAAATGCCAATCGATCATCAATAGGTTTTATCTATCTATCTATCTATCTATCTATCTATCTATCTATCTATCTCTATTTACATATATATGTATGTATATATTTTGAATTATATCACTTTAGCATACCTGGTTTTTGTACAAGGTTTCCTTCAAGCTGGTAAGAGCATGAATACGAACATCTACATTTTCATGCTGAATTGCTTTCATAGAGAGCTGGAGAGTGGTTTGAAGATCAGTACTCTCAGAGGTTTCCTATACACAGAGCATAGACGCATTCCATATTAACTATCTTGAAAACATATGAAAGGCCTGCATTCGCTATGTAATCAGTTACTGTTAAAATACCTAAAGTATAACCCAACTAACGTTTTTCCAACCCTTTCTTTGCAAAGTCTATGTCATCAGAGTAATTTTTTGAGGGAAAATCATTTTTATTCTAAAATCTTTAGAACTAAAAATTTTTCTTCCAATTAAATAAAAACTTACCTAAAATAAGTGCTTCTTGATAATAATAATAATTTTAGAAAAGATACAAGTTTTCCCTAATTTGTGGATGCTACACAATGACCCTGAGGCAGAACTGTGGACTTTGTACATAATTTTCACACCTAGATAAGATAGATAAGGTCTTTCACACCTCAAAATCTTAAATTCTAGTTTCAGTTCTGAAATTCTATGAAATTGCAGTATTTTCATAATTTTAGAAATTCTGTAAGATTTCAAGATGATCAAGAATCATTTAGATCAGACATAATGACATTATAGTATAATCATAGTGATACTATGGTTTACGGCATGATACAGCAAGAATCACCCCACATCTTTCCTTTCAGGAATGTAGAGATGGTGGCCTCTATCTAATGCCAATGTGTCTCTTGCCTAAACAGGATGTGGTAGTAGTATATGACCATAATTCTAGCACTTGGAATGGTAGGCAGGTGGATGAGATGTTCAAGACCAGCCTCAGCTACATAGTGTTATTTGAAGAGAGCCTCAGCTATAAAAGATGGTCACAAAACAAAGCAAAACAAAATAAAAATTTAAATGACAGAGTTTCCCTCCCAAGGTTACTGATTCATAGTACTATAATCACCATGGTAACAATGGTTATACTTTTCTTTTTTTTTTAGAATTATTTATTTATTTAATGTATATGAGTACATGTAGCTATCTTCAGACACAGCAGAAGAGGACATCGGATCCCATTACAGAAGGTTGTGAGCCACCGTGTGGTTGCTGGGATTGAACTCAGGACCTCTGGAAGAGCAGTCAATGTTCTTAACCACTGAGCCATCTCTCCAGCCCTATATTTTTTTATTTTTTAAGACAGGGTTTTCTATGTTGTCTTGGCTGGCACTCATTAAGAACATGCTGGCCTCAAACGTATGGAGATCCTCCTGGCTCTGCTTTCAGAACACTGGGATTACCCGAAAGAGCCGATGCACCAAGCTGTGATGGTAAAGGGTCTTTCTTAGTGTACTAGAATCAGGTACAATTTTGTATTCAAGATCTTCCATATCATAAATAAAGAAATGAAATACCTTTCTATATTCCTGCAGAACTGCTTTTATCTTTTCTAATTCTGGATGATCAGGCAGAAAATATATTTCATGAAGAAAATCTTGCACGGCAACCCTAATAGTTACAAAGAATTATTTGTAAGAATATCAATGTAAAAACTGAAGGTAAAGCTATAACATTCATACTTAAAAGCTCATTGTGATTATTCACATGCAAAGTAATCTTCCTAGCCATGTCTAGGGTTCCAAATAAATTAATACTAGCAATTACTCTATGAATAATTCAGTGGTAGAGTGACTGCTTAGCATGCACAAGGCCTGAGCTCAATCTCTAGTATCACAAATTAAATAAATATATTAAAATACTTAATAATGGCAACTAACCACAGCTATGAAATAGTCTTGATATTCCGTTATATCAGGGGCCCACAATAAACCATACCTCTCCGTATGAACATTCATATTTATGGAACCTTGTTCCTCTAGCAAATACATATGCTACATATTTGCTAAATACATGTGGTAGAAGATATGCTGTGGACAGAAAAGCACTTAGGCCTGGCGGTTTCCATTTTTGTGCTCAGGAAATACTGAATCTCCGTGGGAGAAATCTGGCTATCAACATAGACAGGGCACACAGAGAGGAGAGCTCTGACATTACTTTGACAGTCTACCTTCTAGCCAAATGTGGCCATTCCAGTGACCTCCGGTGAGATCAATAGAAGAAATAACAAGCTGAACTCAGTCTAAACTACAAAATGGTGAGCAAATAAAGGTATTCACTGTTCCTAAGGCACCATATTTGCAGTAATTTGTAAAATAGCAAATAAGTAGTGAAAATCAATCCCCAAATGTAAATTTTTATGTAGAAGTTTTAGAGGAAAATATGAAAGTAACACTTATTGATACTATTTGATTAGATTATAATGAATGATCTTTTTAGGTTTAAATATATTTTTAATTCTAGTCTTTACTAATTAAAAAAAAAAACCAGAAATAGTCACTATTTGGGCTGTTAGACTCCAAGCTCTGTACTAGACTTGGGAAAAAACAAACAAATCTAGAACAATTCATTCACTCAGGGAGGTGGAGAGACTGTCTACCTAGTACCAAGTGAAAGAAAAATTTTCTTATGACATGAAAAAGTCAGAAAAATTATTCTACCATCCATAACAGACAATGAGCAAATGTATAATTAGTATAACAAATGAAAAGAAATATGAAAAGTGATGTTGGTGATTTGATTGTTCTAGCATGTAAAAAACTAATCAAACCAAACCAAAAAAGAAAAGGAAAAAAGAAAAAAGAAAAAAAAAGAAAAACACCTAGAAGTATTTCCAATGAATAAAAAAGATATGGTTACTTCTGTGTTCATGCCTCAATAGTTACTAGAATAATTTAAAGGAATGACAACAGCACATTATGGGTGGGCAGTGCTTACATCGTAACTCTTCAGAAGAATGAATTATGACATACGGCAGTTAAATAAGTAACAGAAAAACAAGCTTGAAATATGCTGGAAGATATTTTAGATTATGAAGCAGCGTGAGTGAAAATTTAAGTGTGGTTAAAGTGTGGTCTGCTTTGTCACTTGTTCACGTTCCCTGCAGTCTCCTGCTACAGTCATCAGTGAGATTGGAAAATCAGTAGGGAAAGATGTCAAAAAGTAAGATGTGTCCAGCTTTAAAGGTCAAGATAACCAATTTGCAAATCAATATTTAGAAAGAGACCCAGAGAACATCTGTCTATGCTGAAATAATACATGGAAAGAAATGATTTTTAAAGGAAGAAAAAAGCCATAAAAGTCTAAAGTAAGGGAAGCTGGTTCAAGGGTAATTTGATGAAATAGAAATTCTAAGCAACTGAGGAGGAGTGGTGCAGAAAGTGATAAATACCCCTCCTAGCATTCCTTAGGGTACCTGATTTACTTAAGAAAGGTAAAATTACCTTTACCAAATGAAAATCAGTGAAGAAAATTCATTACTGATCTATTAATCAATGAGTTTCAAGTATATTTAAAATAGAAACAACACCCATTGAAAATTCGACTATTTAGATAAGTAGTCATATACCAATAATCTTCCCAAAAGACTTGACTCTATTAAAATAGTAATCTACATTATCAAACTAATACTAATACTTTGAGACATAAAAATACATTTCTAAATATTTTAGAGCTGGAGAGATTGCCCATTTGGTAAGGCACTTGCTGTGTAAGATTGAGGATGTAAATTGGATCCCCAAGTAACCACAGGAAAGTGTGTGCCTGTGAACCCAGGGCCAAGAAGCAAAGACAGGGCTCTCGGAGCTTTGCTGGTGAGCCAGACTCTAAAGGGGTCAGTTCTTCCCAAGACTTTGTCTCAAAAAATAAGGTGGTGGCATTTAAATCCTAGTGTCCGGGAGGCAGGGGCAGGGGCAGGAGCAGGAGCAGGGGCAGGGGCAGGGGCAAGCAGATTTCTGTGAGTTTGAGGGCAGACTTGTCTAAGTAGTGAGTTCCGAGACAGCCAGAGTGACATAGTGAGATCCTACTTAAAACATTCAAAAAACAAACACACAACAAAAACAATAAAGTGGAGGATGACTGAGGAAGACACCCAATGTCAACTTTTGGTTTACACACACACACACACAGACACACACACACACACAGACACACACACACACACACAGACACACACACACACACACACACACACAGAGATACACAGATGTCACTATTTTCTGATTAATTTCAGTTACAATACCTGTTTTCAATGATGAGGTAGTGAAAGATAGCCGCAGTTTCTTTAGGCTGCATCTGTATGAGAGGTAGCAAAGCCACTATGACATGACTGAGCAGGGGTCCCAGGTAAGCGTGGTCCAGACAACGAACAAAGCAGTCCCATGCTCTAAGTGAAAAACAACAATTAACTGAAGTTTTTTTGTTTTTTTTTTTTTGGTTCTTTTTTTCGGAGCTGGGGACCGAACCCAGGGCCTTGCGCTTCCTAGGTAAGCGCTCTACCACTGAGCTAAATCCCCAGCCCCTAACTGAAGTATTTTAATGTTTGTAAAGTACCACCAATTAGTTGTTAGCTGAATAATGATATATGCATAAAGAGATTAAAGTAGCTTTTGATATAAAGATCAATGATACATACAAACACACAGTGATCTCTAAGTTATACTAAGTAAAACAAAACTTAAAAATGCCAACCAACCATCCAACCAACCAAATACTCAAAACAAATAAATTTCAAAGTAAAATCAGTTTTTCATGACATGATCAATACAAAAGAAAATTTGAATGTAATGTATTTATGCATTTGCTTCCACAGATAATCTATAAGAACAGTACAATTTAAAAAGATTTTTTAACTTTAGAATACTCTAAATGTATTTGAGTAAACATATCGAGAAGAAACTCTATTTGGTGGTTGGATGTGGTGATTCACAACTCCAATCTCAACACTTGTAGAGTAACATCATAGAGTTCAAGGGCAGCCTGGGCTATGTAAGAACCTTAGGAAATTTTAAAAACAAAACTCAATTTTCATCATTCCATGAACTAGGAATACAACACAATTTTTCCCTGTGATGCTAGGCAGTGAGAGCAAGCCACAGTCATAGGTTTCATGGAATCATGGGGAGTGAACAATGTATTATACTGAGTAGCTTACTACTGTGTTCAGTAGACTAATGAGATACTCAACACTTTACTACAAACAGGCTTTGTGTTACATGAAGTTGGCCAACTGAAAGCTACTGTTAGTGCTCTGAGCTCGTTTAAGCTAGGTTACATTAAGTTATGGTGTGGTAGGTTAAATATGATAGGTTAGATACATTAAAAACGTATATTGGTACAGGTTTGCAATTCCAGAAATCAGGAGCCTGAGGTAGCAGTATGGGCAAATACACACACAAACCAAATCTAACCAATCCAAACAAAAAAACCCAAACAACAACAAAATCAAACAAACATACAAAGAAAACCCCAAAAAGACAGATGTGATGGCACACACCTATAAACCCAGCTCTGCCCACAGAAAGTTCCAGGCCAGTCTAGGAACCATGGAAGATGAAAGAAGTAAGTGGGTGAAGAAGTTTTATGTCATCCTGATATCAGCAGAATCATTTGGAAGAGGTAATCACAACTGAGAAAATGCTCCCAAAAGATCAGCTGGTGGACGGACGATTGACTTGGGTGGGTCCATAATAAATGGGGTGGTGCCATTTCTGGGTGAGTGGTTCTGGATGGTATAAGAAAGCACACTGAGGGCTGGAGAGATGGCTCAGTGGTTAAGAGCATTGACTGCTCTTCCAGAGGTCCTGAGTTCAAATCCCAGCAACCACATGGTGGCTCACAACCATCTGTAATGAGATCTGATGCCCTCTTCTGGTGTGTCTGAGGACAGCTACAGTGTACTTATAAATAATAAATAAATAAATCTTTAAAAAAAAAAAAGGAAAGAAAGAAAGCACCCTGAGCAAGCTGTGAGATGCAATCTCATAAGCAGCATTCCTTCATGGCTTGTTTCAGTTCCCATCTCCAGGTTCTTGCCTTGCTTGAGTTCCTGCCCTGACTTCACACAGTGATGGACTATAACTTGAGAGTTAAAAGCTATTACAGCAACAGAAATCCTAATGGGACCAAAAAAAAAAAAAAAAAAAAAAAGTACCAGAATCATGCTGTCAATCATTGCTGTGACAAACCTGATGTACTGGCAGGTTTGTGTGTCAACTTGACACAAGCTGGAGTTATTACAGAGAAAGGAGCCTCCCTTGAGGATTATGCCTCCATGAGATCCAGCTGTAAGGCATTTTCTCAATTAGTGATCAAGGGTGAGAGGGCCCAGCTCCTTGTGGGTAGTGCCATCCCTGGGCTGGTGGTCCTGGGTTCTATAAAAAAGCCTACATGAAACTGCATGTCCTGTGTCTGCATGTCTGCAGAGCCAGAGGAATATGTGAGTCCTTTAGAGCCTAGAAGAGCATAAGTGAATGCAGACACTGGACACTGAGTGATTCATACTGTTGGGAATTTGGCTTTGCTCTGTTCGGAACGTGACTGTGCTCTGGTCCTTTCCTCTTGGAGGAAGAAAGTACATAACTTATTTTTGACTTTATAGAAGCCCACAGTTAAGAGACTTAGAAATTTTAGAGAGACTTAAATTTTATAAAGAAATTAACTTTTAAAGTGTTTGGAAGTTTAGACGGGGATTTTTAAAAGTTAGCATGTTTTATATGTGACATTAATTAATTGGAAATGATCAAGAAAAAAAAGTTACGACTTAACAAGTGATGGGGCTGTGCATCAAGACGACAAAGGTCAACTGTGCTGGCTACTTCACTGCCAACTCGACACAAACTAGAGTCATTTAGGAAAAGAACACCTCAATTGAAAAAAGTGTTCCAATCAGATCAGCCTGTGATAAGAACTCACGTTAGAATTACCCAGAAATACAAGAAAACATTTCAAATATGATGGTTATTTACCTGCAGCATAACTCAGGGAAATCATCCTTGAATCTCAGTCCAGTTCTCAGTGTGGTCATCATCTTTACTCTCACAGAACTAACATGCTTAGGTCCCATCAACTTCATCAAAGACATCAAACTAGTCAAGGCCTACAAAGAAAGTTGAGTTTGTTAAAAAAGAACTTGTAAACAAGATGCCAGAGAGACAAGTGATAGAAACAATTGCTTCCTACCTAAATGTCAAGGTATCAATGTATGTGACACAAAAGATCTAATAAATGCTGGCCAATTTTTTGGTCAACTTATATGAGAACCAAGAATCTGAAAAACAAATTGCATTCTTATTTTTGTTGCTCTTGAAGTTGTATTGCTACTATGGTCCAATAAATCAGGATATGATACATCTAAATTTTTTCAAATATTTTTCATATCATTAGTGTAAATACAGATATAGATTGAATTTGAAGTTATTTATAATATAATTTAAGCAGTATGTTTCATAATGGTCAATAATAGTCTTAATGATTCTAAATTCAAGATGTCCTTTATTTAATACAGCAAACAACCACCAGATAGCCTTAAAACAGAAACAGAATGCAGTACTGTCTTAGTTAGGGTTACTACGCCTGTGTTTAAACACCATGGCCAAAAGCAAGTTCAGTTGGAAAGAGTTTATCTGGCTTATGTCTCCACATCACTCTTTACCACTGAAAGAATTCAGGACAGGAACTCAAATGGGGCAGGAACTTAGAGGCAGAAACTGATGCAGAAGCCATGGAGGGGTGCTATGTATGGACTTGCCCCTCAGGGTTTACTCAGGCTGCCTTTTTTTTTCTTTTCTTTTTTTCGGGGCTGGGGACCGAACCCAGGGCTTTGCGCTTGCTAGGCAAGCGCTCTACCACTGAGCTAAATCCCCAACCCCTCAGGCTGCTTTCTTACAGCACCCAGGACCACCAAGCCTAGAAGTGGCCCCACCCACAGAGGGCTGGACCCTCCCTCATTCACCAATTAAGAAAATGCCCTATACGCTTGGCTACAGCCTGATCTTATGGAACTATTTTCTAAACTGAGGCTCTCTCCTCACCAGTGACTATACCTTGTGTCAAGATGACATAAAACTAGCCAGCACAGGTACCAAAACATGGAAGCTCTTTATGGCTTTGTAACATGAATTCCACTTTCCTTAGACGTACACTCAACCATTTCTTCATTTAGCATAAGTGTCTGGGAAGCCATTTAGATAGCATATAAGTTACTGAAAATTTACTAGTTAAAACTGAAATTATAGGCAATGACCGTTAGAATTTGTAGCTAAATTTTGCTGTCTTATGTGGATCCTTAAAGTTATCAGAAGGGGAATGCATTCTGAAATAAAAGGTGCTACTGGACCAGCAAGGTAGCTCTTAAGGTAAAGGCTTGCTGCAGAGCCTGACAACCTAGTTCTAGCCCTAAAACCCATACAGTCGGAGTATACTGACTCATCCATGTTGCCCTCTGACCTCTATGTGAGCACTGTTGCATACTCATGCTAACACACATATACACTAAGAACAGAAATACCAACAGTAGACCCAGGTGAACCAATAAAATTTTTTTTTAAATGCTCATACGCTTTTTTTTAAAGATTTATTTATTTATTTTGTATATGAGTACACTGTAGCTGTCTTCAGACACACCAGAAGAGGGCATCGGATCCCACTACAGATGGTTGTGAGCCACCATGTGGTTGCTGGGATTTGAACTCAGGACCTCTGGAAGAGCAGTCGGTGCTCTTAACTACTGAGCCATCTCTCCAGCCCGAACCAATAAAATTTAATTATACAATTGACATTGAAGTTCTCAGGTACTGCTGGCTTAAGTTTTCAACTGTGCTAGATGTCATGATGGCATGGGCCTGCAGACATTAGTATTATTACCTGACAAGTTGAAAACTAGCTGAGCAAGGTGGCTGTCATGATCCCAGCATACAGGAGGCTGAGGCAGGAGGACTACCAGAAGTTCAAACACACCCTGAGCTATTATAACAAAAGTAGAGAGTTAACCTAGAGACTCTGACCAAAGATACTGATTCTGAAATGTTCTTTGAATCTAGAATCAAGTTGTAGCGGAAGTTATTTTTGTGTATTTAGTATTTAGTGTATTTAGTGTCGAATTCTTTACGACAGCTTGAGTTGGTTTCCTAATTTTCATCATTAGTGAAAGAGCTGCCAATGGTACAATTTCTATTTTTACAATGTCTAAAGAACAAATATATAACCAGTAATAAATATCAAATGTTTGGTTGCTTTTCCTTTTTGACAGTCTCATACTTAGTTAAGGCTTGCTTGGAACTCAAGATGTAGCCCAGGCTAGCATTACGCTCTGAGCCCTGCACATGCTGAAATTACAGGGGTGAGCTACCACACCCAGCTTGTTCCATGACTTTTTCTACTTGAATGTTTAAACTAGATGCAGAACTCATAGTATTCAATATAAATTTTATTCTAGTGTCTTGGAATTCAAATATCACCACTTACCATTTTTTTATCTTCAATACCAACACTGGAGCTCAGTAACTGCATATTAAAAAAGGCTAGAATGCCCAACAATTTCGGTTGCAAATAATCAGCCTATGGATTTAAAGAAAAGATGTTATATGTTTTACATATATTAAGTGTCTCTCTTCTTTTCCTCTGAACTGGAGATTTACTACAGAACTTCAAGTGGAACTGTACCACTGAACTATACCAGGCAGGAAATGGCAGGAAAAGAGCTAGTGATGAGTGACAATTTAAATATGTTCTAAGGTAGCATGGCTTAAGGTTGAGGCATGTGATTTTGGTTACCTTAGGGTTGTATGCATGGCTGAGGGCAGATGAGGAAGAATCTGTACTAGAGTATCGTGAAGAGGAATTAGTTATCTATCTAGCATACAGAAATTTTGCCAAGCAAAGAAAACATTTGTTTTTCAAGCCCGAATTTACCTTTTGGTTTGTGAACTTACTTTAAAAAAAAATCCTCAGGTTTTTTTTGAGATTGGCCAAATAATGGGTTTCATCACAGCGTCTCCAAAATATGTTTTGTGAACTTCTAATTTAGATTGGAATTAAACTTTGGCATGAGAAACTGCAATTCACTAATTATATGGTTCTAATTTATGGTCTTAAATAAAACGTAGGAATAGGTGGCATCAAGTCTATATAAATATTCTAATTTTAAAGTTCTTGGCATTGAGCCAAACAGTACTTTGACTATGTCTATCTCCATTCACCAAATACCTGTGTTTCTATGCTATCGTGCCAGGCACATGGGTTTGGATAGGCAACGGAATATATGGCAAATTAGCAGGAGGCACTAGATAAATTCAAACATAACCATGACTGATAGGGGCTATAAGGAAACAAATGTGAGCACGTGGTAAAAATTGGATAAATCAGTTTAGGTAGGGGTGATAAGGAAACTGTGAATAGTAAAAAGCACCCAGGGAATTATTAATATAAGTACAGAGACCATCTAAAGCCAACAACTACAAATCTGAAAGTTTGCCATTTTTAAGAAACAAAGCAGTGAAAAGAAGAACTGAACAAAAGGTGGGTTGGAAAGGCATACTGTCACACATGGTCTTACAGAGTTTATTCGAAGAGCTCACTTATTGTTCTCGGGTTTTGGTTGAAGCAAATGAGTAGATGACGGTACAAAGTACCATTGCCCAAAGTAGGGAAGATGAGGGGAAGTCAGGAAGGAAGAATACAGATTCTTTGGGGGCTGAAGTTACACACAGATGGCTCAATAGTGAGCCATCTTGCTGGGGAGGGTGTCAACTTGACACAGGCTAAGATTATCTGAGAGGAGGAAATCTCAGTGAAGAAAATGCTTTTATAAGGTTGGACTAAGCAAGTATATAGAACATTCTCCTAATTAGTAATTAGTAAGGAAGGAAAATATCAATTAAAACTTAAAGAGATACTTACGTTTGGAAAACAGATGAGAGGAGTTTCTTGGGTTTTATAAGTAAGGTACAGAAAAGGAGAAAACCAAACAAACTAAATTCCATGTACCGTGTCCCTTACCATCAGTTCAGGCGATGTGATATCTCGTGGTCCTTGATACGGATCATCACTAGATGCAAATGAGGCAAGGATTGACAAACCATTGAAAACTTGTTGATAATGTTCTCCAATACGCAGCAATAATTCATTGTGCAATCCTTGAAAATCCTGTCTTAACAGGCTCCCCAACTCAATTTCTGTTTCATTCTAAAGATATTAAAACATTTTCCTCATGTTAGCATCCAATTTAAATGCACTGATTTTTAATGTGTTTTTAGTAAATCAAGAGCTCTAGGTCAAGTGGCACAGTTCACTAATAGTACTAAGAAAGAACATTGGCAATGGATTCTAATCTTGTTCTCTCCTGATAGGTCTCCCATGAGCTGTATACAATGAAGAAAAGTGATCAGACTTAATTTTGAAATGAAATTTAAAAATGAAAAGTCTTATGCTTGCCTAAGGTCTTTCTGCACCAGCAAAACAGTATTTACAAATGCATAGGCCCTGGGAGTAAAAACAGTGTTCACAGCATGGTTTCGTTCAGAATGCGGGAGTTTAAATTCTATCTAGCTGTCATTTATAGGCTGTCCTGTGATGTGGACAAATTACCTAATCTAACCTAACCTCATTGCCTTAAGTGTCATCATCTGTAAAGCAAAACACTGCCTGAATGTTTCTATTTAAAAACACAAATACCAATTCTTTTGAACACTATTATAATTCCATACTTGACTTTAAAACACAAGTTGTTGTCAAAATGAGGGCACATTGAAAATATTGTATAAAACTAGCTTTGGGCTATACATTTAAGATGTATGTGAAACAGGAATGAATTCTGTGTTTAGATTTTGGTTTCATTCTCAAGATATCTCATTGTGTATTTGTGTGGGCGTGTGCGTGTGTGTGTGTGTGTGTGTGTGTGTGTGCGCGCGCGCGCACGTGCGCGCACGCACAAAAAGAATCTGAAATCTGGTCTCAAGCATTTTGTATAAAAGATAAACTATGCTCCCTCTATCTTGCCAAGTAACTTAAGTGACCCAGATAGCATAGAGCGAAGTTTTTGACATGTAGTATGCAATCCATAAATACTGTCATTCTGTTTCTGTAACACACAGGTTAATGCTCTTGAGATGAATGAAAACAATTAATAGTCATTAGTCCTCAAGTGAGAAGACACCTGCTGTCCTCTTAGAGAAAAATGAAATTAAGGTCCTCTGATCCCATAGTCTTATATTCCTCAAAGACACTGCTGTTAATATAAAATCAAAAAAGAAGCCTAAGCTATAATTTTAAATTTAAAAATTAGCTAGACATGCAAATTTAACAGCCTAAACCCATAATGAAGCCTAAACCCACAACGAAATGAGTCCCAAAAGTTGTTCTCTATCTCCACACACGCATAAAGGTCCATGCACTCTGTCTTTCCCACATGCACTAAAATAGTAAGATTAATCTGTTTTCTTATTATACACAAGAGTGTTCTGCCTATATGTAGGTGTATGTTCATGGGTGCTTGGTGCCATAGAGGTCAGAGGAGGGTCTCAGACCCCTTGGATGTGAAGTTACAGGAAGATATGATCTGCCATGTGAGTGTCGGGAACTGAACACAGATTGTTAGCCTTAAGCCATCTATCTCTCCAGTCCCACAAAAATTTAATATTTTAAAGTGGGAAGAATTGAAATCAAATTATAATCAGAGCAGCAAGTAAATAAACCAAATACAGGCATATGATTAAAGACAGTTATCTCTTCCTATAATTACTTGTACAATATCAGCTTACTTAAAACTGTAATCAGCACAAAAATCACTAAAATTATATAAAAACCACAGGCCCGTGAAAGGATGACTATTCTATCTCATTATAGTAAATGATCAGAAAAAAATACCAAAAAAATGTTATTTAGAATCCTCCCAAGACAATGATTACTTTTTAAATGTAGGAGTGCTCTGTCTGCATGTACACCTACATACCAGAAGAGGGCATCAGATCCCATTACAGATTGTCTTGAGCCACCATGTGGGTGCTGGGAATTAAACTCAGGACCTCTGGAAGAGCAGTCAGTGCTCTTAACAGCTGATCCATCTCTCCAGCCCGACAATGATTATGTAACACAATAATATTTATACAAATTCTTACAGTATAAGCTATAAATTATGGCCCTTCCTATATTACAATGTTACAATAGTTTTTCCAATAATGTTAATTTAAATAAAAGAACAAAATACATACAAATATTCAAATACCTTCAGATAATGAAGGGCACGTTCTAATTCATCTTTGGAACAAGAACAAACCAAATGAGAAAAAATATATTTGAAGTTATTTATTAAAATCTCTCGACGGTTGACATTTAATTGTTTCCCTAAAGTTCGGATGAGAGCCGATGCTGCAGGACTTGCTTTGGCGGCCAGATCAGGAAGTAGAACTTGTAATGTCCTCTGGATAAAAACACAGTAATTATCAAAAAGTACACTTGTCTGGGTGATAAACTGTTCAAATAAGCCATCCACGAGAAATACTTTTTAATGTTACAGGAAGTTAAGTATGGAATCGTACTTGTTTTCAGCTTCGTCACTCCTCACTAGACTATAACAGACGGATGACATTACTATGATTCAGGGTCTGAATAAAAGTGTAGAGAATAGCCAGTGCAAACTGAAAGAATGTCTTAGATCATAGAATTGGTGCTTCATAATTACAGAAAACAGGCAAGCCCCAGGGCGTGATAAAGAAACCAAACTGCCCACAAAACTTCCAACCCAAAATTTATCCTGTCTACAAGAAACACAGGCACAGGGATGGGGCAGAGACTGAGGGAATGGGCTACCAATAACCAGCCCAACTTGAGACCCATGCAGTGGGCAAGCACCAATCCCTGACATGATTAATGATGCTCTGTTATGCTTGGTGACAGGAGCAAGTTGTCCTCTGAAAGGCTCCACCCAGCAGCTGACCCAAACAGATACAGACACCCACAGCCAGTGAAGCAGTTAAGCACATCTAACATCCCAATACTGCAACAAATCTTTCCTTTTTGGTCTATTTCTTTTAAGGTCTAGCTCATTAAATTACCATAAACTCCAAAGGGAAAATAGTTATTTTGTGTATTTATTCTACATGTCCTAATGATTATAACTCCATGTTAAGTCATTATTCTAAACCTGGGATGTAACAATGAACAAGATCCAAGCCTTGCTTTCAAGTGTGAGATTCTGTCACACTTGAAGTGTGACTTGAAGTGTGAGTCTGAGGCAAGAGAGAACACTTGACACCGACCTGTGCTACAGAATGAGACTCTGTCTTAAAGAAAAAAGAAAGAAAAAGAAAACAACAAAGTTACAAATAGGATTCCCTTCAGACATACCGTATGCCTTTTAACTTTAGTTATACTTAGCTTAAGGTGGTTGCATAGTATGTCTTAAATTTAGACATTAAGTTTCTTCTTAGAGTTTTATTTTGCCACTGGGTAATGTTGCAATAAATATTTGTGGGTTTTGATGAAATTAATAAGGTATGAATCTGTGGTTCCTATTTTCTTTGTATATATAATCAATTTATAAGCAACTTAAGTTTGTTAAAATAATACTATAGGGAAAACTCCTGTATGAACTGTTATCACAATTTATTAAGACTAACAATAAACCTGACTTTGAGGGAAAGATAAAAAGATAAAATGCTCCATTACCCTTTAAAACTTAGCCCTAATGAATTTCAGAGTCTTCCTAAACTATCCCATGCTACAAAGTCTATCATTCGAATTCAAAGCAGATCATATCACTAATTCTCTATTTTAGAATTCAACTTCTTACAGGTAAATATTAATTTTTCAATGACTAATGGAGCCCAGGACACTATTGAAAACATAAGAGTTAACCAGATTATGGTATCATTAAATATGATATATAGAACAATAAATAAATAAATAAATAAATAAATAAATAAATGTTTAAGTTATACTGTGTAATCAATAATCTCTGTCAAAGTAAAAATAAATACACAATTTAAGGGCTCAGGAGATAGTTCAGGTGGTAAAGAGCACGCCGTGTAAGCATGAGGATGTAAGTTCAATCCTCAGCAAACAGCTAGGCATGGTGACAGAAGCCTTTATTCCCAGTGCTATGGAATCAGAGACAGAGAGATGTTAAAGGCTTGCTGCTCAGCCATTCAAATTTACTTGGCAAAAACTCCAGGGCACTATGCTGGGACTCTGTGCCCAACAACCACACCCCCAAAATTGATGGACAGTGCCTGAGCAACAACAGCCAAGGTTGTCTTCTGATGTATACACACACACACACATAAAGCATGTAATTTTAAAAATCTAAGGGTCATATGGTCCTAAATATACTTGTGATGGTTTGTATATGCTTGGCCCTTGGAGTGGCATTATTGGAAGGTGTGGCCCTGTTGGAGTAGGTGTGTCACTGTGGGTGTGGGTTATTAAGACCCTCATCCTAGCTGCCTGTAAGCCAGTCTTCTCCTAGCACCCATCAGATGAAGATGTAGAACTCTCAGCTCCTCCTGCCTGGATGCTGCCATATTCCTGCCTTGATGATAATGGACTGAACCTCTGAACCTGTAAGTCAGTCCCCATTAAATGTTGTCATTGTAAGAGTTGCTTTGGTGTCTGCTCATTAAACCACACCTAGGACAGTACTTGTAAGGTTTTCTATAAAAATAAACAAACAGAATGAAATAAATGAAATGTTGAAATCAACGCTTCAAGTAGGTCAACTACACACACACACACACACACACACACACACACACACACACACACACACCCCAACTTACTGTCAGGAAACGATTAAGATCAGGAAAGTCAAAAACATTGGCAATTTCTGATAAGGTATTTAAAGCCATTTCTCTGTGATGAGCAACATGTTGTTTTCGCATCTCAGCAGTCTGGCAAGGAGTACTTGGGAGTGCTGTCATCTGACTGGAGTGGAGAGATTCTACCAAAAACTAAAGCAAAATTTTTTCTTAGTTTTCAAATGAAGGAAATGCAACCAAACCCCACTCCCTGCCCACCAACAAATAATTTTTAAGCTAGCATAAAGGATAGCTTTAAGTTCTATACTGCCATAGTTGGACTCATTCCATTCACTTTAATGAAGTAGATTATGTCATAATCCTACTTTGGAGAAAAGTAACCAATTTTTTTTTTCCTTTGGAGCTGAGGACCAAACCCAGGGCCCTGTGCTTGCTAGGCAAGTGCTCTACCACTGAGCTAAATCCCCAACCCCAAAAGCAACCAATCTCAGTTAAGAAACTTTAATATCATGATGAAGGTAAGAACGATACTTTAATATGGCCTAACTTTTCAGACATTGATGATTTGTTTCTGAAAACAAAGTGTCCCATTTACAATACCATCACTAAAAAGGCTAAAAAATGACTCCCCAAACTTAACAAGAATATAATAATGTAACACATTATTAAAAGATGATATTCCCTTTCATTTATGACCCATATCTTCAGGCCATTATCCTTAAATACAAATGGCAAAAATTCATTTCTAAATAAGTATAACTTAAAAAATAATCTTTTAAAACAAGCAAAATAAGAAGACATGCATATATTGTTTTCCTTAAGCCCAGTCTGGTCTCAAAATTCTGGACTCAAGCGACCATACACTTCCAAGTGAAGTAACAGAGACTATCAACACACACACTACTTTGCCTGGCTTCAACTTCATTTTTAACTCCTGTAAAATGTTGCTATTGTCTTTTGAAAGGCTGAATGCTGGTTCTCACCTGACAGATTGGTTTCTTATATTGACTGAAAAAATTCTGTAGTTTAACACTTTTGGCTGCAACTAGTGCTCGGATCTCTGTGTATGCCGCTCCAGAGACGGATGCAGACTTAGACAACAAGCAATGCAGTAAATGCAAGAGTGCAAAAGGTATCAAATCTCCTTTTGCTGCCCTGAAAATAAAAACACGGGTATACAGGAAGTCAGTGTCTCAGAAACTAATGCAGACACATAATTAAATATATGGAGATCATATTTTTTTCCATAATATACATCTTATACCACAATTTATTATTTTCTTTTTTTTTTCAGTACAGTAGGCATGTATTCTACCACTGGACTACATCTCCAGCCCTCACATCTCTAATACCAGGCACATAAGCCAGTGACAAAAATAAGTAAGTTTCAATTCAAATACTGTCAGACATACCTTCCAATATCCCCTGTTGTAAGAATCAAGGTGTCCTTCAGCTCATTACTCCTTGATATCTGGGCATGTGTATATGCTTCCTTCATTCTTAACACAAAAAGCTAAGAAAGCGAAGTATATGGTCAGAATAGTTCTATGCCTAGGTTTATAAAAACCTGTATGTTTTAATTTAAGATTTCTAACCTCTTTTATGAATCCATCTTCAGAGTTCAAAGATTCCAATATATACTTGATATTTCCACTAAAAGCTATTCTAACATCCTTGTCTGGATCTTCCATCAAATTTAATAAAGTGCCAAGAACTGCTTTTACCTCTGTTTCATCTTCTTGAAAATCAAGATGCTTACAAAGATGATGCAGATTGTCTATGAAAGCTAAAGCAAGATAGTATATGTTTTACATATTTTCCAATTGGACATATGTAACAAAGTTGTACTTAAAAACACTGTCAGCAAATAAAATACAGCAAACAATCCCATTTTGCCTTTTATGTCAATATTTGGGTATACATGGCATACATAATTTAAGGAGATTACTGTAGAACTTATTAATTCATTTGTTTAGTTTTGTGGTTCTTTTGTTGTTTTTTTATTTTGAGATAGGTCTCACTGTAGAAACCTGGCTGACTGGCCTGGAACTCAAGTCTGTAGACCAGTTGGCCTTGAACACAGAGATCCACCTGCCTCTGCCTCCTAATGCTAGTATCAAAAAGGCATGTGCCACTACAGCTGGCAAACTTACCAATAATTTAGATTACTTCATACTTAGGAAGTTATATAAATGATTTAAATTTAAAATAAATTCCAGTATCTAAGTTATCAAAAGATCGTTTTTAGGCTTTATAGATTATTACCTATTAGACTCAAAAAAAAAAAAAAAACCAACTCTAACTGATGCAACTGAGAGGAATCTTAGTCTTACTGTTAATTTTATAGAACTTAGGGGTCCATAGAATCACTTATCAACTATCTTGTGAATAAACTGCAAGTTACCATGTAAACCCACGATCTTCCTGGTGCACCTGTAACCTCAACCCTACAACAAGCTCATACTCCAGTATCACTGCAAAGTGCTTTTAATTCCAAAGTAATTACTCACCAAGTTTTACTGGACTAGGTGTATTTTTAGTCAGCAGGAAAAGGAATGGCTTGCAAACGGAAGCTTTTACTTGAGAAGATGAACATTCATGTTGAGAAGTGGCTTTCAGGTTCTTACAGAACAAGTCCACAGGTCCAAAGAAAGGCTCTACCGAGGAACTTGTCAAATAAAACATGCCATGAAGAGTACAGACAAGTTGACCAAGGACAGAAGCAAATTCTTTCTTGACCACGTGAGAATCATCTTTGACTCTATCTCTGGAGAAAAAGAATAAGTACGAAATCTTCCTAGTAAATATTTTAGATTAGACTCTCTCCATTTGAGATAAAAGGAAAAAATAAAATTTAGAAGAGAAAAATAAAATTTTCAAGTTACAAGCAATATTTGCTGTCTGTATTCTGCAATAACTTGGAAAGTCAGATTAATGATTTATACAGTCAAATTATATTGTCAAATCAAATTCTTAATACATACATTAGCATCTTGGGAATTTGATTACAAGAATTCTCCTGCTGCAATAAGATAAAAAATCCTTTAACACAACTAGTCCGGATTACTTCATGGGAGCTCTTCAAGGCCCAATTATAAACTGTTGTTCTCCAGTCAAGGAATATTCTTTTTGGAAACAGTGTCAGAAGAAACACGCATTGTGACTGTGCCTGTGGAGCTAAACAGAATTAACTTTATGAAACAAGATTTCTTTAGAAACGTTTGCTGATTATTTTGAGGTATAGGGCAAGTATACTGTTACTATACCAAACTCCTTTCTGTACTCTTCTGAATATTCTCCTTTTAATTATTGAAAAATGTATGATAAAGTATTATAAATCCTATACAGAGATCAGTTAAACACAACAAAATAAGCTACACACAGACACTTTTGTGACTACTTACAGTAACTTTCCCAAACCCTCTGGCTTAACCGCAGAAGGTTAGTAGCAAATGTGGTCATCTTTAAAGAGTTATCATCAGAATAGGAATAAATCCAAGGAAGTGAGAGCATTCCACATAACTCTTCCAGAACATGATCTTGAAATGAACTTTTTACTACAGAGACAGACAAAAGGACATAAATTAATCTATTCCTTCATGATATTCGTCATTTTACTTTACCAGTAAGAATATAGACATCCAAAAGATTAAGTGAAATTACAATGAACATCAATAAACGAAGATTCTTAAAATAAAGGGCAAGAAACAATCTTGAGTTTTAACTGGGAGTGATCTGTGGCAAACCCACAGCCTTGCACAAGTTTAACATGTACTCTACCACTAAGCTCTACTTGAGGCCCTTGCTGAAGTCTGTGAGGCCAATGAAAGCAGATGTGGCTTAAAAACATATGCATCTATAGACTGTCTAAATGGATCATAATATTCTTCAGATTTACAAACCAAAACACCTAAATGTTTCAAATGAATGTCTATTGACTAAATCAAAATATTACACAAATAATGTGAAACTCAGAAATTACCAGTAAGTTTAATTAACAGAAAATTTGAAAATATTCTCAATACTGCAAATACTTCTGCATTTAAACTTTAGGCAGAAACAGAAAGCCTCCATCTACAATGACTACTGTCTCTCACTTATTTGTACTCACCTTGTATATACATCAAAGCATCATAAATTCTCACCACACTATCGATGACTAATTCCAGTTCATGTTTCTGAACAGATTCTAACAAACTCTTACAGCTTTTAAGCACTTTTGTATAAAAATCCAAAGACATCCAAGTTATTACTACTGGAGGTTTCTTCTTATATTTGTGTTGACAATCCTTGGCATTATGGCTGCAACGAGTACATTTTTAGAAAAGACATTAGAATTCTATTATAGTCTAATATAATATTTTAATAAATCCAAAGGAAAATTAAGTGCAGAACTAACCTATAACCTTAAGCCAATTTAAAGTCAAAATACAAAACAACCTATGCTTAAGTGTACTGTCTTTATGTTGATTTAAGTCACTGATTTTTTTTCTATTGTAGTGTGCAAGTGTATATTTGGGGGTAGGAGGGGATATAGGGAGGGCAGACACACTGTGTCTAATTTGTAGCCTAGGCAGCTGATCTAGAGGCAATCCTCCTGTCTCAGCCTCTTAAATCACTCTTGTGATATGGGGAATTGATCTAGGATCCTTGAATGTTTAATTACCAGGGTTAAATAATGATAGAAAGCATGCCTGTGTAAATTACTAACTGATGTGGCAAACACTCTTCATAAAAGTCCTTGTTGATATATTCTATTAACAAGAAAAAGTATCACACAGTAATGGTATGTCAAGGACATGATAATTTTCATAGTTTAGTTTCATTTTCAGACTTTTTACTTTCAGTCCAGAAAAATTGTTAAGCAGTGAACTGCCTAGTGAAGTAGAACACACTATTTTAAAGCAGAATTTCTATGTGTTTTTAGCAGCATTAATTGGAGAAAATGTAATCACTGGGATTTTTATCTATGAATTTATCTCAAATTCTAAATTTAGTGGCAACTAAATTAATAAAATTTCCTAAAATCTCTTCTTTTATAACTCTGTACTGGTTAGTCAGAAAGTACAGAATCATCACAAGCTGTCATAAATTATGGCAAATTCTTCACTTGTTTCTTTTGATAGAAAATTTAGATTAAAGGTACTGAACAGAAAATCTATCTCTTCTGAATTCTAAATTTCTGCTCTATTTTAAAAAATATAGCCAAGGGCTGGAGAGATGGCTCAGTGGTTAAGAGCACTGACTGTTCTTCCAGTGGCTCTGAGTTCAAATCCCAGCAACCACATGGTAGCTCACAACCATCTGTAATGAGATCTGGTACCCTCTTCTGATGTGTCTGAAGACAGCTACAGTGTACATATATGTGAGAAATAAATCTTAAAAAAAAATATATAGCCAAAAGAACATGAGTTTCTGAATTGCACCTAAATATGTTTTGCTATCTTCATATCATGTGTCCTTAGGAAAAGTTATTTAGGCTTAAGAGAAAAAAAACCAATCTACGTTTCTGTACTTTAACATCTAATTGGCACACGAGGTATAATAGAATTTACCTCTAGAATTGACATAAAGACAGAAGCAACATGTCTTACCTACTTCATTACAAAGTTTGTTTCCTACGGCCACGGAAATCAAGTGAGTAATGGTAAATACAAATTCATTCGAAGAGATGGGCCAATGAGACAATTCGGTGGGTAAAATACTTGTCCTGAAAGCCTGAAAGACTTGACTTTCATCTTTGGAACCCATGTAAAAGCGGGAGAAAACTGACTACACAAAGTTTTCCTGAGCTCCACATGCATTCCATGGTGTGCCTGCACTAAAAGTATCTTTAATTCTTCTGTAGTAAGTGTTGTCTCTGAGGTTTACTGCCTCTGTCTGCTAACCCAGACCTAGTCCTGGAAGCTTGTAGCCTCCATACAATCTTATCAAGGTCTAGAATGTTTTCACCCTCTGAGATTTACTGCTGAATAAGCTCACCTTTTTCCTTTCTGAACTCTGGCTGGCTGATCCAACTCAGCTGTTCTGATTCAAACTCCTCTTCAAGCTCACTAATTCAATCTGGCTTCTCTCAGTTTCTTACTGAATTGCTCTGCTTAGCCTCATACTAACTTTGGCAATCTACTCTGATCTTCTGACGTCTTTTCATCCACTGGCTTGTTCTTCATCAGCTGTTCTGACTACCTTATTCTCTCTGCAATCTGCCTCCTAGCCCTCTCCCTCTCCCGCACTCTGCACTGCTTTCTTAAGTAGCCCCCCCCACGCCCCCGCATCCTGGTGAGAGTTGGGCATTCCTATTCTGTCAAACCTTTCTCAGATTTGTCACTTTGCTGACACTCAATAGACATCACTTTCAAACATGGCTGCTTCTTTCTACAAACTAACTTCACCTTCACTGTCTGGGATTAAAGCTGTGTGCTAAGGGCTGACTGTATCCCAGACAGAGGGATAAAGGTGTGTGCTAAGGGCTGACTGTATCCCACACAGAGGGATTAAAGCTGTGTGCTAAGGGCTGACTGTATCCCACACAGAAGGATTAAAGCTCTGTGCTAAGGGCTGACTGTATCCCAGACAGAAGGATTAAAGCTCTGTGCTAAGGGCTGACTGTATCCCACACAGAGGGATCAAAGCTGTGTGCTAAGGGCTGACTGTATCCCACACAGAGGGATTAAAGCTGTGTGCTAAGGGCTGACTGTATCCCACACAGAGGGATTAAAGCTGTGTGCTAAGGGCTGACTGTATCCCACACAGAGGGATTAAAGCTGTGTGCTAAGGGCTGATTGTATCCCACACAGAGGGATTAAAGCTCTGTGCTAAGGGCTGACTGTATCCCACACAGAGGGATTAAAGCTGTGTGCTAAGGGCTGACTGTATCCCACACAGAGGGATTAAAGCTGTGTGCTAAGGGCTGAGCCACACACCTAGAAACTGCAAGTTCTCAGTGAATAATACCATTTTGGGTTCACAGTGTGATCAAATATCCTACAACATGCACCCTCAAACATCATACCCCCATAATAAAAAAAAATTAAATCTTTGAATTTTTTTTACCCATCCATGTCTTGATGAGAACAGTGAACAGTGCAGAGAGCAGTCAGCTGTAATACAATAGTGATTCCTTCTAATGCCTCAGCAACAGAATTCTTTAGAGTACCACATTCAAGGGAAATCTGAAGGGATTCAGCTTTCTGTTTCAGAACATTCCATAATATGCTCTTTTTGTCCATATCCACATGATTAATTCTATAAATAAGTATAATCACAGTAGAGGATATTAATATATGATACAAATGTGTTTCAAACAAAATATGGAATGGGGGTACAGCTCAGGAATAATGTTTACTTAATATACATAGGCCCCAGGCTTAAAGTCCAGCACAAAATTTTAAGTAAATGCCTATATTTAAAACAAAAGAATCAGCAAGACAGCTCAGCAGATAAAGGCACTTGCTACCAAGCCTGAGAACCTGAGTTTGATCCCTGGGGACCACATGATGAAAAGAAAGAACCCATTTCCACTGATTTCTACACATTTGTTGTGATACATACACACATGTAGACAATACGGAGAGACACACATACACACCAGTAACTGTAATAGTAAAATAAAAAATTTGCAATGTATTATCAACTTTTTATCTACATTAGGAGAGATTTAAAACAACGTTCATTTGGCTGAACTATGGCAATTCTTTGGCTCCATACAAAAAAAAGTATATTAAGATTTGAACTTATAATAGACACACAGGCTGACAATTTCCAAATATTAAAAACCAAATTAAGCAGGCAGGCAAAATCATTCAAAGTAACTACATCTAAGTCTACAGTGTCATACTAGAGTATATCATAATGACTGGCAAAATATTTTAAACATTCCTATCGCCCATTTTTAGAAAGATGTCCTTTGTGTTCTTAAATCAGAATAGTTAATGAAACTTTATTTTTTTAAGATAAAATTTTATGAACTGTCTACAAAAAAATCAGATGAGGTCATACTCTTCAGACTGTCTGGATGGCCTTTTGTAAGAGCTGAGAGAGGAGCTGAGTCTACGCCTCTTTGGTGACACACCATCATTACTACCACGGAGATTCTCCTGTTGAGCTTGACGTTGAATTCTCTCAATAATTTCCGTACTTTCCATTTTCAAGGCTGCATAAAATGGTCCCAACAAATACTGAGAAGACAAAAGTAATTTCAAATACCACCTCTTAGGAGTTGTTTACATTATTTATAAACAGAAAATACATGAGTGTTACATGTTCCCAGGAAGCTAAACTACTTCCCAGTTTTTTAAGACAAACCAAATACCCACATCAATCAATATTATTTTATATTCTATTAAAGACGGTTCTATAGCTTTAAAAAGGTTAACAACAAATGCATATTATAAACCCTCCTCCCCTTTTCAAAATGTTATGCAGAAATCTTCATAAGGGAATCATTAGCTATTTCATGCTACAAATCCAACAAAATTTATAGACTAAATAAGCTAAAATGTTTAATGCTTAAAATATTGAATCAAGTTACTATACATCTGAGTATTTTATTGCCTGTCTTTCCCCACAGTCCAAACAGGAAAAATGATAGAAAATAAATATCACTAATTACATATTCTAAAGTGAAATTCACAGATAAAAATCTCAATGATTAAGTTTTCTCCAATTAAGATAACTAGTCTCCTTTCAATTAATGCTGCTATAAAAATGTATTTTATAAATTGTACTTTAAAACAATCTACTCTACTTCACTAGGCAGTTCACTACTTAATGAACAAATTTTTCTGGAAAAATTTTACTGGAAAGTAAAAAGTTTTGAAAATGAAACTAAACTATGAAAATTGTGCCCTTAACACGCCATTACTATATGTGGTGTTCTCTTGTTAACACATCCTATACATATACACACACTTAAATGAACAAAATAATGTGTAATCTTAATACTTACCCCCACATGTGTCTGAACTCCGAGGACATCTACAAGAGCTCTACAAATATCAGTCACATAAACCTTCCTGACCTGTAACGCCGACTCATACCCCGCTGGCACAAACGTGAGGAAATACTGCAGTAAATGGCACAGAGCTGCTTTCAGCAAATCAGACTTGAGCCGCATGAGCACGCGATCTTCAAACATGACTCGGAGTTTTTCCAGCAGCACATTTAAGTAAACAGGTTCAATATTTCTATAAGCCTCTGCCTCAAAGGGGAACAGTGTTTTTACCAGCTTTGACAATGGCTCTTCATACAATTTCAGTTGGTCAGCATCCATTCCTATAAGGTGTTGTAGCAACTCCAAAAATAGGCTGAAAAAGGTGCTGGCTGGCTGTGCTGGTAATCCTCCCAGCTCAAAGAGCTCAGTTAAAAGGCTAATTGCTAAAGATCTGATCTTGGGACTACCATGCTCTAGCAGAGCACAGCCAATCTGCCACAGTAACAATTCTTGTCGTCTAAAAAACACAGTTGGAACAATATGAATAAGAACCATTAATAAAGTGACTTCAATAAATTCTACATTTTGCATGTTCATGAACTGCAAAGGAGCTGGCTGTAAACATCCCATGTGTTCATCCAATCGGCTTAAAAATCGACTGACAACCACTGGCCATTCCATAACATCACCCACTGCATTTCTTTTGTGGAGGTAAATCAAGTCTTCAAAAAGATAAAGTAATTCTCTTGTGAGTACCCCAAAAATAGCAGGATTCTTGCTTTTAAAAAGAAATAATAATGAGCAGATAACTTCACATATTTTCTTGTGTAGCATGTGGCAGGATGGAGTTGCTGCAATCCGTAAAAGTCTTGTAATGATCCAATGACTGAATTCTTTGAAACAAACAGAAAACATATTAAATGAATAAGTATATGCGTGAATTTTCTAAATGTTTGGTGATTGATTTTTAAAGTACAAATTTCACTAAGAGAAGTCTACATTTCCTACATGACAGAAAGGCTGTACTTCAGAATATCAATTTTGGAGTTAAAAAATGGTTTTAGGGGCTGGGGATTTAGCTCAGTGATAGAGCGCTTACCTAGGAAGCGCAAGGCCCTGGGTTCAGTCCCCAGCTCCGAAAAAAAGAACCAAAAAAAAAAAAAAAATGGTTTTAGCTTACTATCTACTAGTTATGTCAACTTCACATCTCTGAAGCTGCATAATAATAGCTATGTTACTGGCTACTGTAATGATCAAGCGATGTAACATATGTGAGATCAGTATAGTTCCAAAAACATAATAAATATTCAACAAACAGTAGCTACTATTACCGCTTCAACAAAAATCATATTTTCCTTTTATGAAACAATATCCCATGTAGCCCAGGCTGGTCTTAAAATTGCTATGTGGCCAAGGATGACTTTAAACTCTCAATGATCCTTCTATTCTCACCTCTCAAGCGCTAGGGATTATTAGATGTGCAAGGCAGAACAGTCGGCTTCCTTCAAGGAAGTTAGTGAATGTTGAGCTGGAGGTATGGTTTAGTGTTAAGATCACTTTTGTACTACATGTAAGGTGCTAAATTCAGTCCCCTATCCATATGGACATGTCATTCATTCATTCACTCATTCATGCAAGACAGAGGCTCTCTACATATTTGTTTGAGACAAAGTCTCTCAATACAGCTTTCGCTATCCTGGAACTCATTATGTAGAGAGATCTACCTGCCTTTGCCTCCCAAGTGCTGGAATTAAAGGCGTGTGACACCATGCCCAGCTCACTTTAAATGTTACTAGCTTCAAATTAATTTCATAACCCACTGTGGGTTGTAGTCCATACTTTATAAAATATAACAAAAACTGAAAATGTAATTGTAGTATAATTTAAGAACTTATGACAGAAGAAAGACAGAACATCAATAATAAGAACATATAAATCAGCAGCAAAAAAGCTAGTCCTAGGTAGCCAGGAGGAATCGGAAAACTTTTTAAAAAAGAATTATTTATTTTATGTATATGAGTACATTATAGCTGTTTTCAGAGACACCAGAAGAGAGCATCAAATCACATTGGTTGTGAGCCACCATGTGGTGGCTATGATTTGAACTCAGGACCTTGGAAAAGCAGCATCTCTCCAGCCTCCAGAACACTTTTTGAAGGCTACAGTATTAAAGCAGATACTATTAGCAAATTTTAAAATATTTCATTATATGGGAAAATGTTTGCTCTGCATCCCTTTATGAGAAAAATCAGAAAGCAGGGAGGGGCAGATTAATGGGGTAGTAACAATAAGGTAAAAGCCTAGAAAAAGGCTTTAACATACAGGAAACAAATTTTTATTAAAAGGCAATATAGTAAGTTTTGTTTGGTTTGGTTTTGGTTTTTAAAGAAAGTTTTTCCTCCGTGTAGCCCTGATCGACTTGAAACTTGCTCTGTAGACCAGGATGGCATCCAACTCAAAGATCTTCCTGCCTTCACCACTGTGCACTAGGATTAAGTGTGTGCACTACCGTGCTGCGTGAAAGTAGTTTCTGAATAGAATGTCTAAACAAACTTTGCAGTAATTAGAGACAATGTTCCAGTAACACTGTTAAAGAAAGAGAGCAGCTAAAGATGGCACATCAGCCTATGCCTTTAACCCCAGCACCAGAAGGCAGGCAGGCAGATCTGAGTTCCAGGCCTTACCTGGATAAATTAACAGCACTTACCAATACAACTGTCTTTGGCCTCATTTTGGCCCTGGCTTCCATTCACATTTACAAACATAAGTGGAGAAGACTTCATGATGTGCTGGATAAAATCAAGTAACATCACAGAGGTCGGCTGAGTGTCAGTTTTCTTTACAAGTTCGAGAGCAACTAAGAGATAAAAGATTCTTTTAATTAAGTCATAACTAATTATAGAGCTATTGTTAAGAAACTAGATTTTGGTAATCAAAACTTTGTCCAGCGGAGTACTCATGTTAAACTGATATATGGAGATGTCCTATGATCTTATCTAGCATTATTTTTGTATGTGTATGGTATATGTCTATGTACATGTCCGTGTGTGTGTGTGTGTGTGTGTGTGTGTGTGTGTACATGGATGCGAAAGTCAGAGGTCAATGTTGGGTGTCTACCTTACTTATTGAGACAAGATATCTCACTGAACCTAGACTTCACCAAGTTTAGCTAGATTGGCTGGACCAGGAAGCTCAACAGATTTACTGTGAGATTTGCAGCAATCACAGGATAAAATGAAACAATTCTGGAAAGATACCATGAAGGAATACCTGGATAAGGAATTGATTGAGGGAATAAGCAAGTGGTCAAAACAGAGGGAGAACCAGATGAAGCCCCAGCTTACAAGTGTTCACAGAACCAAATGAAGCCATGGCTTACAAATGTTCATAACCCTTTGCTATCTTTTTAGCAACCTATAACTTTGTAGACTTGAAAATAACAAAGTTTAAATGATTTTAGTAAATCTCAAAATATGTTGGTACCAAATTTCGGTTTTTGTATTTGCTGTGTTTTCATCACTGGTACAAGTCGTTGATAACGTCCGTATGATTGGACTCAGACACGTTTTACAGCTAACACATTAAAGAATTCTAGGAAGCCAGTAGAGAATCATGATTATTAACAGGAACACACACTTGATTTTAAGATCTAAATTATAGTATGTCTTAAGTAATAAGCAATACTGAGTAACAACCTGCTCGAAATGACTATCTATAACAAAAACTAACTCTGACTAAAACTGCCTAGAGGAAAAATGATAGTACGATGTTACATGGAAAAGCACTGAAGTTCATGGAAGAAATAATTCCCTCTTACCAACATTTACATCTGTAAGTATTCGGTCAATGAATTGGCAGAGAATTTGTCTTGGTTTCTGCACAACAGTATTATATTCCTCTGGAGTAGCACTGAAATATAAAGTAAAGTGTGTTAAAAGAGACACAGTGGGAGCCTCTAGCAAGATGGCTTAGCAGGTAAAGGCACATGCTCCAAGTCTGACCTTAGTTCCACCCCCAGGACTGATGTAGTGGAAAGAGAGATCCCATGACCTCCACATGAACTGTGATGTGTGTGACCCTCCCTCTCGATAAATAAATTAGAATAAAAATGTTTTATTAGGAGGCATGGTGGCACATACCTATAGCTGGAAGCTGAGGTGGAAGGCTTGCAATTCTAGGCCAGCATAAGCTATTTAGAGAGTTTCTGTCTCTACAAACTAAACCAGCAAAAAGCGTTCCTCCTATCTTGGTGACTCCCCAACTTTAAAATTACTCTCATTACTACTTCATAATTATAATTTTGCTACTGTTATGAATCATAATGTATATATTTTTGAAGATAGGGGTTCTTGAGTCACAGGTTGAAAAGCACTGGTTTAGCTGTGGCACGTTAGAATCTGTCCCTATCACACTGAATAATACTTTCTATGTTCATGCTACATTTGGAAGGGTTATGTCTACTTATCTGTTGGTGAACATTAGCTTCCGCCATTGAGCTATTGGGAATAACAATGCTATAATGAGCCAAAGTGTAAAAATATATGTTCAAATCCCGGTTTTAAATTCTTTTGAGTATATAGTAAAAAGAGTTGTGGGGTTAGAGTAACTATTTACCCCATCCTCCTTGGTGCGGCACCTTCATTCCACTTCACAATGACTATTATACTACTTTACACCTACACTAACAATGTACTACGGGTTCCAATTTCCCCATATCCTTGCCACTTGTTTTACATATACAATAGCTATTGTAATGGTCTGAAATGGAATCTCCTGGTTCTGTTTTTGAGGAGGGTTGAGACAAGATCTCATTATACAGCCCCTTCTAACACCTTGGTAGCCCAAACTGTCCTCAAACTCAGTGAGCCTCTTGCCTTGTCCTCCCAAGTCATCACGCCAACTTCCTTGTGGTTTGGATTTGTGTCTCACATTATTAATCATATCAAATACCCATCTTTTCCTTTGCTTATTAGCCATTTTATATTCTCTCTGGAGAAAAATCTGCCTAATTTCCTTATTTATTTTTCTCATCAAACTTTATTGTCGAGTTATAGAAGCTTTTAATATATAAACTGCTGTTAAACTCTTACATTTTTAATTATTTTTAAAAAGTCTGAATGTGCGTGAGGTATACATATAAGTTCGTGTGTACATGTTCGTATGAACACAGGTACTTGTGCCATGGTGCTTGAGTTAAGGTCAAGGAACAACCTCAGGTGTCGGTCCCTGCCTTCCAGAATTTCAGTGATGACAAAATGTGTATTATCACTTTCCCAAAATCTCCACTTTAACTCATATGCTTTTAGAAAAACTGAGATTACTAAATTCAAATTTTTAATTACTCTTGCCCCCACAAAGTCTTTTTTGCTACATTCGTGCAAAGTAAAAAGAAATTCAGACAGCACAAATGTGGTCTTTTCATTTATCCTCTAATTTAGGTTTTTGGGTTTTGGTATGGCCAGCGGGAAGAAATGAACACCGCTGCAGTGGGAAAATAAAAGGAAGCAGGCATCTCAGAAGACTTAAGGTCAGCACTGACTCTCCGTGCAAACTTTCCAGTTTGCAGGAGAACAGATGATTTTCGTTGAGAACTCAGCTGCAGCCCTGGTCTCCAGATCTAGGGAAACTTACAAAAGAAGAAGGGGCGTGGCAAGCACTAACTTTTCAGATTGGAACCGGGTTATTTAGTTCTGGCTGGCCTCGAGGTTCCCCTACCTCTGCTACCCAAATTCTGGTTTTAAAGGCGGCGTGCGACGTTACGTAAGGCCCAAAAGAGACATTTGCAAATGTATATCATCTCAAGTTTTAGTTTGGGTAATGCTGAGCACGTTAGAGTCTGTGGACCTGTGACCAGTCCCTGGGATTTCCGACTAAAGTAACGGGCTGGCCAAAGTAAGGCCTCTCTTCGAGAAGAAACATCGACGCTTTCGGGCCGTGATTTTGAAACAAAACCTAAGCCAAGTAATTCAGCCAACAGCCACGAAGGCCCAGGACCCAGGGAAGGTTTTCGAGAAACAAATGAGTGTGGTGAAATGACCAGAAGAGACCCTTCTCGAGGTCAAGCAGAAAGAAGCTCGCGTGGGCAAGTCCCCGCGAACGCAGCAGGCGCTGCCCGAGCATCCCCCGCACGTGGGTCGCGACCGCTCTCCGACCAACTGCCACTGTGAGAGAGCAGCGCCCACAGGCCGCGGCGCGGGCTGAGGAGACACGGTGTCTCGAGGCTGGCGACGACGCGTGGCCCTACCTGCCCAACTCCCGCAGGGCGGGAATCATGGACGCCAGCTCCAGCCCGTGGTCACCCATGGTGACACCGAGCGGCTCTCAAAACAGCCGCCGCCAGTGCCGGGCTTCTCTACAGTCGCGCCGGGAGGAGAAGGCGGAGCGTCGACGGAGGCACGCGAGGTCCAAAACTCCTCCCGGAAGCCGCTGTTAGTTGCTGTTGGGACCTGGGGGAAAATCTCGGAGGAGACAGGGGCGGAGCCAACAGCGGACGGTACCCGCCTACTTTTCCTCCTAAGCGAGTGCGTGAACCCTCCGCGGGTATCTTTGCTCAAACTTGGTTGCTCAGCGAATCAGTACGCCAGGATGTGGATTGGAGAGGGACCTGACGACTCAACAAAGTTAGATATTTCACTGTCAGAATGACGTATTTAACTAGGTAAGGCCATGCAGTAATGCTTACATTTGCTGTTTCGGACACAAGGGTACTGATACACCCTCCAAAAATAAAATTAAAAAATGGTGGAATGGCAACCAGATGCGCTCCTGACTGCGGGATTGGAACCTGCTGTACTTTTGAACACCCATCCCTTTTGGCCCTTTTCCTTCAGGTATGCTTGCAGAAATGACACAAGTCTTATACACACCAGCAACATAAATTCATTCTTTCCCCCTCTTCAATTTTTTTTTTTAAATCTGTATAGCACGTAGAGCCTAATGGTATTGAGGGTGTGTTTTGAAAGGAAGGGCTTGCTTATTTTGCTCATTGCTGGCAACCTAAGAACTAAAACAGTCCCTGGTGCATAGTTTATGTTTAGTAAATATTTTTGAATGAATTGTTAAATGTTAGAAGAAAAGGGATTGGGAGTTATAAACCCTGAAAAAAAAAACTATTATTGCACTTGCTAGAAGGTATATAAACTCAGGAAAATACTTAATCCTTTTTCTATTTTTATTTATTCATCTCATCTCCTAAGAGTACACTAAAGGTTAAAAGGTGTCAGAGTCAGACAAGAAAATGTCATTTATTTTCCTTGCCCCATTCCCACTTCCCTCCTTTCTTTTTCTCTTCTCCCTCCCTTCGTTTTTAAGTCAGAATCTCCTATGGATCCCTGGCTGGTCCTGATGCAGGCTCCCATTCCTCATCCTCTGGAATGCTGGAATTACAGATGTGTACCCCTATTGAATGGCATGTGTATGTCTTTTAAAGTTTAACTTATAAGTCACTGTGTTGGCTAGTTTTATGTCAACGTGACACAAGCTGCAGTCTGTTAGGAAGAAGGAACCTCGATAGAGAAAATGCCCCAACCAGATTGGCTTGTGGGTAAGCCTGTGGTACTGGGGGTAAGCCTGCAGTACCTTGTCATGCTTTGGTCAGTGATGTGGGAAGCTCCAGCCCACTGTGGGCGATGCTGCCCTGGGCCTGGAGGCCCTGAAACCTTTTCAAACGCCATGAAGAGCAAGCTAGTAAGTAGCACTCCTCCATGGCCTCTGCGTTCGCCTGTAGGTTTCTGCCTTGGGTTCCTTCATGGCTTCCTTCCGTGATGCAGTGTGATGAGGAGCTTGTGAGCTGAAATAAACCCTTTCCTCCCCAGGTCACATTCCGTCATGGTGTCCTGTCATAGCAGTAGAAACCTAACATAGGACAGTCAACTCTGACAAGCAACGTATCAGCTAAAAAGCAAGAAAAGCTAGCGATGTTTAAATCATATTGAGAAAGATTACAACACTGACAGAGCCGAGGCGCCTCCCAGTGGAAGAGCACTAACCTAGCACATGGGGCTCCGGGCAGAGGACTTACAGTACTGTGCAAACTACATTTAAAAAAATAGGTTGGGGATTTAGCTCAGTGGTAGAGCGCTTGCCTAGCAAGCGCAAGGCCCTGGGTTCGGTCCCCAGCTCCGAAAAATAAATAAATAAATAAATAAATAAATAAAGCCAGGCACAGTTGCACGTGCCAATCCCCTTACTTTGGGTATAGAGGCAGAAGGATCAAGAGTTCAAGGCCATCCTTATCTCTACAATGAACTTGAGGGTAGCCTGGGATGCAGGGGAACCCTGTCTCAAAAAACAAAACAAAACAAAAACAACAGAAAACAACCCAGTGTGCAATTCATTGAGTAGTGCTGCAATTCTAAAGTGCAGGACCCCAAACAACAAAGCTCTGGCAATCTAACCCAAAAAGTAATTTTTCAAACAATTATTTATTTTTCACTTAAATTCCAATATCAGACCCCTCTCCTCCCAGTGCCATTGGTGGGCCACCGTGGGCAGTCTGCATATGTCCTGTGAATACGATCCAACACAATCGTGAATGACAACATGATGACCCAGTGTCACAAGGACACACTTCAGTAAGTTGTGGGGAGGCACTGATCTCCACAGAGTGGCAACAAGCTAGCTTTGACAACATGACTATAATTCTAGGACCTTAGAGGAGGAGGCAGCATGATAAATAAGCATGATGTCTTTGGCTGCATGGTGAGGCACAGTCAAACAACAGCAAGAGCTAGTCAAAGCTACACTTGAATTTGGAGGAAGATGCGAATCAGAAGGAAAGGAAGTTGGCAGCCACATTGTCAGCTTTAGTGATATGTCAATAAATGAGCAGTGTCAATCTTCTCTCCAAGGACTCCTGTCTTTCTCTGCCAAACTCTGTGAGAGAATTTCTTCATAAGGCTGATCCTATTTTTCATTTCCCATTCAGTCCTAACCCAGTGTTTATTTTACTCTGCCCCTCTGCCCCGCCTTAATTTTCCCCCAGAATTACCAATGGCTTCTCTTTTTTCTGCTGTTACTTTTGCTTATTAAGATTGGGTCCCCCATAGTCCAGGCTGGCCTTGAGCTCACTGTATAGCTGAGGCTGATCACCTTCTGTGTGCTGGGATTGCAGGCATATGCCTCGATATTTAGTTTATGTAGTACTGAAGCTCAGACTTACGGTGTAGTTTGAATAAGAATGACCACCAGAGGCTCATCTATTTGAATGCTTGATGCTCCCAGTTGGTGGAACTGTTTGGGAAGGATTGTTGGAGGAGTGTCCACTGGGGGCAGGTGGACTTTTAGGTTTTAAAAGCCCACTATTCCCAATTAGTTCTTTCTCCCTCTTCCTTCCCCATCCTCCCCCCACCTCCTGTCCCATTCTCTCTTCTTTCTCCCCATGCTTGTGGATCAAGATGTAAGCACTCAGTAAGCTCCAGCACCATGCCTGCGGGCCTGCCTGCCTGCTGCCATGGTCTCTGCCATAGTAATCACAGATCCTAACCCTCTGAAACTATAAACACAATAAACTGTTAATCTCTAGGTTGCCTTGGTCATAGTGTCTCTTTTCCAGCAATAGAATGGCAACTAAGACTCAGGTCCTTGTTTATGCTTGACAGACACCTTGACAGACCTTCCAGATGATCTTGGAAGCAGACCCACAGACTGGGCCACCCACCCCCAACCCCCTGTAATCTTTCTCTCCTTTCAAAGCTGCTATAAGGAACTGAGAGGCTCACCCAGGAGTCTCACAAGCCTGCATGCTTCTCTCCTTACAGCACCCATAGAAAGCAATGTCCTCATCTCATCACCTCACTGCTCCCCAGGGGTCAAGACGGCTTGACTAATGTCACACATTAACCAGCCCATTGCCCTATCCAGTGTCTCCTTGACTCCTGTCATCCATGTCCCATAGCACAGGTCATCTATTAACTAAGCCTGCTTCCTCTAAGGGAGGTCACACCCTCCCTTAGAAATCTTAAGAATGGACACTGGCTTGGCTTTGTATGGTGGGGACTGAAGTCTCTTCCCTCAGATCCCAGATCTATTGCTTGTGTAGTTAATAACTGTCTTAATAAAGCTTCCACTTAAAGACATTCACCTGAGTGCCTTTCTTCCAGGTCCTCTCATGGCTTTCAGATGGCTAAATCCAAAGGACGGGTCAGCCTGTTTCTCTTACACATCTTGCCCATCTAGATCACCGCCTTCCTGGAATGCGTTCTTTGGCTTATTGGCCCATGTTTTAGCAGTGTTTCCTTTGTCATCTTCCTTAGGCTCCTCCTTGGGGTTTCTCCCTCTCTTTTCCTCCCTCCCCCTCCCTAACCCCAAGGCATCAGGGGTCTTCATTGCCCCCTTTTATTCTTGGGTAACCCTATTCCTTCTGAAACCTCAGATAACTCTTTCAGGTAAGCACTCCGGAGCTCACTCGCTACCCGTTCCCTGCAAGCTCTCCAGGTTTTATTCGTCTGTCTTATCTCCTTCCTGGATTTTTTTCTACCTTGAATGATATTTTTGTTTTGCTTCTTTTTAAAACAAGAAAGCAAAACAAAACAAGCCTGTAGGGAGGGGAGATGAGCCAGACTAGATCTGATGTGCTTAGACTAGCCTTGAGCTCCCCCTCAGTCACCTCCCAAAGACTGGGCTTACAGATCTGTACTAACACCAACAGAACAGAGGTAGGTCAAAATCCAGAATCGCCTTATGTCTACCACCCAACAGTTCTTTCGTGTGGTCAAATCTCTGTCCCCACTGTTCCCAGTTGGGCATCTGACCAGGGACCTTGTGCACGTGTTCTACTGAACTGCACCCCAGCCTTATGATCACCCTCCCTATGCCCTCTTTCCCCAGTTGGATAATTTTAAATGAAATCCCAGACGTGATATCAATTTATCTTCGATTGCTTCGGTTTTGTATTTCTAGAATTCTATTTCTGAACTATCAGACCCACGGATTTCCTGTCGGATCTCATCACACATTTCTGCTCTCAGCTGATCATCACGCCTTGACTAAACTACTTCACAAGCGTTCTAGGGTGTGTTGGTACAGGTCTGCAATCCCAGTCTTTGGAGGCGGAGGCTGGAGGAGCAGGAGTTCTAGGCGAGTCTGTGTACGTGGGACCCTGCCTAGCTTGGGGAATCCCAGCTTTTTTTTTTTTTTTTTTTTTTTTTAGGTTAGTAGTATTGTTGAAAAAATTTAAATATATGTCTTAATTTTTTACTTGCAATGGCTCTACTACCCGTCCCCTTAATGTGGGGATTACAGTTGTATGTCGCTATGTCCGGGAAGTATTTGTCTTTATGTACGGTTTTTATTAATTATGTATATTCAGTGCTACATCCTACTATACATAATATAAATTGTAAAATATAAATCTTAAGTGATAAAAGCGATGTAAACCATTTTAGAAATTACCTTCTATACTTAAATGTACACTGCCTTAGTAGACAAACTCATTCAGTAATTTGTGTCCTTTTCTTTTTGTGGTGCTGAGGACAGAACCTAGGGCCTCATGCATGCTTGTCTCATCCTGTGGGGAGATGAAGTTTGGAGAGAAAGTGTGGGTGAAGTTGTGAAGCGTTAAAGCAGAGAGTTCGGTGTGGGTGTATCCAAGTCCCTGCTAACCGCTAAGCTTTGTGACCTAGGGGAGTGAACAAAAGGTACCAACCAACCTGAAGGTTTTCATTAGTCTTTGTATAGAATTGTCCCCATTAGAGATACGGTACTATCAAAATGACCGCTAGGTGGCACCACAACCCCATTGAGACTTTTGTGACTTGATGTCTAGAGGCTGCAGAAACTGCCAGCTCAAGTCCTGTCACAACACATTGTTAACAAAACTTGTTTTTCTTCATTTCCTGTCTTCTGTCAGGATTTTGTTGTATAATGCACAGTATAAAGGGAATATACTTTAGTAAATCCTAAATGAGATGGGTGTAAACAGTTTCAAAAGCTTCTGTACCCCGTCTATGAGTTAATTCTGCTATTGGTGTATTTTTACTTTTTGTGATGCTGGCTACAGAGTGCGAGGCCTTGTGTGTAGTTAATAAGCTCTCCGATGCTATCACCAGGCCTCCGTAGCTGATGTTTTAAATCAGTGTTGATGTGATTATTATTATTATTATCTGGAGTTGTTCTACTCCATAGAATACAGCCTTTGCAAAATTCAAATCTGATTAATCCATTCCCTTCTTCAGTAGGGTGGCTATTTATTGAATATTGTCATACATGGGTGAAAGTTACAAGGGAGAACATGTCTGTTGTCGTTGGCTGGGTACAGTCTCAAGTAATGAACACTCTAAGTATAAACCATCGTTCTGAAACCTTATGGAGGAAAACAAATTACTCTCTGGAGCCTGACTGCATGAGTGGACCCACCTCATTTAGAGAGACTTGGAAAACACCCGTTGCACCCAGACGAATCTACTCAGTAAAGTCGTTTGTCTTTTCATTTCTACAAGAGTTGTACACACACACACACACACACACACACACACACACACACACACACACACACACAATGCAGGCTTCACTGAATTCGGAAGCAATTCATAAAGGACAAAGATTACCCACACATGTGGGAGCTTTCTGTATAGGTAACAAATTACTGTCACTGAAATTGAAAAGGTTTCAGATATGACCCCGAGGGTGTATAAAATATAACGGTAATGATTAGAACAATTATTTCTTACTGTTTTCAAAATACTTTCAAGTACCCCGTAGCCTTGAAGCTGATGAAGCAGGAAAAGCTCTGAACTTTGAGCACGCATCACAACCACCTGGAGAGCCCTGTAAAGCAGATTTCTGGAAACATGTCCGGAGGCTCAGAGTAAAGAGAAGTCAGAAAGGAAGTTCAGAGTTTACATATTTTTTTCAGTCACAGGTAAATGTGGAAAATACTACTTTTGGCTTTCTGGAAAGGCAGTGTAAGAGAGGGGCGGGCCATGCGCCTGTGTTCTTGTTACCAGCAGTCTAGGGTCTTGAGGTGCAGTCGCTTTGATGCTTGTATAATTCCATGTGTAAACAGTGAAGGGTGTCTGCGGAGTGTGTGCCTCCATTTTCTCGGATAACTTGCCATCTGTTTCAGCTAACGTGTGTGGCTCTGTTCCCCACCGCTGCTTATTTCTCTCCAGGACAGTTGTTCGGTTCCAGTTCCACTCCACAAGCTAGACTGTCCATTTAGCTTTGAATTTTAGTCACAAATTTTCACATTCCCAAAGGCTTAGCTAATTGTTATACACCCGGCACCCCTAACAGGAGAGGAAAGGAAGGAACAGAAGGGATGGAGGTTTGTTTCCTTCTCTGTCTTATTTCTGAGATTATTCTTTTTCTCCTCTAAATGATGTTTTAAAAAAAAGAAAATCAAGATAAATCCAGAACTAAACTGAATGTTGTTAAACTGAATATTGTCCTCTTCACTTCTATTTCTTTCTACTTTATTCTGAAAAAAAAAAAGCCAAATAAACTCAAGATGTTTACATCATGCTTCCTGGTTTCCTTCAGAATGCATCATGGTTAGACTTGGTGCCCATCAACAGATGAGTGGACAAAGGCGATGTGGTCTGTGTACACAGTGAATTATTGTTCAATCATAAAGATGAACAAAATAATGATATGCGCAGGGAGTCTGGTGGGGCTGGAGATTATTATGTTAAACCAAATAACCAGACTCAGAAAAGACAAATATCATGTGTTTTTTTCCTCTGGTGTGTAGAGTCTAGATAAAAACAATAATAACCAGACCAATGACTCACTGCAATGAACATTTGCAAGTGGACATGTGTGGACAGAGTGGTTTACTGAGGGACACACTGTGACATACTACAGCTTCCGTGACAAGACTCTGTGTGTGTGTGTGTGTGTGTGTGTGTGTGTGTGTGTGTGTTTGGTGGGGAGGTTGCAAGGGCAGATATGAGGTGGAGAGATGAGTGGGACTGGGATGCATGATGTGAAACTCACAAAGAATGAATAAAAACCTTTAAAACAACAATAACTTGGAAATAGTATTTGGGAAGAGAAATGTGATGGAGTGACAAGAGAAGGTAATGGGGCAGTTGATATAAAGAAAAAGCATATTATGTGAGTGGATGAAAAGGTTGCAGTGAACCCAAAGACTATACATGGAGTGACCCAGGGCTCCAACTGCATATGTAGCAGAGAATAGCCTTGTTGGGGCACCAGTGGAAGGGGAAGCCCTTGGTTCTGCCAAGGTTGGACCCCCATTTTGGGTGGTGAATTTGGGGGGGTGAATGGGGGGAACACCCGGATGGGGGAGGGGGAGGGGATAGGGGTTTATGGACAGGAAACCGGGAAAGGGAATAACATTTGAAATGTAAATAAAGAAATATATCTAATAAAAAATAAAATTTCATAAAAAGGTTGCAGTGAAACCCATTGTTTTGTGCAAATAATATATGCTAAACTGATTAGGTAGTTTGCTTGTTAGGGTTTTTTTGAGGGGAGGGATTCTATATGTAAACCTACCTGGCTGTCCTGTAGTTGAACAGGCTTTTGCCTCCAGAGTGCTGGATCTAAAGGTACAAGCCACCATTGCCCAGATGCTAAACTGTTTTTAATGGATCTAGTTTTTCTGAAATTCAAAGTGAAACCAGTGCCTATGGTGGCCACTGATTATGATTATACACAATTTGAAACGTTGTGTTCTAGAGAGCAAATCCTAGCTAAGTCACAGGGACTCACAAGACGTCTCCAGAGTAAAGACCTACCTTTTCATGGACTGGCTTTGTGATAACAGCACACGTTTGGAACTGATCTTGAGTTGAAATCCTATCCCTTTGTATGTGTGAGCCTGTACAGTGGGGAGTACAGAGAAAACATGGGCTGAACAGTAGCAGTGGCCGTGGCAAACTCTTGAGTTTTCTCCATGTGGTAGCCCTTCCCTTATCAAATGGCCTAGATAAACTCAATCCAGATGAATCTTTGCAAAGTTTAGTTATTTCGTTGCCTTCAGTGTCTATGTAGCTGTGTTATGGAAAGGTGTGAATATTTTTGATGCATGTGTGTGCATTTATGTGTGGTAGCTAAGGGTTGGCATCGGGTGTCTCTCTTGATTGCTCTCCACCTTATATACAGAGGCAGGGCCTCTCACGAAAACACAAAGCTTTACCAATTCAGCTAGTCTGGCTAGCCAGCTCCCTTCACAAAGCTGCTGTCCCTAGCTGTCCCCCAGGCTGGGATGACTGGTGGCTGTCGAACCCCACCTACACTGGCTACCCTGTTGGGCATCTGGACTCCAGGCCTCAAGATCTGTATAGCAATCACTCATCTACCCTGCCCCCAAACAAACAACCCAAATATATTTTACATAAAAATTTTACCTATAAATGAAGATAATTTCTTAGGGCTGTTACATATATTCTATTGGGATATAAACCTTAACACTTTGAAGTGCTTAAAATGGTGACTTAAATAGGAGACAAATAACTCTTAGCTATTATTATTTTCTTTTTTCTTTTTTCTATTTTTCGGAGCTGGGGACTGAACCCAGGGCCTTGCATTTGCTAGGCAAGTGCTCTACCACTGAGCTAAATCCCCAGCCCATTATTTTATTATTATTTTATACATGTAATAGAAGATATAGAAAATATTCCCACTTAAGTGTTGATAATATTTCCTTCCTAAGTAGCAACTGGGATACATGTTTGAACCCAACTCATGGGATAGCAAATATTCAAAATTGGGAATTTTCTAGAAAACCTGGGTCATATGGTGCAGTAGTTGATCTTGGTTGTCAGTTTGATTGGATATGGAACCAACTGTAAGGATCTACATTTCCTGGAAGTGATTAACCCAGATGGGAAAGCCTCCCCCCCCCCCAAGGCACACCTCCTTCAGTGAGTGGCATACAGATAAAAGGAGAGCCTAGCAAAGAGTTGCTTTTTCTCCTGCCTGACTGTGCTGCTTGCTGGTGAGTGTGTCTACTCTGTAGCTGCCACAGCGCTGCCGTTCTTTCCCGACATCAGTACTCAGCCTCTTCAGCTTTCCAATGTGGACTAAGGAACAGCATCTCTCCAGGAATCCTCCAGAAATTGAGTGACAGATTGGGACTGCGGAGACCTCCAGCCTTGGGGACTGAGCTGCTACAGGGCTCTTAGTCAGGGTTCCTACTCCTGCACAAACCTCCTGACCAAGAAGCAAGTTGGGGAGGAAAGGGTTTCCACATTGCTGTTCATCACCAAAGGAAGTCAGGACTGGAACTCAAGCAGGTCAGGAAGCAGGAGCTGATGCAGAGGCCATGGAGGGATGTTACTTACTTACTGGCTTGCTCCCCTGGCTTGCTCAGCTTGCTTTCTTATAGAATCCAGGACCACCAGCTCAGGGATGGCACCACCTACAATGGACTGGGTCCTCCTCCCTTGATTGCCAATCAAGAAAATGCCTTACAGCTGGATCTCATGGAAGATTTTCCTCAACTGAGGGTCCTTTTTCTGTAGTAACTCCAGCTCGTGTCAAGTTGACACACAAAACCAGCCAGTACAGCTCTCAACCTCTCCAGTGTGTAGATGGCCTTTGCTGACTGCCCAGCAGGTGTTGTGCAAGCCTATCTACCAAGTCCCCTGTATAATATATGTTCATTCTACTGCTTCTGGTCCCCTAGGCAACCCTGGTCAATTTTGACATATGTTTACTAGAGATTTTTAAAACATTTTCAATTAGATTTAAGCATTTTATTTAGTGGGTGAGTGTTTTATCTGCATGTATGTCTGTGCGTTAGGTACATGCTTGGTGCCTATGGAGGTCAGAAAAGGGCACCAGATCCCCTAGAACTGGAGTTACAGGTGATTGTGAACTACCATACAGATGCTGGGAATCCAGGTCCTCTGCAAGAGCAACAAATACTCTTAACCACTCAACCATCTCTCTCCGTGGTTACTGTAAATACAGTATACTTGTGCTTACTATAAGGCTTCTTAGTAAATTCTTGCTACTGAGACTATTACTTCAGTCATTTCCCCCTCTCTCCAATATGTGTTTATTTGAGATAGGGCATTACGCACGCAGCCCAGGCAGGCCTTGAACTTGCTATGTAGGAGAGACTGCCCTAGGATTCTTGATTTTGCCTTGCCTAGAAAGAACTGGGATTGCGGGCATGACTTTAGTTACTTTTAAATGATTGATCTTTGAATTCTCAGTAGAATATGTTTATCAAATAAGATCTGAGCTGAGGGCCTTGACCTGGAACCTCCTTGCCTATTTTTATATTTTTCATCTCCAGGAGGAAATATATATGGCAGGGCCTCACTATGTAACTATGTAGCTATGGCGATCATAGCGCTCGCTATGTTCTATGGGCTGGTCTTGAACTCACAGAGATCTGTCTGCCTCTGCCTCCCCAGTGGTTCCAGGCATGGGCCACAGAGCCCAGCTTTCTCCATGAGTCTGAAAATCTTACTTTTCAATGCTGGTGATATGGTCAGTTGAGCAGACAACTGTTTTTCCCCCTTTCCTCTCCCCCCTTTTTACTGGGGATAGAGCCCGGACTCTTGTAAAGTCTATGCCTATGTCCAAGTGGTTGTCCATCATAATCCTCCTGTAGCAGCTTTTCAAGTAGCTAGGCTTATAGGCCTACCTCACCGGGCCCACTTACAATTTTGTTTATAATTATCTGCCTTTTTTTTTTTTTTTGTTCTTTTTTTTCGGAGCTGGGGACCGAACCCAGGACCTTGCGCTTCCTAGGTAAGCGCTCTACCACTGAGCTAAATCCCCAGCCCCAATTATCTGCATTTCTAATGATATACTTTGCTATTTTAGGTTTGGGAGAAACTTCTGTAAAATACTTTGGGTTTATTATCAACAATTCCATCTTGGGGACTAGTTACATTCACAGATGATTAAAAACCGATTATTTTACCTTCCTTTAGGGGACTGAGTTTCTTGTGCCTTCCCTCCAAATCAAGAGGTACTGCATTTCTTCATGGACTTATCAGTCAATATCATATATATATATATATATGTATATATATATATATTACAGGTATATTTAACTATCATTTCCAATTCTCTTGGGCAATGACTTATAGAAAATGAATTTTACATATTTAAAGTATCCGCTTTAGCTTTGGTACTTGTATACACCCAGCAAATCATCATAGTTATCGATAGAGAAATGTCCCTGTGGCCCTGAAAGAGGCACATTGTCTTGTTGCTGTTCACTCCTTCTCTACCTCTGGCCCAGGCAATTACTGGCTTTGCTTTTGTCCTTATAAAGAATCTGACTTCATAGAAATTAAGCTTTACACTATATATTTTCTCTCCGGTTTCTCCAGTTCAGCATAATGATTTTGAGATTTGTTTATTGTAGGGAGCAATTGAAGTCCTGAGTGAATGGGTTTGACCATTCAAGGACCCCAGTGCCTCAGCCCTATGGAGGTGGCAAAGCCTTCCCTGGTCAGGACAGGCTTGGAGGGATGGCAAAACCTTCCTCTGGACCATTCACAGGTGTTGATAGTGTGAGCTGAAAACCTCACCATTGCTTTCTATCCCTCCTGACAGTTGCTGCCCAAGGATGCTCTCCTACAGGGACTGCTCCACTGCTCTCCCACTGAGACACCCTGTGCCTGCCTCTTTGTTCAGCTACCTGCAATGACCCGACCTCTATGTTCAACTGTACATAATAAACTATACAAAGTCAACCACCTCCGGGACCCTGTGGCTCTCTACCCTGGAGCCTAGGCCATCCAATCTCAGCCTTTTCTCCATCCATTTGTCTCTGTGTGTTTTCTTTTTCTTTATTCACTCCCGGTATAGGAGGATATGGCAATCTATGGTGAGGCATTTACATAGGTCATTCTCTCTCTTTTTTATTTTAAAGATTTATTTTTATTTTATATATGTGAGTACACTGTCGCTGTCTTCAGACACACCAGAAGAGGGCATCAGAATCCATTACGGATGGTTGTGAGCCACCATGTGGTTGCTGGGAATTGAACTCAGGACCTCTGGAAGAGCAGTCAGTGCTCTTAACCGCTGAGCCATCTCTCCAGCCCAGGTCATTCTCTTTTAGTACCAAGTGGTGTTTCATTGTACGGATGTAGCACATCTGGTTTTCATTCACCCCTTAACAGTCAAGTCCTTCCAGACTGTGGCTATAGAAAAAGGGAGGAAGGAAGGAAGGAAGGAAGGAAGGAAAGAAGGAAAGAAGGAAGGAAGGAAAGAAGGAAAGAAGGAAGGAAGGAAGCTGCTACATTCGTATTCAAGTCTTTATGTGATATGTTTTAATTTATCTTGGATAAGAATTAAGAATGAAATGACTGGATCATGTTGAACATACATGTTTAAGAATATATTTAGTGGGGGAGGGGGAGGGGGATGTTTGCCCGGAAACCGGGAAAGGGAATAACACTTGAAATGTATATAAGAAATACTCAAGTTAATAAAAAAAAAAAAGAATATATTTAGTGCGAACATAGTTCCTCCTGTAGATCTGAGCTCAGACAAAAACGTTAAGTTTATAGGACTTTGTGGGTTCCGGAGCTTTCTGGGTTATGGGATTTTCTAGGCACAGAAAAAATCCTTATCTCACACTTCTTTAGCCCAACCAATTCTTTTGGACTTTAAAGAGGTTCAGTCTACTTAAGCCACATTCCTAAGGGGCCTGATTGCTACCTGTTCTGAATCAATTCAGGACTAGGGCTAAGGGTCATATAGGACCTAGGTCAAAGGGCAGCAAAGGCACTCTGCACACCTGTGGATTATGCTGCGAGAAAAGTAACAAGAATCCTTGAAGCTGCATTCAATTTGCTTGACTCACATGTTGTCGGGAAAAGATCCCGCCTTTGTTTGAGTGTGGGCTTTGGTTATTTTAAATAGGTGTGGCTGTTTAATTAAGAGGAAAGATTATCTGAATTCTCCAAAAGGGAGAAGGATGAGAGAAATCATTTTACTTTAATAAATATTTTGTCTTTTGAGCTGTGGTTTTCAAAGGTGGTACGCATACTCGTGTTCTGAGAACACATGAGGAACACGCATTCGGACACAAGACGTGGATACTTTGAACAAAACCTCCAGGTAATCCCGATGCCCCCTTGTTTGAGAATCACCGTGCTAAACTCATTTCAAGGGTGCAGACGGTCGTAATTAGGCTGGGTGAAGGGTGGGCAGCAGGGATGACACCCCTGCAGCTCCGGTCCACTCCCCCTCCCGCACCCCAAACCTCTTCAACTCCTGCAAGCCTCCTTTCATCAGACTGCAAAAGTCCCGCGGCCACTCCCCTGGGTGCGGCAACTAAAACCCGGCAAGTGGATTTCAAGCGTGCGGGCGGGGGTGCGGGACGAGCATGCGCAGTGGCGCGAGCGCAGGGGCTAGGAGGCGGGCGAGAAGTAGCCGCAGCAGAGTGGACCAGACCAGCGGGCGCAGGGGTCTCGGGCAGTAGCTGCCGAACGGCCGCCGCAGGTACGGGGAGCCGGGTGTCAGGACGCGCAAGCGGGCGCGGGGCAGGAGAGGGAGGCCGTGCGGGAAAGCCAAGCTTGGCTTAGCCGCGCTTGGCGAGCGCTTGGGGATCCTGGACGCGGGCGTCTCCGACACCTGCGGGCGCGCTCCTGCCCTGCGGCGGAGTCGTGCGCTCAGGTGTGAAGTCCTGTGTGTAGCGGCTTAACACACAGCCCAGGAAGCTCATCGGGATGCCGGGCATCTAGGAAGGGAGGACACTAAGTTTTCTGTTTTAAACTTTGCGTGGCTGTTGAGGGTTTTCTGATCCATTGGTTTTTCCCATAAGTTGTGTGACTGCCGTGTTTGCCTCTGGTGCATAGGCTCAAGTAGGGGCAGAATGAAATTGCATCCGTTTGCTGGATTTAGTGCCTTTCTTGGAACTCTGGGGCCTCTGGATGCAGCGTAAGAAATATCAGTCTAAAGGGAAAGTGGCAAAAATTTTGTGCGGTTCGGCAGGCTGCATTTTCAAGTACAAGCTTTAAAAATTGAAAAACAAAACAAAACACAGAAACCTATTTTCAACATTATTACCCCTGTCCCACGCTTCAATGGGTACTATTGAAAAGAAGAAAATAAACCTTCCTGGTTATTTACATTGTGTGGCTTATACGGACATGTATTCTACCTCAAAGCTGTATACTGTATGAAGCCAATACTGAATGAACATTTCTTGGAGGAACGTGAAATCATAACTAGAATTTCAGGATGAATACAGAGACCCATGTTTTGGCCCCACAAAGGTGAAGCAAGGGCATTTAATTCCACCCCCACCTCTTGTAATCAACTCCTCCTTAAACTTAATTCATTAGTGAAATTCTATAGGAAAGTGTTAAATTTGTGATGTGAGAGGCACATGGTTGTAGTAAGTTTAGAAAACAGAAAATTGAAGTTGAGGAAGAAAAAAAAAACCTAGAAAGAGATCACAGAAGACCCCTCCCCTCTTCCCTTTATTTTCCTGCACGAAGAGCATCTAATGGTAGAAATAATATACAGTTGGTCTGGTTTTGTTCCGAGGGACCGTTGAGGTCAGCCAGTTCAGCTGCTTCAGTTTACAAATGAGAAAGCTGAGACCGAGGAGGTCAGATGACTCTCTGTGCCCCGCCCTCGCCCCTCGAGCAAAGCTGGGCCTGGGAACCTGGTTTTCTGATTTCAGGGATCTCTTTACTGTGCCTCTTTGATACTTAGATGATTATAACTTGCTTTCTCTCCCAGCTTTTCCTGCACAGTCTGATTGAGGCAAGAAGTTAGTTTCTACCTTCCTAGTACTGTATGCACTCAATTCACAAAGGCTCACACCTCTTCGCTGATGGGGTTGCTGGTCTGGGAACCAAACTCTGTGCCGTTTCTCACCCTGAAGGCTCGCTTGTTTCCCTCTCCGTTTGAGCTCTTTGCTCAGGCATAGCCTCTTCTTCCTAGTTTCCTTTGATAGCACAGCTGCGTGTAGCTTTCTTCCCAACCCCAACCCCAACCTCAACCCCACAGTATTTTATGACTTCTGTCCGCGCTGCCATTCTCCCCTTTGGATACAGCTTCCTGAATTATCGCTTAGAACACGTTCCTATTTTCTGACTGCAAAGTTGTTAAGTGTGTAAACTCTGGATAGTGTATGACTTAAAGATCCCACCCGGTACTAAGTTCAAACCGGTCTCAACTGCTGTTTGCGGTAGGAGGGACATTTCCCGGGATTTGTTGTGCACGGTCTGTGATTCGAGGGAGTTCACATAAAAGCAGTACAAGAAATTAAGAAAAAAAAAAAAAAGCAAGCTGGAGTGATTTCTGGGTTGATTAGTTGGGAGCCATGGAGATGGGGGTGAAAGCGCAAGTGAGGAGCGTTCCCCAGGATGTGGGTTAATCATAAATGCAGAGTGGAGAACACAGACTGAAGAAACGGCAGGCTGGAGCAGAGGGTCAGTGGTTAAGAGTTCTGGCTGTTCTTCCAAAGGATCTTGGTTTGATTCCCAGCACCCATGGGGTGGCTCATAACCATCTGTGACTCCGATTCTAGAGGATCTGATAGACTCATTTGACCTCCTCTGACACCCAGCATACACCTGACATACAGACATACATGCAGTTGAAACACTCATACATGTAAAATAAACACATCTTAAAAATGATGTTCGCCCACCTGTCATTCCTGTACCTAGTAGGCTGAGGCAGGAGGATCTCTGCCAGTTTGAGTTCTGTCTGGTCTACAGAGTGAGTTTCAAACCTGTTTCAAAACAAAAGAAAAAAACAAACAAGAAGAACTCATGTAAAATAAAGATGTGGTGAAAAAGATTAAGTGTAGAGAAGGGAGAGGTGTTGAAAATTCCTTTCATGAGCGAGGTATTGGTAGTGGGTTTATAATGTCCTTTTAAAATCTTCCAAGCACTCCCCATTGGAACATTGGTTCTTTTCTCTGTCTTACTGTGGTAGTTGTCTTCTCATTCTGGAAGATGAACTGAGAGGCAGTCATTACACTTCATCCTCAAATGAGGATGCCGTTCAGATGTTCAACAGTTACTGCGTGACTAAATAAATGGTGTTCTGGCGTGACAAAGGTGGGCAGTTGGGACGGGAGAGCCACAGGATGGTACTTTGTCTAGCTCATGACCTCACTGTACAAAGGAGGACCTCTGTGTCATTGGAAGAAATGAGGGGCAGAATCACTGGCCAGTTCATAATCAAATGTATAGATTGTGAGTTGAGGTGGGGGTGTCGAGTGAGGCTGGGAACCTGAGAGACTGTATACATGGAAGTTGAAGAGTCTAGAGAGATCATTGCTAGCTTAGCTTACTCAAGGTGGAAGAAAAAAGCAGGTTAGCTCGGAGTCATTGGACAGTGGGCTGCCCTAGCCTTAAGATGCTCTACTGTGCCAGAACCATGCTCACAGCGAGTAACACTGAAGACTGGTCCTTTTGACCCAGCCATATGGGGACAAGGCGAGAGAGAACAAGAGCAAATTGTGATCAGACTCAGCCTAGAAAAACAAGGCAGAGGGCAGTGATTCTAAACCTAAATTCTAGTTCAAGAAGTGTTTGGAATGTACTTGTTGACTTGGGACAGATGTTGCAAATGGCTGCTTTGCAAATCAAAACCCAGTCTTTTCTGTTAAGCTGTGCGTGGTGCCGAGGAAGCTGTTGGAGGCACAATCTTACTCTTGGCCCTTATATGGCATGATTCATCACTTCATCTTTGACAGGCCGGGATAGCTGGTCTCATAAAAATGGCGAGGAAGGAAAGGCCAGGAGAGCTTTCGGTGGTTAGCATCGGGGAGATGAAGGGTTGGCTGAGTCAAGAGAGGTTATCGGCCTGAGGAGATGAGCCAGTTAGCAGAGCACGAAGCTCAAGGTTTGATCCCAGCGCCCCATAAACAGGGTATGGTACTACTGTAATCTCAGTGCTCAGGAGGTAGAATGAGTTTAGTTTGAGGTCAGCCCAGTTGAAACCCTGCTGGGGGTGGGAAGGAGAAGCTCCTTAATATTTTCTCCCCGTGAGACGGGGATTCTCTGTGTAACAGCTCTGTGCTGTCCTGGAACTCTGTGGACAAGGCTGACCTCAAACTCACAGAGATCCACCTGCCTCTACCTTCCAAGTGCTAGGATCAAAGGCCTTCGCCACCACTGCCCAGCTAAGAATCATTTTAAGTTTTAAAGGAACCGTGTATTTATTAGACAGATGACAAATTGTCTATGTTTGAATGGATGTGCCATGTAGCTCTGGATGCCAAATTGTAAATATAATTTTGCACAATAAGTTAGAATTTACTATGGCCTTGTATAAGATGGCTATATTATGTAGCTATGAGGTAGATAAGAGTATTACCCTCATTTTATATCGGAGAAAAACGAAACGTAGAATGATAAGGATTATCTGTGTTAGGTCACATGGTCAGCGTGTGACTGAGCTGAGATTTGACCCTACGACTGCCTGACTTCAGGCCTGGAGAGCTCAGATAATCAAGTGTCTATCTGAAGAGTCCAACAGGTGCCGGAGGCCGTTTCGGTAGTCCATGAGCACGATTTTAATTTGAGGAAGCAATCAATAGTAATGGAGCTTTCTGGAGGAAAGGAGGACGGGAGGAGACTGGAGAATGCTGAGTGCTCAAATGAGGTTTCAGTAGTTGGGCAGCGGTGCTGAGGGCAGGGGAAAAGCAACTGAAGGCCCGCTGAGGCCAGGATGTGTGATCTACTAAGTCGCTCGTGAGGAAACATGTCCTCCCCCTGATAAACCACCCACCAGCCCTCTCCTGAGAACCTCGAAATGGAAGCCAGACTGGGGTTCTGTAGAGTTCTTCTCCGTGTTTCCAGAGCATTGAATTTGCAGATGAGGAAGGCCCATTGCTGTCTGACTCCCTTTACCGTCGTTTTAACGTGCAACGGCTCACAGTGTCCTATGGTTTGGAACTAACATTTTACTGTGGGTCATGAAGGAAGCCTGGGAAGGAGAAAGAGGTCTTCGTGCTACAGCCATGTTTATTGGTTATAAAATGATGGTCTGTCAGTTGCTGGGACCTTTGCTACTGCGTGAGGTCACATGATCATCCCGTATGAGGTCAGCTTTGATCACCCTGTTTCTATTCAGCACGCCTGTGTCTGGAAGAGCCTGTTTGGTGTGTGCATAGCTTCTGTAAAAGCAGGTTGTTTTTATTATTTCCTATTTTATTTTCATTAGCAAATTGTCTTTTTTTTAAGGTTTATTTATTTAATATGAGTACACTGTTGCTCTCAGACACACCGGAAGAGAAGGCATCAGATCCCATTACAGATGGTTGTGAGCCACCATGTGGTTGTTGGCAATTGAACTCAGGACCTCTGGAAGAGCAGACAGTGCTCTTAACTGCTGAGCCATCTCTCCAGCCTCAGAAAATTGTGTCTTAATAACACTGTGGGCACAGTGGTGAGGAGTTTGATGGGTAGGATTTTTCCCTCCTTTTAGAAAATATTTTTGGTGGGATCTAGAGATAGCTTTGTTCCTAAGGTCTGCTTGTGAAGAAGGACTCTATTTAGTCTTTATAGTAAACTGACAAACTAATTTTCCTTTTTTACCCAGCTCTGGGTCGAAACCCAGGGCTTCATGCTTGCTATTTGGATTTCTACCATTGAGCTAGTCCCAGCCTTACAAATGGTGTGTGTGTGTGTGTGTGTGTGTGTGTTGTTGTTGTTGTTGTTTTAAGTTTTAGAGTAACTCTGTTGTAAGAAAAACTACAAGAATACCAGGAGGATAACATTATATAGGCATGCTTTCTATAAAAGATCCAATCTGGGGCCATCAAGATGGCTCAGTAGATAAAGGTGCTTGCGGTTAAAACTCCCTACCTGAGTTTGAATCCTTAGAAACCACAGGGTGGAAGGAGAGAACTAACCCCTGAAAGTTGAGTTCTTACCTATACACATATGCACACATTAAAAAAAGGAGAAAGAAGAGAGAGATCCGATCTGATCAGGAAGAAAGCAGGAAGAGACAATCTTTTTTTTGATATTAGAGTAGATAGATGATTTAGTAATGTAGAAGAAAGTGTGTATGTGTACGTTGAGGGTGGGGATTCCTTTATGATCAAAAGCAAAGGGGTTGTCGGTGAGTTTAAAAATGCTGACGGAAACCAGTTTCATTATGTTATTAAGAAACAAAATCTTAAGTTGTTGAAAGACACAGATTTAGGAAATAAATCTCTTTAAAACAAAAGATGATAAGAACCTGAGACCTTATTTCCAAAAAAGAAAAAAAAAAAAAAAAAGAAAAAACCAAAAACCAGTAACATCATTATAAAAACCGTTAGGGACAGTACAGAAGACCCTTCATCTTTTGGACCTAAAAGAGAATTTTAGGAGTATAAAATAGAACTTGGATGTCTTTAAGTTTAAGACATCATTGTTAGTTATTGCTGTACCAGTATCAGATCCCCACCTCCCCGTTTTATGAGCTTTTGGGCTACTCTAGACTCCATTGATAAGTCAACACGCACAGATCCCAACGGGAAAGGCCAGAGTGGAGGCTTTGCAGTGTGGCCTACAACTAGTACTAATCAAGCAGTTTGAATAATGCCCTAGCCCGTGCAGGCAGCATTTACATGTCGTTCCCATAACTGAACAGATTAACATGTTCAGGTGAACGGAAAGCAGGCTCAGAGCTGATTCATTCACGGTGACCGGCCAATAACATGAGTGGGCTCTTTGAACTCATTTCCCTTTCTTTTCTTAAATGCTGTGTTTTATAGTTATATCGATTCTTTTTTCCTCCACTTTTTTGTCCTTGGCAATAAATATGTACTTACTGTGTTCTGTTTATAGATGAAAATCAATGCAAACTAGGGTTTTGAGGTTTGATAAATGAGTCTGTTGAGTATCTTGATGCAGCTCATCAATAATTTGGTGGAAAGACAATATCAAGTTAGTATATAATTGAACCGGTAGCCTGATATCAAGTTAGTGTTTATAACCTTTGTGAACCAACCAGAAACTCTCAGGTTCTGGCGCTCTTCCACAGGAAAGCTTGGTCAGATTTTATTTTACTATTATTTTTAATCTTGCAAAGGCCCTGTTTCCTACATCTTTCCTTAGGTTTACTTTACCGTGGCACCCATTTGGTCCAGGGGGATATTTTTTAAGAGTGGCCCAGTTCTTACAGAGTTTGAAGTATTATCAGGTCAGTGAGGTGCCACCCGTGAAAAGCAGCTTAGAAAACCCCAGAGAGGCAGCGGTTGCCATGCAAAGGAGCTAATATTGGAAAGAAATCTGTAAGAGCGATTTTCTTCATTACCACCCCTTTCTGTGTGCATGTCTGCTAGCGATGTGCGCTCGCGCGCGCGCGCGCGCGCGCGCGCGCGCGTGTGTGTGTGTGTGTGTGTGTGTGTGTGTGTGTGTGTGTGTGTGTTATGCTATTAACAGAGACTCACGTAGTTCCAGCTGGCCTCAAACTTGCTGTGAAGCTGAGGCTGGTCTTGAACTCTTGACCCTTCACCCCTCCTTCAGCCTTAGCTTCCAGAATGTTGTATGGCTCAGGCTGATCCTTTCTCACTCTTTTCTCTTTTCCCTTTTAGACCAAACTGGTTTTGAACTCACAGAGATCAAAAGCGTGTGCCACCACACCCCTGCCCTTTTTTTTTTTTTTCAGTTAATGCATGTTTTGCGGCCTTTTTATACATGTGTTTCATTAGAATCAACTATAGACTGTTATTCATTTTGTGTGTATGCATTCATGCGCCTCAGAGTGTGTTCTTTCCTTCTACCGTGTGAGGCCTTGGGGGAGGAGGGTTAACTGAGGCCTTCAAGGTTGGCAGGAAGTAGCTTTACCTGCAGGGCCATCTTACCTCATAGGCACCCTTATCTTATTCTTAAACGATCTTTTAAACCCAAGATTATTATCAGTGGGAAAACTCTGAAAAATCTCTCACTGCTTAATGGTCCATCAAAATGAGCCTTTGGGCAGCCAGACTTTGACTATGGGAAATAAGTTGGCCTGGAGAAGAGAACTCAAAGTCTGTGGTTGTTTCTGAGCCCAAGAGAAGGGACACCTTCAGTCAGTAATTGGTGACTGTGAAAGAAGCTATAACTGGAGATATGGAGGAAAGGCTTTTGTTAATGAATATAGTTTGAAAGGCTTTTGTTAATGAATATATTTTTTATGTGTGAATTTGCTGCCTTCCATTGATAAGCAGCTACTGTTTTGAGAGTGACCTGCCTACCTGGGGTTACCCAACTTGGAAATGGCAGAGATCAAATCCATATTGTGTTTTCTGATTTTTCATTTGAGAAAAACAAAACACTGGGTTTAATAATGGGATCATGTTGCTAGTCAGTGTATATGGAGGGACCTGTTTGGAAGCTTCTTTCTTATACTGCTGGATCTGGTGCTTTTCCTGTCGCTCTGTCTTCTGACTAGAGGAGAAATTTCTAGATGAGGTTTATACTGGATATTTATAAACGTCTAGAATGTGTTCTGTGGTTAGCCTCGGCTGTGGGGCTCCTTAAGGGATTTCTTTGTGGTCACAGGTGCCTTTGGTAACTGCTTCCTCAGCTCTGAATGTCCTTGGACAACGACGTGTGTTGATGTCTGATGTGGAGACGGGGGTTGGTTGCATCTCATTGGCCTTCTTATTAATCACATGCTTTAGAAGGAGATAAAGGGGAAGAGCTGGGTGTGTGGACATGAGTGACATACGGTGCTTACACTAGAGACTGTTCAGTGGAGGGAGCAGACACAGGACTATTGGTGACGATTCTCTTGCTGTGAAGAGACAGAGTGACCGAGTCAACGTATAAAAGGAAGCTTAGTTTCAGAGGGTGATTTCGTGATCACCATAGCTGGGGAGCAGCACCGTGGCAGGCAGGCATAGCACTGGAGCACTTGCTGAGAGCTTATATCCTGGTCCACAGGTAGGAGGCCGAGGGAGAAACTGGGCCTAGTGTGGACTTTTGAGACCTCAAAGCCCACGCCCAGTGGCACGCCTCGACCAATAAAACCAAAGCCTTAAACCTTCCCAAACAGTTCCACCAACTGACAACCAGATAGTCACATATCCGAGCCCCGTTGCAGCCATTCTCACTCAAGCCACTACAGGGACCATTACCTGTGACAGCTACCAGGAAGGGCAAAGGAAGGAAGGGAACTTCAGGAGAGGTAGCTCTGGCCAGGGGTTTAAGGAAAGATTCAAAGTGGAGGTTCTCTGAAAAAGTGTAGGGCAAAAAAACACAACAAGGCAAAAAAACCAGAAGAGGTACTTGGTGAAGGGATGGTGGGGACAGGAGATGTTGGGATCAGGGAGCTTAGGACCAGGACCTGGAATGCAGTGGGTCTAGGACTCTCCTCGCTAGGGGCCAGGGATGCCTAAAGAAAAGACTGGTTCCAAGGTCCTTGTCTTCTCTCCCCCTAAGTGAGCCTGCTCAGTGGATGAGTTCCAGGACAGCCAGGACCTCATAGAGAAACCCTGATTCGGAAAACAAAACAAAACAACACAGAACCCAAAGTGCAGTTTCCGTAGTGACGAGTGACAACTCACAGCTTCAGGTAACAACATAAGCAAAAGCAGGAAGACAGGAAAAGCTGTTCATTTCCTGAGGCTACAAGTATCCCAGTGTGTTCTAGACTGTGAACAAACATCAGAATCAGCTAGAGAGGTTGTTGAAAACCAAAACAAAAACGGGGGAAAAACATTTCTGTGTCTTAACTCTGGAGTTTGTAACTTTTTTAAAAAATGTTTTTGATTTGTCTTTGGCATTTCGTACTTGGAGACAGTGTATCTTGATCATAACCAACCAAGGAATTTACATGTTAACAGGTTCCCAGATTGTGCTGAGACCGATGGCCAGGGAGGCTCACTTCATTTCCGTTCTGCTTTTGTTGGCAGATGTCCCATGGTTCTGGCCCCTCTCTTACAACTCAGGGTCACCATTGCAACTTGGGCTTCATCTTCCCAGTTTCACACAATGGCCTCTCAGGGCTTCCTTATAGAGACTTCTGGCCCGCCACACCTGGGTTGGTGACTTTCTAGAACCTTGAACAAGATGTTACGACTCTGGGTCCAAGGCTGGCAGAGCCTGGCCTTTGCATGGTAGCTTCTGTGTGTGGTGAGCCTGGGAAACGCTTTCCCACGAGGCTGCTTTTGAGGAGCAGTGAATTCCTTAGGCCTCTCGAGCACAGCTCTCTCTTCAAATGAATTAGTGTTCCTAAAGTTTAGAGTCTTTGATCTGTGAGCTCGTCCCTTCCTGGTTTTCCCAGGACAGAAAGGGGTTCTGTTAATGGTCACAACTGTGTTGCCAGCACATGCCTTGGGTACAGTTTTAGAGTTTTTGGGGCTCCTTTTCTCCATAAACTGTCCATTTTTTAATACCTATTGACATACCTGTCCCTTTACACTGTAGACCCAGGTAGACACCGTGGGTAAAGATGCTGTAACTGACAGTGTTATCCAGGCGTAAGTTTTCCTTTGCCCCAAGAACAAAAGCAGCTGAAGACAGGCTGCACGTGAATGGAAACTCCCCGAAGGAATCTGTCTGCAGTCACTGATTGGCTGATTAGAATCTCAGGGCTGTGGAGAGATTGGAATGTTGCCTGTCTATAGGTTAATTACCTTATCTTGGGCTAAGTTCTCATCTTGAGAACAGCCATTGTTCATTTGTCCCTCTGTGTTAGAACTAACATCTTGTGACAATAGGAAAAACAAACAAACAAACAAACAAACAAACAAACAAAACCCTTTTAGAATCTGTTGAGTTAGCAGGCAAGTAACTTCTGCAATCCAAACACTGAGAACACCATCAGACATTTTGAGCCCAGAGGAAGATTCCTGCATTGTCAGGGAACCTCCAGACAAGTGGTTCCTTCTAGCCATGTAAGGATTTTAATAGGAGGTACCCTATCTTAAAGCACATTCACCCGTGAATAATACAGTTTGAAATAGGCCCTAAAGTGCTATATATAGTGTGTATATATAAAGTGTATATGTAAAATGACTTAAGGGGTTACACAAATTAATTCATTACTAGACGTTTCTAATAAAAATATGCAACCTAGTAAGAGGAAAACTGGTTATAATTCCAAAGGACACACCAATCAATCAATCAATCAATCAGTCTCTTTCTCTCCCTTTCTTTGTGTGTATTTTCTGTCTCTAAAAATATATTTTATTGTGGGATTGGCGAGATGGCTGAGAGGGTAAAGGTGCTTGCTGTATAGGCCTGATGACTGGAGTTTGATACCAAGAATGTACTATTGTATTCACACTTCCACGTACATCACACACACACACACACACACACACACACACACACACACGCATGTACACACACTTGCATGTACACACACATGCATGTACACACATCATACACATGCATGTTCACACACGTGCACGTGCACACATACACACACACACACACACACACACACACACAGAAAAGCTCAATTAAAATGTGATTTATTTTAGTGAGCTCACCCTTCTTTTTGGTTCTGAGTTGAATGATGAGCCTGAGAGGTGCATGGTTTCAGCATTGTGTTGCCACCTTATGCTATTACCGGCTCTTCTGAAGCAGCACGACATTTTGTGTGGTCGAATTCTACCCTACCATTTGAGTTAGCCCTTTGCCCAGGACACCCACACTCTGTACGCTACCCACCCGTCACTAGTGAGTCGTCATCTTGAATGACTCTAGACAGTATCACTGTGCTCAAGTAACCCTCTCTGTGGTATTCCATTTAAAACTTCTGACTTATTTGTGCAATTTTCCATGTCATATTTTTGGATCACAGTTGACATGAATAGCCCAAACCATAGAAAGCAGAACCACAAAGAAGAGGGGAAAACCATAGTCCCCAAATAGCTGCTAAAGACATTGTTCTTAGTGCCCTACTGCTGTGCAGACACCGTGACCACAGCAACTCTTAGAAAGGAAAACATCTAATTAGGGCTGGCTTACAGGTTTAGAGGTCTAGTATGTGAGCCTACAGGGCCATTCTTATTCAAATCACTACATCAGGCCTACTTTATAAATTAAACTTTCAACAAAAGTTCTGTGGGAAAATAATAGAATAGATTTGGTGGCCTAGTGCCTTTTATGGTTCCTGGCATCCGTTGGGTCTTAGGACATACATTCCATGATGAGGGGGACAGTTGTATATTAACCCCAGATCTGGGCTGTTGGCAGGACGTCCTGAGAGCTACTTTAACATTTTTCTAGAGTGAGCTGAATAACTTGAATTCACAATAGTAAGGATTACCACATTTTTTAATCTATTCTAAACCAACTCCAGGTATGAATAAAGTAGTATGTAGTAACAGTGGTTGACATAAAGGAGGTAATCTTGCATGTGAAACTGATTTTACTGTTAAAATAAATGAACAGTCAATTTAAATGCTTTCTTACTGTGTTGGGAGAAACCAGATTAAAAGTGATTGGGAGAGTAGCTTACAATAATGCTTAAAGGATTGTTTATTAATGCACAGTTTGCTACAGTTCATTCTTCCTGCCGTAAGTGAATGGAGGACCAAGAGTTTCTTTATTCTGTGTCTTCCTATGTAAACAAATGTATTGTGCTGTAGGAGATGAGCTACACTTGAAGTATGGTTATAAGGTTAACATTGCCAGTGTGGTTACAGTGATTTAAAAAGGGAGAATGGAAAACAGTATGTTTTTTTTAAGTTATTTTGTATTGCCTTTCTTTCCTTTGTGTGTTTGTGTGTGCATGTCTGTGCCATCATCATATACATATTGGGGTTAGACAACAATGGCAGACAGTCCTCTTCCGGTATGTGGGTCCTGGGGATGGAACGGTGGTTGTAGGCTTAGCAGTAAACATTTACCCACTGGCCCAATTTTCTAGTAATTAAGAGGAAATGACTGCATCTTGAAGCAGTTACAAAGGGAACTTTAAGATACCCATGAAGCTGCATGTTTGTTAAGGATCAGTGAAGATATCCTGTATACTGTCTCATGTCCTGGGAACATGTGAAGGGGCCCTGAGGTCATTCACGTTGATCTAATCTAACTAATCTAAGGACATGGAGACACACTGAAAACTTCCTAATGCATGGGTCCCTTCTTCTGTTAGGGACTTGGGCACTGATGTTGAAGGTTACAAAACCACGCAGTGGGACTTTCCGGGGAAATTAGAGATTTCGTATTAACAGCTTATTGTCAAAGTCTTTGCCTTACATAGTCTTCAGTATTTTTAGGGCATGACATAGTGTTAGTTTTAAAATAATAGCTCTGTTAGATAAAGTACCATGAATTCCACCCACTTAAAGTGGTGGATGGTCAGTTTTTAAGCTGGGCGTGTGGTGCGTGACTTTAGTTCCAGGGCTCCAGAGGCAGAAGCAGGCAGATCTCTGAGTCTGAGGCTAGCCTGGTCAACATACTGAGTTGTAGGCCAGATAAGGCTACGTAGAAAACTTTGTCTCAACAAACAAACAAAGTCAAAATATTACAGTAGATGATTGATTTTAGAATATTTCTTTGTTAGCATCCTCTCCTCATCTCCAACCATAGCTCCCCACCCCCATCCTCTCTGTCCCCATGTCTAGAGACTTCCTTTATATTTTTACCTAGGATTTTATTTGTTTGTTTGAGATGGCCTTATATAGCCCAGGCTGGCCTCAAACTATGTGTGGCTGAGAATAACATGAATTTATTGTTATCAGAATCATTACGGTCAGACTCTGAGCCCATTCAACCCCAACAAAGTAGACCAGGCTGCCCATTTTGAATAGTTCTGTTTAAGCAAAAGAAAACAAAAGCAAATATGAATTAAAGGCAGAAAAATAAGAGCTATTCCATACCCGGAAGAGGAACAAAGACACTTAGTGATCCCCACGTCCATCTTCGAGTCCTCACAGGAGATCTAGGTTTAAAGAGAGGAGAGGGAGTATTCTTAGCTAAGAGTCTCCATCAAGATGTGAGCCTGCTCACTGCCAGTGTCTTCTCCTTGAGTCTCCTGCATCGTGGTCTGACTTGATATCAAAACTGTGTAACGTCTCTTCCAGGGCTCTGGCTAACACTGGGCTCTCAACCCTTTCTTCCTCTCAGTATGAGATTTCTGGGGAAATTCTAAAATCTTGGGGTGTATTGTATTAATAGTCTGATGGCCAAAGGGAGGGGCAGAGCTATCTTAGAATATCCTCATTCCTGCCAGGAGAGTTAGTGTCTAATTCTCCTGCCTCCACTTTTGGAATGCTGCTGTAGGTGTGTATATTGCCTTGCCCATCCTAACTTTAAAATTACAAATGAACAGGTCACGTGACCCCTTTGTGGCAGGCTCCTAGCATAATATGTTCACGATTCATCCATGTTGTATGTAGTATATATTAATACTTACGGCTATAATATTCCATTGTGTGGCAGCACCACATTAAAAAGATCAATCTGTTTGGAGTTTCCTTTTTAGGCTATTGTCATGAGCACCCTATGTTAGAAACAGACACTTTTTGCATCTTTCTACAATGTCAGAATTTAATAATAATAAATTCACAACCTATTTTCATTGGCTATAATTTATGACATAGTCTTGATTCTTCCTAGTAACTGGCCATTGGCAAACACAGGTTATTTTGATTCCAGTCAGAAACACTAAAATGAACTCCGGTCATACACTCTGCTTGAGGCATGCGCACACAGATTAAAGAACACAGAGTTCAAAGAGGCTTACTGGAGGCCGAGGCGGAGATGAAGGACTTCATCCAGACAGCCATAGACAGGGATGAATGGACGGATGGAATTTCTTGAGAGCACCATTGTGAGCTAAACCCCCAGGGACATTCGGGAATTCCCTGCCTTTTGATATCTTGAATGACCCAGCACAGAGAAATGACAGGTGGGTGTGAGCATTGTTATTCCAGTGTGAGGTGCTCTCCTTGTGGGGATTGTAACATTCAAGTGAGAATATTACACTCCTCATTGGTCTGGTGTGGTCATGAAGCCCTTGAGCTGGTATTGGCCTATTTCTCTCACGTACACATACTTTAAGAAGAAAAACACAAAGTAGGTTTATTTCTTTTTTGGACTTATTTTATACGTATGAGTGTTTTGTTGGAACACACACACACACACACACACACACACGCGCACGTATGTACACCACATGCATGACTGGTACCTGTGGAGGGAAGAAGAGGACATCAGATTCCCTGGATTGGGAATTCCGGATAGTTGGTGAGCCATCATGAGTGCTGGGAACTGAACTTCGATTCTGTACAAGACCAAGTGCTCTGAGATTATTTTTTTTTTCTTTTCTTTTTTTTCCCACATGAAGAGATTTAATGGGAGAATGAGACAAGGGGAAAGGACGGGAGAAAGAAGAGAAAAGAGCTGCTCTGAGCTTCTAAGCCATCTCTTCATCCTCTAGATAGGACTTTAATACACCCTCGTGCCCCTGGCAGACACAATGTACTCCCAGTCTACTCTGATAAGTTTGTAGCTGTTACCTCTTCATTTGCATAAGTTACCAGCCCTTGCCTCATGATTCAAGCGAGACAGGGTGGCGCGCCGAATAACGTGTAGTCGTTCTTTCTCTGTGCTTGTATTCAAACGAAGGCGGTGGGGTCAACTCAGGTCTACACGCCACAGTTTTGTGGAATAGGGAGGAACTCAGGGCAGGGCAGAGTTTGAGATGCCCAGCTCTAACGAACAGCGCTGTTATGAACATTTGTGAATTTTCTTGAGGAAAATGCACTTGTTTTAATTTCTTAAATTAAAAAACAACCTCTGTGCATGGTTATATTGCCTTCAGTGCACATATGTCTATACGCCCTTTTTGTGATTGCCCAAGGAGGCTAGAAGACGATGTTAGACTCCCTGTAGCTGGAGTTAGGACAGATGTGAGCCACCATGTGGATCCTGGGATATGTATGCTACTGGGTCCTCTGGAGGAGCAGCCCGTGTTCTTGCCCCGCTAAGTCATCTCTACAGACCCTGCTTTTCTTTCTTGTGGGTATTTTTAGAATTCAAGTGGAAATGCCGAGTCACTGGTGACTGCACTTCAAGGAGCTGCCAAACTTTTCCAAAGCTGCTGCATCAAGGGCAGTGTGAAGATGTTTATGTTTCTCCACATAATACACTGTCGCCAACGTTTGTTTCCCTCATGATGGCCCACATACCGGGTGTGAGACAGTATCTCATTGTAGTGATGTTAAAAAATATTAACAGACTTTATCTTTTATGTGAATTTTCGTGGAAATCAAGCAGACATACAGAGTATTCCCTGTGTCCCCCTGCTGGCCCCTGATCCTATTAGTAACGTCTTATATACTGCATGTTATATTAGTTATAACTAATGTGCTCATATTGTTACATTATTACTAAAATGCACAAGGTACTGACCATTTTCTTTGTTTCACTGGATGGCCTTTGGTTCCAGGACCCCACCCTACTTTAACTGTGCCTCCTCAGGCTCCCTTTGGTTGCCTCCACTCTTAGGCTCTCTCTGGGTTTTGATCTTGGGACTTTTGAGGAGTGCAGAGGCTGCAGGGTGCTCTTCTGTTGGAATCTGTCTGAATTTTAAAAAAGAATATGTGTGGTTTTTAAAAAATGAAATAGGGTTGGGGATTTAGCTCAGTGGTAGAGTGCTTGCCTACCAAGCACAAGGCCCTGGGTTCAGTCCTCATCTCCAGGAAAAAAAAAAAATGAAATAAACAACGGTGACGTTGGTAGAATTTAAAAATACATAATCAGAATTAGCAATCAGTACGATATGGCTGGTAGAAATCTTAGGCATTTGAAAAATTCAATTGCTTCCGAAAGCTGAGGAGAGATTGAACTCTAGCTGTATTTCCTAGCAAGCGCATGACTCCATTGGAGGAGACCAGAGGTCTAGAGACAGTTGGGGAAATCTCTGGACCACACAAAGGCACATTTTCTCCCGTTTTCAGTGTGACAGACAGCAGACAGTGCTGTTTTGTATGTGTCAAGTCGTAGGTGATTAACTTTTAGAGACACTCCCTCCCCAGATATGGAGGAGAGCCCCCAACTCATGTTAATTATGGAACTCTGCACCAATGCCTTGTGAAGGGGGAGGGAGCTATGGCTCTGAGAGGTAGAGATATTTGGCCCCAGGCTTGTCAGGAGTAGATCTGAGGTTTTCACCCCAGACTCTGGAAGTTTATTTAAATCAGGAACTGATGGACTTAGGAAAGAGTCCTTATCTTACTGGATCTGTGTCGTGCTCTGGGGAATCCAGTCTGTACAGTTAGCTGCACACCTTTTGACTGCTACCAAAGGAGAAGCGGACCAGCTTTGTCTGGTCCACTCCTCCATTGTGTCAGACTGTGAATCAGGAACTCTGGCCACAAGTCTCCTGAAAGGATAGAAAAGTGAACAGAAATATTATTGATAATGCAATGCTAATCGTGTAAACGAGTTTTACAGTTAACTGATTTAGCAATTTGATTTCCAGACATGGCTCCATCAATTCAGATCTCCAGGTGGTGACCCTGATGCAAACTAATTGGTCAGCCACATAGTCTTGTGTCTGGTATCTTTCTGTGCCAGGCTCTCAGTGTTTTACATTAATGGAGGAGGGAAGATCTGTCCCAAACACAGGTGACACCTTCCCACGGGACAAGGTCTTGGACTGAATAAAATGGATCAAGGGAGCTGAACACACATGTTTATCTTTCTCTGCTTCCTGTCTGTAAGGGTAGTGTGATCAGTTTCTGCTCCTGCCTCTATTGTCCCTGTCATGATAGAATCTAACCTCAGACTGGGTCAAAATACTCCCACCCCCTACCCCCATGACTAGTAGCTAATATAGATTCATATATATGCTATTTGAGACTGTGCAAGTCTGTTGGCCACCATTTCTCAATGTAAGTCTAACGCTAAACTCATAGGGTTTTTTTTGTTTGTTTGTTTTTTGTTTTTGTTTTTGTTTTTGTTTTACCTAAGTGCTCTAAATCAGTTCTCTTCTGGTGCCTTTAATGATACTTTTCCATAGATGTGTACTGCTGAGCCTGGCACGAGTGTCCTGTCATCTAGCACAGAGACGGGTGAGAAGGAGGATCAGCACACTGAGGGTTACACTGGGAGTTCCAGATCAGCTGGGACTGTGAAGTGAGGCCCTGACTCTACAAACGAAACACTGACACTCAAGTCTCTCATCTGTTGAGGAGAAGGAAAGAGAGGAGAGAAGAAAATTGATGAAGTAAATTATCTATGGGTACTATTGCTGTGATGAGACACCATGACCAAAGTTGGAGAGAGAAAGGGGTTTATTTGACTTATGTTTCCATATCACTGTTTTTACCACTGAAGGAAATCAGGACAGGACCTCAAACAGGGCAGGAACCTGGAAGCAGGAGCTGGTGCAGAAGCCACGGAGGGTGCTGCTTACTGGCTTGCTCCTCATGGCTTGCCTTGCCTGATTTCTTATAGAACACAAGACCACCAGCTCAGGGATAGCACCATCTGCAAGGGGATGGATCCATTAGTTACTAATTAAGAAAGTGTCCTATAATAGTATTTCAACCTTCTAATGCTTGACCCTTTAATGCAGTTCCTCAAGTTATGGTGGCCCTAACCATACAATAATTTTCATTGCTACTTCATAACTAATTTTGCTATTGTTATGAATTATAATGTAAATACCTGTGTTTTCTGAAGGTCTTAGGTGACACCTATGAAATGGTCTTTTGACCTCCAAAGAGGTCACGACCCACAATGCCCTAGAGTGCCCTATAGCCCAATCTTATGGAGGCATTTCCTTAATTGAGGTTTCCTTCTCTCAGATGACTTCAGCTTGTGTCAGCCTGACATAAGGGAACAGGGCTGAATGACACAGAGGGAAAAGAAAGATGCAGTAAAACTACTGACCTTACCACTCCGTAGGAAGAAGGAACAGTTCATTGGGAGACCAGACTGCCAGGGCTGCCTGTCAGGAGCAGAGAGAAGGAAAATGGTGGAAGATCAAGTAGATTTTATATGACAGTCAAGCATCCCGGAGGGTCTTTGAGATGATGATACAGGCTGTTCAGGTTGACCTGGAACTGGATGTCTTTGACTCAGGTGGTTGACCTTTGGGAGTGGTAAAGGAGGATCCTGGTTAACAGAACCCTGCCTTGAGGCTTCTGTTTACCCAATAGCCAACTCTTTTCCCGGTCAGAGTCCTCCTGTGCAGATCATTGTCCCCAGCACTGCCATTTGGGTGTTGGTCTCACCCAGCATCTATTGTGTCACTCCCTACTTAATTCTGCACTTTCAGTTGTCTTTGATTTTATTAATTAAATCATATTCTCATTTTTCTAGTTTGTGACCTTAGCTACTTGTCATTTAACCATAAAAATCAGGGGCTGGAGAGATGGCTCGGTGGTTAAGAGCACTGATTGCTCTTCCAGAGGTCCTGAGTTCAATTCCCAGCAACCACTTGGTAGCTCAGAGCCATGTGTAATGGGATCTGATGTCCTTCTCTGGCATACAGGTGTACATGCAGATAGAGCACTCAGATACATAAAACAAATAAATAAATCTTTTTAAACAATGAAGTGTCCTAGCGTCTGCTGGGCTCTTTGCTTTTCATTGTCCTTCACTTTAATGCTAATGATTGGTTATGCTTAGTGACTTGATTGTGTCTGGGCCTCACATGCACCTGCCAGTCGGGATTATTTAACTGTGAGTCATCCAGTTCGATTTCAACCATCTTCCAGTCAGAATGGAGGCCCACCCACTTAGCTAATAAAATGATCTGTCCTGGAAGGCTCTCAGTAACCCATGAGCTTGGTGCTTCAGATCCAAAGGTCAAAAGCAAAAGGCAGATTTTCTAGATAACCTGTGATTAAAGAAAGCATCTTTTTGTTTGAGCCAACTGTTTTGGGATTTTTGGAGTAAAATTATGCCCCTTGTGGTGTACATAGCCTCAAAGAGCTCCGATGGCTCCTTTCCCCCCTTTCTCTTCTTCCCCAACAGGACCTCAGTAAGCACTCTGCATCCCATGCCGTTCAGGTTGGAAGTTTATTTCCACCGAAGATTTCGTCTTTCTACATTTCTGTTATAGGAATGAAAACACTGAAGGTTTCAGAATGTGTATTTTGCCCAGATTTCATCTAAAAATAGAAGTGCGGTATGCTGGTAATCATAGGACCTAACTAGCTGCCTTAAGGACTTTGCTGAAGCTGTCATAGCAACACTGTGGGTTGGTAGGCTTCCGCTTCCTTTATGCAAATGAGAAGACAGACTGGAGGCACAGAAAATAAGGTGGATTGCCCAAAGCACACTGAGAGGTCAGAGTGGATTCAGATCTGCTCATGTCAAACCCATGCAGTTAACCCATTAGTTTGCTCTTAGACGGGCTAGCTTCCAGGGTAACCTCTGACCAGAGTTGCTTTTTGAGTCTTGCCCAGAGCAGCAGAGGTCTAGGGTGGCTGGGGGAGAAGATGGGACTAACCCAGCATTACCTGACATTTATTACAGGACAGACTTCAGAATTTCCTGCTCCTGTCAGATCCCGGGGCCTCACCCTAGAACTTCTGAATGAGAATCTTTGGGGTTTGGGGATCTGTATCTCATGTCACTCCAGGGTCTGCTTGAAGGACTGCTAGTGAGAATGGCAGGGTCACAGGAACCATCTCTGGGAGTTATCCATTGACAAAGATAAAGCGAAGACAAAGGCCTTTGCTTGGCATTATTGGTGTTAGCTTCTAGGCGAAAAGCTAGGCTCCTCCCAGGGACCTAGCAATGGCTGCAGCAGCCAGGCACTGCATGTAAAGTGCTCTCTCTCTCTCTCTCTCTCTCTCTCTCTCTCTCTCTCTCTGCTTACACAGGCAGGCCTCTCTATTCTCCTTTTTTTTTTGCTTCTCTGCCCCCCTCCCCAACCCCCAGTGGCTCTGTTCCACTCTGTCTACCCTCCTCCAGGCCCTCGCTCTCTCCCCTTCCTACTCTTCTCCCAAATAAACCCCTTTTTACTAAAAGATCTCTTGTGTGGTGCGATTTCTCATGGGGACACTTTGACACGTACCTGCCAGGAACCCCTTCCCCACGAACATTATATTTCACAACATTGGGAACTCTCAAATATTTACATTTTTGAAGCATTTGTCTTTTTAAGATGCTAACGTAAATCCTCGCCCAACTTCTCAGTTGGCTTTGTTGTGGTGGTGTTGTTTCGGAGTTGAGGATTGACCCGGAGCCTTGTGCATCCCTGAGCTAGTCATCCAGTGTGTTTTATATAATGCGACTGAGGGGGAAAATCTATTTAAGGAGAACTGTAGAGACAACATTGGTCCTCTCCCAAAACGTCCTGTTCTGCTCTCATCCCCACCCCACCCCCATCTTCTAAGCAATAGCTGTTCTCTCTGTGACCTGTTCAAGGCCAAGCTGATAGAATTAGCTGAGTCTGGAATAAAACTGAATCTATATTACCTCTCTCACTTGCTCTGATGGCTACAAACCTGGCAGTGTGGCTGATACACATTTATTACCTCCCTGTACGATAGGTCAGGAGCCTGGCTTACGGATCACTAGGCAAAAGCCAGGACTGTATCCTTTCTAGAGGTTCTAGGGGTGCATCATTATCGGGGTTCATTTCAGATGTCGGCTGAAGTTGCTCCTCTGGGGTTCCCCTTCTTGCTGTGCATGAACGTGGGGTTATTTTGAGCATCGGAGGCCACCTACCAGCATTACTTTGCTCAGGTCTCCTTCCCTCCATAGTTCAAGTTAAGGACAATAGGTTCAGCGGCTCTGCACTTTGAATCTCTTTACTAATGTGAAAGATAATTGGGCCTGCATAGATAGGGTTGTCTATCAATGTATATATCCTGAGGCCCCGCCCCTTCGCCGACAGCTGCAAAGGAGCCTGCAAAAGTGTGATTAAGGGAGAGCACTTCCTGCTTTTGCAGAGCACCGGGGTTTAGTTACCAGTATCCTCATGGTGGCACACAACCGTCTGTAACTCCAGTTCCAGATGGATCCTGACTTCTTCTACCTGCGTGGACACCAAGTATGTGTGTGGTACACAGGCGCACACACAGGCAGAAGCCCCTTACACCTCAAATAAAATAAAATCTTAAGCAGACAAACAGAAAATGTGACTTAACTAGATATTTTTCTAAGGTTAAAAAACAATAACAACAAAACAACAAAAAACAAAAAATAACATGTCTTGGCCAGACTTAAAAGCAAATAGTTTTGTTGTTTTTTTTTTTTTTCTTATTTGTTTTTTAAGATTTTATTTTTCTTGGATATTTTATGTGTCTACATTTCAAATGTTATCTCCTCCCCCCCCCCCCCCATACTCCCTCCCCTTGCTTCTATGAGGATGCTCTCACTCCCACCCACCTCAATGCCCTGGCATTCCCCTGCAGTGGGGAAATGAACCTTCACAGAACCAAGGGTATCTCCTCCCATTGATGCTGGACAATGCCATCCTCTGCTACGTATGTGGCTGGAGCCATGGGTCCCTCCATGTGTACTCACTGGTTGGTGGTTTAGTCCCTGGGAGCTCTTGTGGGGTCTGGATGGTTGATATTGTTGTTCTTCCTATGGGGTTGCAAACCCCTTGAGCTCCTTCAGTCCTTTCTCTTAACTCCTCCATTGGGGTCCCAGTGCTCAGTCCAATGGTTATCTGCAAGCATCCTGTCTGTATTGGTCAGGCTCTGGCAGAGCCTCTCAGGAGACGCCCATATCTGGCTTGTGCCAGCATGCACTTCTTGGCATCACAAAGCAATTGGTCTTAAGAGGTCTGTTTCAAGTCAGGCAGGGTTGCAGAGTCCCTTACCTCCGTGCAGGTAGGGGAGAGAATCTACACTGGGCTGTTTCTTTGGTGATTTAGATTTGGGGAAAAACGTTCTGCTTTGAAGCAGGATCACTGGTGTTTGCTGCAGGCCACAAGCTCCCCCTCCCACGCCTCTCTGTTCCTGTTCCTCCTTATACTTACCCAGCCCTTCCTTCTAGCTGACTGTATGTATTAAAGTCACAACAAGTTTGTCGCCTACTTATTCTAAGGAACATTTATTTTTCAGATGCTAAAAGTCTGGCATCTATTGTGTTTTTCCCAGTTGCTGAATTAACATGGTAAGAATCCCTGTGACCTGCCAGTCTTCAGAGGTTGATTCGGAGCTCTGTGTGGTGTCTTCTCTGCCTGTCTGCATTGCTGGAGAAGTCCCTGCAGCATGTTGGCCAAAGGAGATACTTAGTAGCCACTAATTGAACTGAGTTGAAGAACTGAATCAAAGTAACTTTAAACAGTGTTATCTGTATGTGTATTGTCTCTTTAGAACATCCATTTCAAAACCTTTGCTAAACGTCTAATAGAAACCAGTCAAAGTAGGGTTGTTAAAGATGAAGTTTCTAATTCATATTTTACTGACTTCTGTGTTAATTCACGTTCTATCACATTACCTAACAAATATATTGAGGGCAAGGGCAATGAAAATATTTCCTATTTTTTTGAAATTTAATTACTGTAGTCACCCAGGAAATATTATAAATTCTAAGTGTAGAGCTTGATGAACTCGCTCTTACCCAGGTTGTACTACCTGGGTCGCTCTACCTGGGTTGTACTAGCTTGATGCTTTAGAACCTTTAGAGAAATAAGACTATTTTTAAGACATGGAGGACTTGGGGGACGGCTCAGTATGTAAGGTGTCTCCTGCGCTGGCACAGCCACATCTAAAGCCAGCAGTGCGGCACATCCAGAGCTGAGGGCTGTTGAAACCTGGATGGAAGGAGGTTGCTGGCCATCCAGTCTGACAGAAAGTGACAGGACTTGTCTTACAGAAGGAGGAGGAGGATGAATAGTGTCAACTTCTGGCCTACATGCACACACAATTGCAAACCATGCACACACAGTATAGAAATATTCTTCCAGACGCTGACAAAGCTTTTAGAAACAGATCTCCTAGTATGTGTGCCCGTGTGTGCTCATACATGTGTGTACTGTGTGTGTATGTGTGTGTGTGTGTGTGTGTATAGAGATTTTTTTTATTAACTTGAGTATTTCTTATATACATTTCGAGTGTTATTCCCTTTCCCGGTTTCCGGACAAACATCTCCCTAACCCCTCCCCCTCCCCTTGTGTATAGAGATTTTAAAGATGAGTCTCTTGCCCTGAGGATACAATCATGCGTGTTCTAAATGCTCTTGCTTTGCAAAATATTTGAGTTGCACACACAATTTAATTTAAATTTGAAAAAAAATTATTTCTGTGTGTGTGGGGAGTGAGTGTGGAGGTCAGCGGACAACTCGTTAGAATTGATTCTTTCCTTCTACCATGGGGGTTCTGTGGATTGAATCCAGGTTATCAGGCAAGCCTCTCTACCTGCTGAACTATCTCATTAACCTTTGACACAAAAGTTATTTTTTAGTAATTAATGTATAATGTGATCATGGACACGATGGTTCCCTCAAATATCCACAGATATTGAAACCACATTACACACTTGGCCTTATCGGTTACATAATGTCTCTTTGTTTTACACAGTTTTTATCAGCAGGTTTCATGTGTGTGTGTGTGTGAGCAGATTAGCGTGTATTATGGGCTGGCCTCAGACTTGCTGTCTAGCAGACATGACCTTGAATCCCTCATCCTTATGTCTCCTCTGCCCAAGTGTTGGCATCACAGGCTTGTGCCACTGCCTGACTTGTCATTGCTACCTCTGAGATACTGTCTCGTGGTATTGACCAATGTGTGAACTATTATGAAAGACATGTTTTTTTTAAAAAGTTTAATAGCCAATAATTTTCATTTCCTTTAAAGAAAGACTTTGTATTTTTGTTTATGTGCAAATGTGTGTGCATCTGTGCGTGAGCTTGTGCTTGTGTGTGCTGGAGTTACAGGTGGTTTATGAGCCATCTGCTGCGAATGCTAAAATCCAGACCCACATCCTTTGCTCTTAATTGCTAAGCTACCTCTCCAGTCCCCTCTTTTCTCTCTTTTTCTTTCCCAAACCTTGGGAGTTTTATAGGCAAGTACTGTACTGAGATATATGTCTAATCCAAGGACATCAATTTTTAATTAAAAAAATGACTGCACACATACGTCACTGTATCTGTAACATAGGGACATTTTAATAAAAGTATATAAAGTATGTGAAGTTTACCTCCTCCTTCCCTGTAGCCTTCCATGGGAATTTTTTTTCTGCAACAAGATTTCTCGGTATAACCCTGGCTGACACTCTGTGGAGTTCACTCTTAGACCAGCCTGGCCTGGAACTCAGAGATCTGCCAGCCTCTGCCTCCCAAGTGCTGGGGTGAGCTAGGTGGTTGGTCATGGTGCGTACTTTTAATCCCAGCACTTGGGAGGCAGAGGCCGGCAGATCTGAGTTTGAGGCCAGCCTGGTCTACAGAGCAAGTTCCAGGACATTCAGGGCTACAAAGAGAAACCCTGTCTCAAAAAAACAACAAAAAAATGGGCACATAGAAAAAAAGACCGGACATTCTTAATGCTACTTGTTGCCAAAGGGTATGGTTAGGAGCAATTTGGGTATTCTTATTTTATAAATATTTATTATTTTTGTACTTTCAAAATTAAAAAGAATAACTACTTAGGGTCTATTTTGAAGAGCCACATAGGAGAGATACTCGACTTTCTATTTTGTGGAACAGTGGTAGGACAAATCACACTTGGCCAGTACTTGGCCATCACTCAAGAGGTAACCACAATTTCCTACCATAGTGGTCGTATCACAAACATTATAAAATGATCTTTTTGAAATAGTGGAGTTTTTATTTTTGTATTTTAAGATTTATTTTAAGTAAATTAATAAATTATACTAATATTAACTTATTAGGTGAAATCATTTTATTGTGCTGATCTCATGCATATAAACATATTAAGGTAGCCTCTGAAACACCTACCCCCTCCCAAACTCTGTAGTGAACTTCTGTGACGCCATTCTGAGGCAGTGTCTCTTCACTTAGGATTTTACACTCTTGCTATCAATTACATATTTGTGCACTGTCCATTATAAAACAAAACAAAACAAAAATTACTATGACAAATTGAAGCTAGAAAAACAGCTTCTGTCTTAGGAGTTCTATTGCTGTGATAAAACACTTTGACCAAAAGTGTTGTTCTTCCTTAGGGAAGAAGAGGTTTATTAGGCTCACATGTCCCAAGACACAGTCCACTTCGGGGAAGCCAAGACTCAAACCAGACAGGAACCTGGAGGCAGGAGATGATTGCAGAGGCCTTGGAGGGTGCCCTTTACTGTGTGCGCAGTCTGCTTGCTTATAGAACTCACCACCCACAGTGGGCAGGCCCTCCCACATCAATTACAAATTAAGAAAATGCCCTACAGGCTTGCCTTAGGAGTTCCCGCAGGCTACTCTTATGGAAGCCCTTTTAAAATGGAGGTCCTCTCTCTCAGAGGAATTTAGCTTGTGTCCGTTTTACATACAAAGAGGTCCCTCAGCATGACCTCTTTCTCAACTCATTGTCATTTAACCCTGCATTCTGTCCTCAAGTGTCACCTAATCTTACCCTTGCTGGGTCTCTTTTCCAAGTGTTCCATGAAATAATGGAATTTTTAGTGCAAGAATGGTTACTTCATCCAACTTTCTATTGACTGTTAGGTCCCAAACTCAGGACAGATGGCTTAGGTACCTATTTAACATGGCAAAGAGGACTCTGGCCACAGGTCTCCCTCAGTCTCTACTCAAGTGACTGCTACAGAGTGAGTCATCCTGGGTGGCATAAGGCACCCCTTACCCTAAACCTCTCTAGCCCCCAGAGCTTCACTTCTCTTTTCTCCTGTAGAGCCCACTGTTTTATTTTGGCTATGTGCCCTCCTGGCGCTCTTGGCTTCTCTTTGTCTCTTGGCTCCCAGTTGCTGTCTTGGCTTCTTCCTTTCTTCTCTTCCTGTCTTGCTTTCCCATCTCTCTCTCTTCTCATAGCCATACTCAGTCTGGACTTTTCTAGAAGCCCCTGGCTGTGCTCCCCCTCCTATCTACAATAAAACTTTCTCTTCTACCATACCTTGGAGCAGTCATGTCTCATTTTTCATTCATTTATAAATTCCCAAAGACAAAGTCCTCAGTGCTCCCCAAAATGCTCTGAGCCTGTGTTGGAGACAGACTGGTAAAGTTAATCTTTTGTCAGAGGTATCCCGGCGTGGTTCTGAGTTACCCAGACAGAATATTTTTCATTATATTTGTCCCTTGGAATTTTGCCTAACTCTTCTAATTCAATCAACTTGTGGCCATATAAAAGAGAGTAACTATTTAAATGCATGTGTGTCTTTTCATTGAGACATAACATAGGAATTGCATATAGATTGCATCTTTGTTAAGTGGCAGTTAGCTATGTTTTGTCAGGTGTATGCATCTATAAAAGTCACCACCGTCAATAATACCCAATATTTGCATTGCTACTGAAAGTCGCCAGCTGTCCCTTTGCATGTTACTCCTAGGTGATTCCTAGGGCCACCCTGCCTTTGGTCACCACAAGTTAGTTTGCATGTCTCGAATTTCACAGTTATAGAAATGAAATTCTAAGAGTGCATATTATAATATGCTTTTATTATAAAGTTACTTGTATTTCAAAATTACTTTTCCTTTCACTTTGGAAAGCTGTTTGGTAATGTACACTTTTTATGAAGGCATCATAAAAGATGTTTCAGAATTCCTTCTCAGAATGAACCACTGCCATTCCATAAACGTGGCTTGTAAAGTGGATAAGGAACTGTACTTGGGCCAGTTTAAAAGTGGACGTGGACTCTAACCCTTGAGGTTTACCACTAGCTTAACATTGCATAAATGATACAATGTTTCCAGTTACTGTTTCAAGACAGTGTTTATATTGGTTTCAAATTAGTCCAGGGACTCTGGAGTTAGGATATTTTGTCTTTTTTTTTTTTTTTTTTTCTTTTTTCTAGAGCTGAGGACTGAACCCAGGGCCTTGCTCTTGCTAAGCAAGAGCTCTACCACTGAGCTAAATCCCCAGCCCCTTAACACAATTTTTTTTTTTTTTTTTGGTTCTTTTTTTCGGAGCTGGGGACCGAACCCAGGGCCTTGCACTTCCTAGGTAAGCGCTCTACCACTGAGCTAAATCCCCAGCCCCCACAATTTCTTAATTCTTTCTAGGAAACACAGATTAATGCTAATTGTTAATGGTTTTTCACACGATTAAAATATTGGTATTTACAATTAAAGTGACAAAGGAGTATTTATAAAAAGAGTGTGGGAGTTCATAGCACAGTCCTGTTTCCATTCTGTGTGAGCACGTTCTTCCCATGTGCGGAGGTCTCACTGTGCATTTTAAGTGCTCTAGGCTGTGGTAGATTAGAAATGGTGATGACATCTACAGTTCTGCCTCTTAATAGATTTCTTTATAGTTCCAAGCCACACCCGTGTTCCAGGTTGGCCTTTCTACCTAGGCCAAACTCTTCTGAGATTAAGATCTGTAGTAATAGGCAGAACATTTGTTTCAGCATAGAGTGAGCTGCTGTCTCTTCCGCCAAACACTGTCCTTTGCACATGACCATCCAAGGACAGGCACGGCTCAAGACAGGCTGGGTTTTAAAGCTTCCTAGTTTGTCTCTCAGGATCCCTGGCTGCCAGGCGCCAAGACCCAAGGAGGCAGGTATGTGTGTATGCAGACTCTTCCCTTCTGCCAGGAGCGTGACTCCTGGTGTTTCCCTGTGTGATAGTTAAATTGAGTTAAACTGCCTTACAGAATTTCTCAGCAAGTTCTTCCTTGCTCTGGGGTTATTTTGCATAATCAGTCCAAAGAATATTTTTGGTACGATGGTCGCACAGTTCTTAATTGTGTCTTCCAGGTTGATAAGGAGGGCTTTGGGTTTTTTCAGGGTTGGATTTAAAATTACACATAATTCTTGGCCAGATTTTGGTTTTCTTTTCAGGAGTGGGTATGAACTATTTGAGAAAGGCAGAAGTCACTAAATATTTACTTGGTGTTGCCTTCCAGAAGGTTTTATGTACTGTTGCTTTGAAGCCCGGGGCTTTCAAAAAGGCCAGGGAATGTCTAATAGTCTATAATTCTATTGTGATAAGTACAACTCTTTTTTTTTTTTTCCTGAGGAGACTCCATGGCTATGTTTTTAACAAAAGCTGAGAGTGGGCAGTGTTGGGCTGTGGTGTTGAGTCTGGGCATCTAGGAGTGAGGGAGTTATCTGCATTGAAATTCGTTCTTCATTTGCATTTTGCTTCTCTAAGTCTTGAAAAGCCAGGATTAATAGGAGATAGATTTCACCGTCGCATTGATGTGGGGACAGCAATCTATGTTTCATTTTAAACAGTTTCTGTGTGAGCATGTCACCTGTCACCCTGGTGAGCCGGGCTGTTTTCTTGCTAAAGCAGAAACTGAGCAGTTCCCAGCCCATGTAAAGCTGAGCGGGTCTTGAATGACACACGTCAAGCATATCAAGGAAACTGGGAAAGTGATACGACTGGCAGTTTGAATGGGCCCTAGTGGGGAAGAATTGAGGTCTTGTTCCTTCACAAACCGGAGGAGCCTTTCAGAAGTGAAGCATGTTCCTCTGTGCAGAGATCTTGAAGTCTCACACCTCAGGATGAAGTTAGGACTCAGGGCTCTGCTTTGGGAAGCCCTCAAACATTTAAAGCATTTCTGTATGAATTACAGTGTAGAGTTACTCTGTGGCTCTTCCTCGGGAGACAAACACATTATGACAAGCTAACCCTAGAAAATGATTCACCATAGAAAAATGTTACATAGTTTAAAAAACTTAACAAAGCCAAGCCAAGCCTTCCTCTGGGCTTTCTTTGGAAGCCAAGTTGCTTTTCCTGTGTGGTGCCCAGACTTCAACAAAGGCTGGACCCTTGTGCAGCCTCTCTGATAATGAACCAGCCAGTCGCTCAATTGTGTTCTTGTGGAGCTGGGGGAATAACATCCCTTTATGATCCCCAGTTTAGATCAGCTTACCACCCAAAGCATGATATTTGATGACCCTTATTAGGTTACTCTGAGTAGCTACAAATGTTGTTCCCGGTGTAGCCTTAGCAAGCCTTTTGAAAAATTTCACATCCTTACCAACCACAGTCCCTGCTGCGAAGGGTTCTGTTGCTGGGATCCTGGTAACAGGAGTCTGTGAGACTCGGCAGCACCGGGACCACAAAGGTGCTGAAAACCCACACATTTTCAGACTTTTTTTCTTTTTTAGTGTTGATTTTTAATCTCAAATTTATTATTTTGGGACCTGAATTTTTAAAAGAGTAGGAGATAATGGCTGTTTCTGATCTTGTTCTTCTAAAAAAAAAAAAAAAAAAAAAAACAAGGTTTCTATTTTTTCCTCTTCTAAATGTTCTGGATGCGGTTCTTACCAGCAGCCCACAAAAGAGCAGAAGAGTCCAGCAAGCCACAAGAGGCAAACTGTGCACAGATACTTTCTGTTTTTTAAACCTCACTTACAAAGGAGGAAGCTGATTTGTTTCTTTCAAAAGTCTCTCTTTAAAAAAAATTTTTTTATCTTATTTTATGTCCACTGGTGGGAGGGTGTCAGATACCTGGAAGTGGATTGTGAGTTGTCATGTGGGTGCTGGGAATTGAACCTGGGTCCTCTAGAAGAGCAGTCGATACTCTTAAACACTGAGCCATGTCTTAAGCTCCCAAGAGTCCCTCTTAATGAGCCTCAGGATTTTAAATTTTCTTCTCAGTAAAATCATGCATTAGGCCTCATGCTCGGAGTATAAGCTTTTTTTAATTTTTAAAAAAGATTTATTTAGTGTATATGAGCACACTGTTGCTGTCTTCGAACACACCAGAAGAGGGCATCAGATCCCATTACAGATGGTTGTGAGCCACCATGTGGTTGCTGGGAATTGAACTCAGGACCTCTGGAAGAGCAGTCAGTGCTCTTAACCGCTGAGCCATCTCTCCAGCCCTGAGTATAAGCTTTCTTATGCAACACAAATAGCTTTATTTTTAAGAATGAGAACGAGGAGCTGGGGAGATGGCTCAGTGGTTGAACACACCCACTGCTCCTGTAGAGGACCTGGGTTCAGTTCCCAACACACATGTGTGGCTCACAACCATCCCTAACTTGAGTTCGTGGGAACTGCCGACATTTTCTGGCCTCTGTGAGCACTGCATACATGTGATGCACTTATGTACACGAAGGCAAAATAATCACATGTAAAATTAAATAAATAAATCTATTTTTTTAAAAGGAAGAACTGGAATTAAAATGGAGACAGCATCCTTGCTTAAAAACTATTCCACCGGGGTTGGGGATTTAGCTCAGTGGTAGAGCGCTTGCCTAGGAAGCGCAAGGCCCTGGGTTCGGTTCCCAGCTCCGAAAAAAAGAATCAAAAAAAAAAAAAAAAACAACAAAAAAAAAACTATTCCACCATTCATTGGATCTGGAGAAACAACCTATCTTTTTAGAAAGACAGTTTCCTTTATAAACAGTTTAGAAAGCCCCAGGCCTTTTAAATGTCTCACTTCTCCTCACCAGTAAGAGCATACTAGGCATATACTACTTCTCAGAAATAATTAAATAATTATTATAAATAAGAAATAATTTATTAAAATGGCAAACATTCCAAAACCCAAACAACCCCAAGTCTGCGACACTCAGGCATTCTGGATATAGAACGTCCAACCTGTATATGTTCTATTACCATATTCATGTTCAACTTTCTGTGTTGTGGTGAGATGATTCCGTGTGTAAAGTGCTTGCCCCCAAGCAGGCATCCTGTGTTCACCCTTCAGGCGCACAGGCCAGAAGGAGAGAAGTGACTTCTGTAAGTTGTCCTCTGACTTCTGCATGTGTGACGTGACCCATGGATTCCCCCAATATGTGTTCAAATCTACAACTAACCAAATAAAATGTAATAAAAATAGGGTCTTGAAAAAGTATTGTTAATGGTAAGGACTTCATTGTATCCTCAGCTAGTACTTCATGATACATTTACATACAAGATAATGTTTACTGTATACTAGAGTATACAGTAACCGAATACTAGAGTATTTTGGATAATATCAATAATTTTGATTTTTTTGCCCAATACATAGTCATATTTGCTTTTATTTCGTTTTCTAGTATAGGGAAAGCTATTTGCTCATTTAGTGAAGGTAGGTTAGGTGTCACCTGGATTGAATAGTTTCCTAACCCACTCAACCCAGTATACACAAGGTGCACAGCATTGCAAATACTGAACATAAAGAGAAGGAGGGAAGGAAGGTAGACCACTGTTCAACCTTTTTAAAAAGTATTTTAAATTAAAGTGTGTGTGTGTGTGTGTGTGTGTGTGTGTGTGTGTATACGCTCACACAGGTGCTCACAGAGGCCTGAAGAGGGCACCAGGTCCTTTGGAGCCTGTTAGAGGAAATTGCAAACTGCCCAAAGTGGTATAATTGGGACCGACCTTCAGTCCTCTGAAATAGTAGCAAGCACTGAATCATGTCTCTCACCCCCAGCCTTCTCCTCTCCTGCATCATCCCTTTAGCTGTTTGTGTCATAGAATCATCTACCACAAGGCTCTAGTTACTAAGCTGCTGAAAATATATCTGTTAAAAATTCATAAAGCTAAACCAGGTGCCTTCCCTGTCTCTAGTTTTAAAAGTAAACACAAGCTGTTCTAATATGTAACTCTCGCTCCCTGATAGAACTTGTGATTCTTGGTGACCATGTTTTGTTGGTAGGAAAGCGGAGTGTGGTCCCAGTACTGAACTGCAAGGTGCCCAGGTGTTTGCTGTCCTTCCCTGTTTCGTCTGGGAAGAAGGAGTGGGGTGTTAAACCTGTTTTGTTGACTGGAAACTTCTTCCCGGCAGCGAGAGTTGCTGTGAGGGTATGCTAATGGGCACAGTCAGTCTAAAGGGGAACAATAAGTTCAGAAATAGAGTGACACACTAGTAAGAGTGGCTTTTCAAATCAAGACCTTAGAATTGTTGGTTACACCCATGTCAGAAATGTAGACGCCTCCCATGTCTCCATGGCCACTCAGGAAAATCATTGTCAGAACTTACTGTTGAAATATTCGTCCTTCTTTTGTCTTCCATTAGTCAATGGTCTTGTTATTATGACTGTGTGTGGGCTTAGGATAATGTCTTACACCAGGGGGTCTTGCTGATTGACTTGCGATTGAAATGTTGAAGAGGGGGCTGTGGGGATGGTTCAGTGAGTAAAGTGCTTGCTGCCTAGACACAAGGACCTGAATTTGGACCACCAGCATCGATCCCAAGGGCAAGCATGGCTGCTCAGTCTGCAGAGGAGAGACAAGGGAATCCTTAGGGATTGTTGACCAGCAAAGCCAAATCTGAGAGTTCAGGGTACCATGAGAGACCCTGCCTCAAAACAAAGCAAAACAACAATAACAAAAACCAACAAGTGGAGTCTGGTCAAGGAGGGCACTCACTGTTACCTCTGACCTCTGTATGTGCATGCTCCCCTGGACATGTGTGCACACACATATAAGCCATGCATGCACATATGCATAGTTGGAGTTACTAGTTAAGAACCCATAGGCCTGTGGGAAGGTTGAGAATGGGCTTGGAAATGAGGTGTATGTCCACAAACTCCCTGAAATTATGTTTAGAATTTGGACCAATTAAGTAATTTTTGTGTAATCTTTGTGTAATTTACTAAGAATGCTAAACATCAGAAAACTCTTAAGAATTGGCAGGGTAGCAACTTTACATTTTAATTTATTTAGTTAAATTTTAATTTAATTCAAATGCCTTTAATCTCAGGCAGAGCAGGTAGATCTCTGAGTTCCAGGCTATCCTGGTCTACAGAGTGAGTTCCAGGACAGCCAGGGCTACCTAGAGAAACCCTGTGTACAAACAAACAAACAAACAAACAAACAAACAAACAAACGAATCAGTGCTGTAGGGGAGGCACAGGCACCTAAATTTATCTTTACTTTTCAACACAGTTTTTCATCACTTTGAAATGTTATCAGTTCTTTTAGTGTTTTATGCTCTAGCCATGAAAACCAGTAGTTTTATTAACAGTATTTTCTACAACACCTCAACTCTGCCATCCTTTAGTCCTGCTAATGTGTACACTCATGACAGTGTTTGACTTACTGGTGATGATAACCCCTTACTTAAAAAAAAAAAATCTGTCCTGGAACTTACTTCATGGTCCAAGCTGATCTGGGGTCCTCTTGCCTTGGTCTCATGGTTGCTAAGATCACAGATTTATAACCACTTTGCCCAATTCATTACTCAATTCCTGTTATATATAATAAAAATAGTAATGTAGGAAAAAAACGAGAGTTTAGTTTTAAATTGTAACTGATAAAGTACAAAGAACCATGCACGAAATTGTTTTGTAAACCTCCATTCTGAGTCATCTCATTTTACCTTTACACAAAAGAGGCTCAGATCTCGCTCTTGAATATCATGTAGAAAGATGATTCCTTGTTTCCCTTGAGAACCCACTTCATGACTTCATCACTCTTGGCCACACAAGAATCATGTGGTTTATTGAAAGGAACAGAGGACAAAGACTCCGGCACACTGACAATAGTTCTAGTTTTGGCACTTACTAGCCCTTGACCTGCTCTGTAAGTTGGCCTCTCTGACACTGTCTCCTTATGCACAAATCAGGAATGAGTGGGTTTGCAAACATAGTAGTTTATGTAGTATAGTGACAGTAATATTTATTCTTATCTGTACTGACTGGTTTTATGTGTCAACTTGACATAAGCTGGAGTTATCACAGAAAAGGAGCTTCCCTTGAGGAAATGCCTTCATGAGACCCAGCTGTAAGGCATTTTCTCAGCTAGTGGTCAAGGAGGGAGAACCCAGCCCATTGTGGGTGGTACCATTCCTCGGCTGGTGGCCTTGGGTTCTACAAGAAAGCAAGCTGAGCAAGCCAGTAAGTAACATCCCTCCATGGCCTCTGCATCAGCTCCTGCTTCCTGACCTGTTTGAGTTCCAGTCCTGACTCCCTTCAGGTGATGAACAGCAATGTGGAACTGTAAGCTGAATAAACCCTTTCCTCCCCAACTTGCTTCTTGGTCATGATGTTTGTGCAGGAATAGAAACCCTGACTAAGACACTGTCATATATATTTTTATATAAAATTTCATTTTTAATTCTGCTTTCCCTATAGGGGTATTTGAGACTCCAATGCAATAATACATATCTTATCAATTAGTAAACACTTAAGCATGAGTCTTAAATTCTCTTACTGTCAAACTTATTTTTATTTGTTGAGACAGTATCCTAAGCCTTGTCTATCCTTGACAAGTATTCAGTATACAGCTGATTTTGAACTCCTGATCCCCCTGTCAATAAATACATGGATAGTATCACATGGTCTCATGCATGTCCTGATTATCCTTCAGAGAAGGGGAGAAAACAGAAGAAATACTTGCAGAGATAAGAGCTGGAAAAGAAAACCACAGGTTGAAAACTATAGATCTGAGAAACTTCACGAGCTGCAATAAAAAGCTAGAGGAAAGTGATATCGAGGTGCAGTGTACTTAAATAACATCAAGGCATACCATAACTAAATTGTTTAGAACCACTGATAAGAGTAAAATCTTAAAATAACCCAATGAGAAAAGGAGGGTGTGTCTTAGTTAGGCTCTTATTGCTGTGAACAGACACCATGACCAATGCAACATTTGATTGGGGCTGGCTTATAGGTTCAGAGGTTCAGTCCATTATCATCAAGGCAGGAGCGTGGCAGCATCACAGCATCCAGGCAGGCACAGAGCAGAGGAGCTGAGTTCTACATCTTCACTTGAAGGAAGCCAGGAGCAGACTGAGCATCCCCAGGCAGCTAGGAGGAGGGTCTCCAAGCCCACCCCCACAGTGACACACTTCCTCCAATAAGGCCACACCTTCTAATAGTGCCACTCCCTGGGCCAAGCATATGCAAACCGTCACAAGGTGTTATGTGCAGAAGAAGAGAGGTGGCAATGATACAGATGTGCTGTTGGGGACAGTGCGGGCAGGGCACGGGGGAGCACCGTTAATGCAGAGACAAGCAGTCAGCTCAGATCTAAACCCAGCAAAGACAAATTCCAAACAGGATGAACCATGTGGATATAAAACCGGCTGTTAATAGGACAAGCAATGTTAAAGGACGTCTCCAGGCAGCTGCAAGGAGACACTGTGGAAACACAGGTCTGTGTGAAGGGAGGAAGAGCCCGGTGCCACACCGGTGTGCATACAACCATTTATTAATATTTTTAAGGGTTACTGCTGTTTAAAGCTTAAATTTATCTTCATCAGACATGACATATTAAAAGTATTTCTATTTGGTCCTGAAAGATAATTAGTTTAAAATGATAAGATCCGTGGCATGCAATTTATAATAAAAATAGCACACAGGGCAAGAGTTGGGGGAGTAGAGGCGGTATATATTGAGTATTCCTTATGTGAAATATCTGAAGTTTGATGTGTTTGAGACCCTGTGGTTCTTCAGATTTCTGGGCCGGCTCTCTAAGCAGGCTTTCTCTTGCCGCTTCCCAGCTTTACCAGTTGGAACGTTTGGATTCAGGTTTCCAGGTTGGTGATGCCCAACCTCCCCACCATTGGGCATTTTGATGCTCTTTGTGGCATGGGCTGAAACCTCTCGAGGGTAAGGTGTAGCAAGTTAAAAGACAATGTATGTTATAAAACTGAAAGCAGCCATGAAATTGTTTATGATTAATGACCAGAAGAAATAAATTGGAATTAGAAATGTTCGAGTAGTTCCAGAAAAGATAAAAAGGAGGAAGAGAACATAACCCATGAGAGAAGTAGGAGACAGGACAGAAGAGGCTTATCCTAACCTTATCATGAGATGTGAACGCCTCCTAATGAAGGACAGCTTATTCCAGGAATGTTAACAGTTTAAGTCAGTAATTGCAATTCAAAACACAAACAAGCAGAAATGTGTAATCCATTGGTGATTACAGAAACACACACACACACACACACACACACACACACACACACACCCCTTCCAGCCGACTAGAATAGATAGGAGCTTCCTCAGTCTGATGGATCACCCATGGAGAGCCTGCATCTGACAACATGCTTCGTGGGGAAAGAACAGATACTCACCGCCATCAGGGCTAAGAGCAACCTGTAAAACCCAATAATAAAATTCCACACAGCAGAATGGCAGGCAAAAGATTCGAATACTGTGAAAATACTCATGCCAAATCGAATACTGTGAAAATACTCATGCCAAATGGAAAGAAGCTAGAGGAAATTATTGTTAGGATTCTAAAGGATGCAAACGAATCTTTGGCGACCGTGGTCACTGTCTTAGAGTTCCTACTGCTGTGATAAACACCATGACAAAAAGCAACGTGGAAGGAAAGGGTTTAGTTGGCTTGCACTTCCACTTCACAGCCCATCAGTGAGGGAAGTCAGGGTAGGAACTCAAGGAGAGGCCATGAAGGAGCACTGTTTACTGACTCAGCCTGCAGCCAGGACCAGCAGCCCAATGGTGGTACCGCCCACAGTGAGCTGGGCCTCCCACATCAGTCATCAATCAAGATGCTAATAGGGAAATCCTCAGAATTACCTGAGTAAGTAGTATATTATGTCTTGATTTCTCTGTTGTGAGACCTATCTCTAATATTAGATAATTCGTAGGGACCGCTTTGAAAGGTATAAAATACTTGTTAACTATAAAGTGTGGTTATTATTATTTTTTTATTGTTGAGATTCTAGAATGGAGAAACTTCCAGAGTTGCTAGTGAGTGCTGCTTTCTTTCTAATAATGAGTACCAAACAAGATGGCTGCTTCATAGTTTGTGGGCAAGTCCCTGCTTGTCATAGAGACTCAGTCTTCTATCAGTCAGAAAACTTGAATCTGCTGTTAGGTAAAATCCTTCACTAGAGGCCTGATGCTTCTTAAAAGAATAATGTCAAACTGTGTTAACTTATTATGCTTTTTGGGGAAAGTGATAACAGTTTGAGAGTCGTTAATTGTTATTATGACAAGCCTTTGTAATTGATTATATATATAGTTATATTTAATAAAATCCTTATTTTTCTTATCCATAACATTTAGAAACTTTGAGATTTTATGTGAGTTTTTTTAAAATGAATCTTTGAAAAAATATCTGCACATGTTACATGAAAACTTCTCCCTTTGCTTTGTGATAGGGACAATTAGAGTTGGATCCTGCGTGTGGCAAAATATCCTCTGAGGAACTCCTCTCCTGAAAATGGTTTTTTAAATGTAATGAGTGAAAAGCTTTACTTTGGAGCCAAGCGCATTTTGAAGGTTAGAGTTCACGCCCTGATGTGGCATCCTGGGAGGATATCTGCCCACATGGGCACCAGTTACACTAGAGGCTCGTTTGCGTTCCTTTGAGTCCAGTGAATCCTGGGCTAGGGCTGGGGAAGGGAGTCGAAGCCAGGAAGTAATACCTCGGTCATTCCAAAGGATTCATATGGGGACGTGTGAGTCACAGTGCCTGTTCCCTGTGGCCTGACAGCTAGTTGGTGTGGTGCTCAAGCATTCATTCTGACACATTTGGCATTTATAGGCAATTACAATCTGGCAATCATCTCCTGGCGTATAATTTCCTGTGACTACACAATACATAAAACAGGAGCAAAGTACTTTTTGGAGATCAGAAAAGTGTTGTAAAATAATTCACATCATTTCCCGAAGTTCAGTTAAATCTTTCCGTCCATTCTTTCTCAGTTTCTGGGAAGGTCGCACAGTGCGCACACTTGGGTCTAATAGTTCTGCACTGCACGGTTAGGTTCTAGGCCAGCTTTGAACCGGAAAAGATCACAGGGAGCTTGCTGAGCTGGGGGCGCGGAAGGAGATGTTTAGCGAGTGACCTCGGTTAAGAAGGTAGTAAGTGGAGCTGTGGCTGGGAAATGGAGTCCAGGGGGTGGTGTGAGGGGAGCAGGGGGATCTAGTGGGGGGAAGACGGAGGGAGAGAGTACTGGGAGAGAGAACTGGAATCAGCTGAGGGGGGCATCTCTGGGATGAGCTAGAAAGCTAGGACAATGGAAACTCTCAGGAATCTATGAGGGGGACTGTAGCTAAGAGTCCTGGCAATGGGGGATATGGAGCCTGAACCAGCCATTCCAGTAACCAGGCGAGACTTCCAATGGAGGGAGTGTTCACCAGCCCAGCCACAAAACCAACTACAGTTTGTCAGGCCTACAAGGTGTACAGGGCTAAAGATGGAGGACAGAGTGAGGGAAAGGCCAACCAAAGCCTGGCCCAGCTTGAGACCCCTGCCATGAGAGGGAGCCTACCTGACACGATTAATGATACTCAGCTATACTTGCAGACAGGAGCCTAGCATGACTGTCGTCAGAAAGGCTTCACCCAGCAACTGCTGGAAGCTGATGCAGAGACCCACAGCCAGACGTTAGGTAGAGCTTGGGGAATCATGTGGGAGAGGAAGAGAGGGAGAAAGAATGGAAGGAGACAGAAGTCAAGGACTACAAGAAAACCTACAGAGTCAGCTAACCTGGGCCCACAGGGGCCCACAGACACTGAACTGCCTACCAGAGAGCATGCGTGGGACAGACGTATGTAACAGTTTTGCAGCTCAGTCTGCAGGTGGACTCCTAATAGCAGGAAGGGGCTCTCTCGGACTCGGTGGCCTGCCTTTGGGCCCTTCCCCCTAACTGGACTGTCTTGTCAAGACACAATGGGAGACAGTTCACCTAGTCTTACTGCAACCTGGTATGCCAAAGTTGGTGTCCATGGGAGGCCTGCTCTTTTCTGAGGAGAAAGGAGGGGGAGGAAGGGTGGGTGAGAGGGAAGGACAGGGAGGATTGGAGGAAGGGCAAGGTGAGATTGGATGTAAATTAGTTAACTAATTAATTAAAGAAGAAGGTAGTAAGACAGGGCTGGTGAGATGGCTCAGCGATTAAAAACACTGCTGTTCTTTCAGAGGCCCTGAGTTCAATTCCCAGCACCCACATGGTGGGTGGCTCATGACCATCTATAAAGGGATCTAGTGCTCCCTTCTGGCAGGCCGGTGTACATGCAGACGGAGCACTCATACCTTTAAAAATTACATAAATAAATCTAAAAATGAAGATAATGAGTAATTGGGTTGGACTTGTCACCCTCTTTGGTGTAGAGTCCAGCTTTTCTACTTAATATATATACTTTGGCCTCAGTTTCCTTAGCTTCGAAGTCGGGATTGGAATGTGCCAATCAAATAGAGTTGCTGTGAGACACATTATATGTGTAGTCCCCAGGAAAGGGCTTGGCTTGTGATGAGCCCTCATGGGTGTTTGTTGTTTAAAGAGTAAAAAAAAAAAAAAAAAAAAACAAAAAAACAAAAAAACAAAAAAAAAACGTTCGTGGCGGTCCTAAGCACCTATAGCAGCACTTTTAGGGTGGCGTGCCTGTACGTGCATGAGTCAAATTTAAAATGCTGATGCTTGCTGCAAGCCGAAGGATTGCGTAGAAGGCAAATGAACCTGGGCAGAGACCTCTGGCACTGCAGGTCTTATCTCCTTGCCATCCCTTGGCTGTGGGAGTGGGGCCTGTGGCCTAGGGCCTCGCATCCATGGAATCATACTGTAGTGCGCATGTGCCGATGGTGGGCATTGAGGAACGTGCCACAGCCCCGCCGCACAGTCCCTTCACAGAGTCCTGGAAGCTGATCAGGCCTTGCCCTCTGGGCCCGGTTTGTTCAGCCTTCCCTTGAGAGGCACCCTCACCCATACCTTCCCAGTACAATCATTTCAGGTTTTGCAAAATTTTGGCACAATAAGCTTTTGCTCTTTTTCGTCCCTCTGTCTTGTTTTATTACAATCAACAGCTTGGTGTAAGCAGATAGGTTAATAGTTTTCATCATCAGTAGGTGAGGGGGCACAGGTGAAGCCAACAGTCCTGGAGGTCATAGAAAATTCTTCCTTGTTTCCCCCCCCCCAGCAGCAATGAAAAGGAAAACTCTACCATTTGTAGGAAAATATATGGAACTGCAAATTGTTATCCCATTAAACTAAACAAGCCAAATTCAGAAAAACAACAACAAAAGACAATTTCTCTCTTGTGAAATCTAGATTAAAATGAAAAAAGATAAGAAAGTAGAAAGGGGCTATCGTGAAGGAGGCTGTTGACGAACCTTACTAAAGGGTTCCCAAAGTGTACAGGGCATTCCATTCCAGCTACTGGGAGACAAGTAAGGCTGGTTCACTCTACAGAGCAAGCAGTGAGGTTAGGAAGGTGAGGTGAACATAAAAGAACAAAGGGAAGGGGCTGGAGAGATGACTCAGTGGTTAAGAGCACTGGCTGCTCTTCCAGAGGTCCTGAGTTCAATTCCCAGCAACCACATGGTGGCTCACAACCATCTGTGATGGGACCAAATGCCCTGTTCTGGTGTGTCTGAAGACAGCTACAGTGTACTCACATACATATGATAAATAAATAAATCTTTAAAAAAAAAGGAAGATCATTACATGCAGGGAGGGTGCAGGCATTAATGGTGGTAGTGGGGGGCAGTATAAAGACAGGAGAGGAAAAGGCCTGCTGTGAAGCGAACTCGACATTATTTTTTGTTGATTTGTTTTGCAGAAGATTGCCAGGCTTCCATTTAGGACATGTCTGTGTCAGTCAGTCTGAACGAGGCGTCACTCACCCGAGCGGCACATGAGCCCCACTCCTCACAGTGGTTGGTTCCCGAGTGCTGTTCTCAAGGTCTCTAGTGTTAATCCATGCACGGAGGCAGTTCTCAAACAAGCAAATTAATTTTTTTAAATAGTTTGAGACTCGACAAATCCAGGCTATTGACAGTAAAATTGCCTTTCAAAGAAGAGTTTCTATAGCTGCTGCTTATAGAACAAAAGAAAAAGGCAACCTCAGTTCTTTCAGAGCTGGAGGGTTCTCAGGGAGGGACATCTTTTTTTTTTTTATTAACTTGAGTATTTCTTATATACATTTCGAGTGTTATTCCCTTTCCCGGTATCCGGGCAAACATCCCCCTCCCCCTCCCCTTCCTTATGGGTGTTCCCCTCCCAACCCTCCCCCCATTGCCGCCCTCCCCCCAACAATCTAGTTCACTGGGGGTTCAGTCTTAGCAGGACCCAGGACTTCCCCTTCCACTGGTGCTCTTACTAGGATATTCATTGCTACCTATGAGGTCAGAGTCCAGGGTCAGTCCATGTATAGTCTTTAGGTAGTGGCTTAGTCCCTGGAAGCTCTGGTTGCTTGGCATTGTTGTACATATGGGGTCTCGAGCCCCTTCAAGCTCTTCCAGTTCTTTCTCTGATTCCTTCAACGGGGGTCCTATTCTCAGTTCAGTGGTTTGCTGCTGGCATTCGCCTCTGTATTTGCTGTATTCTGGCTGTGTCTCTCAGGAGCGATCTACATCCGGCTCCTGTCGGCCTGCACTTCTTTGCTTCATCCATCTTGTCTAATTGGGTGGCTGTATATGTATGGACCACATGTGGGGCAGGCTCTGAATGGGTGTTCCTTCAGTCTCTGTTTTAATCTTTGCCTCTCTATTCCCTGCCAAGGGTATTCTTGTTCCCCTTTTAAAGAAGGAGTGAAGCATTCACATTTTGATCATCCGTCTTGAGTTTCATTTGTTCTAGGCATCTAGGGTAATTCAAGCATTTGGGCTAATAGCCACTTATCAATGAGTGCATACCATGTATGTCTTTCTGTGATTGGGTTAGCTCACTCAGGATGATATTTTCCAGTAGGGAGGGACATCTTGAGCCTATTAAATACCCGCTTTCTTGGCCCAAGAGACAGTTGTGCTGCTGTGTAGCACAGGAAACTCGTATTTAACCAAGTAGACAATATCCCAATTCCTACTTCTGTTCAAGAGTTAGTAGACATTCCAGTTAACCCCAGAAAAATCAGATTAAAAGTAGCAAGTTAAGGAGACTGTGATTGTGGGGAGACCTGCTATGAAGTGTGGCTCAGTAGGAACACTCTCCAGGTTTGCCTTACACCAGGAAGGACACTCGTCAGTTGCATTTCATCTCTTAGCTGCTTGTGGTTCTCATACACGGTGGTGGCTTCTGGTGACATGGAGATCTTTCAAGTTTGTAATGGGAAGCTGAAAATAGGAAATAGCAGGAAAAGGGAAGGGCTGCGGCGGGAGATAGGAGAAGCAGAGGAGGGCGCACAGTGCCAGCAGAACTGCTCGGACCAGGAATACTGAGCATCTGTGGACTCGAGTCTAGACTTTTCTCACCGTCTTTTCCATAGACACCGGGAAGAGCTGAACACCCGTGGTTCTTAACATCCTTAGGGCAGCTTTCTCTTCTCACTTCACCATTGCTGTCAGATCTGCCTTCAGTCTCCTTTGTCCTGGGGTCTCTGACAGAACAAGAGTCTCAGGGGAAGCTCTGCTGCCTTCACAAGTCAGTCCTCAGCCGTGCTGGGTACCGCGCTCCTTGGCATAGCCTGCAGGCGGCGCTGTGGAACGTGCTCTTTGGCATAGCCTGCAGGCTTTTGGTGGAGTTAGCTGTTCTTGGCTAGCACCTACTAATGTTTCTTCCTTCCCTTCAGGGTTATCTCATTCTTTCGCCCGCCTCTCCCACTATGCCTTGTCTTGCCAACCCCAAACCAGACCCTGAATACACAACCTAGGTAAACCTCTTCCTAGGTTTATTCTTTCCAAGGTCAGAAGGGACCCTGGATTTCTGACTGATCTTACGTACTTCCCGGACCTTAAGGCACCAGAGGGCTAAGTGAACTGTAATATTTCGGTAAATTCTGCTGAAGATTTGAAGTACGTGCAGTTTTTAAAGTCTGGGAAATGTCCCCTGTTCAAAAAGAGATGGCCGAGAGGCCATCTTTATATTTTGTTGATTATTTTAGCGTTTGACTGCTCCCCCGCTCCCATCCGTTCCCCCCCCCATTTCCTTTCCCTGTAGGACTAGAACTCAGAGCCTCATGAGCACTGAGTCTCCCCCCACACCACTCTGCTGGACTGCAGCCTATTTCTTTCTTGGTGTGTGTGCATATTTGGTTGTGTGTTGGTGCCCGTGTGTGTGCACATGTGGAGGACCGAGGACAACATCGAGTGTAATTCTTCATGTGCCATCCGACTTCTTTTTAATCAGTTGATGAGTGTGTGTGTGTGTGTGCGTGCATGTGTGTATGTGTCCGCGCGCGCATGCGTGTGCACCTTATGTGAAAATAAGGTCAAAGGGCAATTCTGAAGAGTTGGTTCTCTCCTTCTGCCATTAGTTCTGGAAACTGAACTCAGCTCCTCAAGGACTTTACTAATCGAGCCATCTGCCCAGCCCCTGACCCATTTCTTTAACTAGTAGTTCATGACTTTGGTTTAAGAAGTATCTCTTTTTCTGTATAAGAATTTTTTTAATGTTATGAATTATTTTTTTTTAAGGTCTGGAAAAATACAGGCGCACAGTGTAACTATGTCTATGTACCAGCCCCTAACGTCCCACACTGAACACACATTAAACTTGCTGTCGTAATCCCTGGAAACATACCTTTGTAAAAAGATCCAACCAGGCTTACCCCATGCCTTGACCCCAGCCTCCGGCCCTGACAGCTACTCTTCGGAACTTGTTGGTAGCTCTCACATTCTAAGCTCTCTTACATGCACACGGTATCCTAAGCAGCCTAGACAGTATTGCGTTTGTATGACTTACAGTGAGCGGCATGCTGTATGCATCCCTTAGCAGTTTCCCTCTCCCACATGCATCTCGAGATTCATCTAATGAGCTACTAAATATCTGCTAACTCTCTACTGGTCAAACAGGAGTGTAACTGTCTTAGCTGCTTCTCTTGTTGCTGTCACCAAATGGCTGACAAAACAAGGTAAGGAAGGAAGGCTGTGTTCTGGGCTACAGTGTAGGAGGTACAGTTCTTCAGAGGAGGGAGTCATGGTGACAGAGCAGGAGGTGGCTGGTCACAGCGCATCCACACCAGGGAGAAGAGAGCAAACAGGAAGTGAGTGGGGCCTTTACCTTCTCAGTGCAGGATGGGCCGTCTCTGTGGGCCTCAAACTCACGTGTCAGGGATCCTGCCTGTTCTGTCAGTAGATTAATGTGTGTCTAATTCCAGGGCGGTTGGAAGCTCTTTGTAAATATTTGCCATTGTGCTGTAGGTTCCTGTGGGTGGAGGAGTCAGGGAATGGGGACTTTTGGAGAGTGGATGAGGGGACGTCTATCCAAGCTGAGTCAGAGGACACGTTGAGAACTCTGAATCTGAGGAGGCAGGAGGAGGGAAGATAAAGGATCTAGGAACTCAGGGAGTGACCACGCATCAGAGGAAGCAGTGTCGGCCTCTGACGGTTGGAGCTCTAGGGTTGGTAGAAGGCACACGTTTTTTTCTTGGTTTCAGGGCAATTTGGGGCTATTTCCAACACCCTTTCCCCTCAGACTGTTCAGCGAAGCCTGTTAGATCTTGCCGATCATATCAGCTGCTTTGGCAAAGCTTTAAGAGACTCGAGGAAGTTGAATATTTGAGGGAGTATAAAGATTAGATTAAATTTCAACTGATTTTTTTTCTTTTTCCAAATGTTTCTTTCATCTTTCAAATATATATTTGGTTGGACCAGGAAGCACTTAAAGATTAGAGGCGGATGGAGGCTTTCACTGGTAAATGAATGTCCAGCTTAAACCATAGGTATTAAAAAAAAAAGTGTGAGAGGAATGTAGCATTGAAAATATTGGAGACATTCAAGGGGCGAGTCAAAGCCATGGGACTGTATATAGAGAATTCAGCACGGCCCGCCCACCGTAGGCCTCATGGGGAGCCTGGTGTCTCTTCCGCAACTGTCTCAGATGTTCACTCACAAGTGTGTACTTCAGTGCTAGACTCCAGGCACCGATTCAGAACGAGTTCCTCATTTCTAAGGTTGTGAAGTGAATCAGAGTAATGGTGTGGTCAAGAACAGTTCATATAAGACAGGCTATGTCTGCTTGATAAACATGAGTTGATGCATCTAGGGTTCCCCCATACTTTACATAGGCTGACTTCTTTTAAGCTGCAAGTTCTCATTTCACAAGAATGGAATGTATAAGGCAGACTACTGTGCAGTTATCGTGTACCTGTACGTTTATGTGGTTGCTATCCAGTTACGTTAGCAGCGTGCGCGCGGGCCTAGAGGCAGGAATGGTTCAGAGTAGGCTCTGCTGCGGAGGGACGAAGACTGCGTCACCTCGATCACGCCTTTGGTCTTTTCTCTTTTAGCTTTGTTCTAAAGATTTCTTTCTTTCTTTCTTTCTTTTTTTAATTTCTTGCAACTTCACATCTGATTCTTGTTTTGAAAATATATTTCATTTTCAAGTTAGCTAACAAATGGGTGGGTTTCATTGTGACGTTTTCACACTCTTACCTCACGGCCTGTTGTCTTTTCCTCCTCCACTCTTGTGCCATCCCCTCCTTCCTTACCAGCCCCATTCCGATTTCACATCACACATACTCGGTTCCCCTCCTGACCTGCCTTAATAATTCTCTTTTTGCCTCTTAGGATCTCTTTTCTACTTTCATAGCTATCTATCTATCTATCTATCTATCTATCTATCTATCTATCTGTGTATATATATATATATGTATATGTATATATACACACGCATATAAATGTGTATATATAAAAATGTATATATGTATATTTAAAAATGAGAATCTAAGATTTGCTTATGAGAGAAAACATGGCTTTTTTCCCCCAGGTCTCGCTTATTTCACTTGCTATAATAATTTCTGGCTCCATTAGTTTTCCTGCAAGTGACGTGATTTCCTTTGTCTTCAGAATCCTTGCTGTGGTATCAGAATGGAGGCAGGGACTACGTCATAGAGTGGTGTGGCTGAGATGAGAGTACACACAGGGCAGTGAAGACGTGGATGTCACAGTGTATACATTTAGTATTTTAATTATAGTATTTTGCGTCATAAGAAATGCCAGTGTCCTTTTAAAATGCTCATACACAGGTAATAGGTTTATATATAATCTTGTCATCATCAGTATTTGAAACATGGATCCAGACTTCTCGTGTTCATGCATTAGATGCACTGTTTTCCCGAAGCTGCCTTTGCCCTTTTTCAGTTACGTAGAGGAGCTAGTAGGTTTGTGGTCTAAAAGGATACAGAATGTGTAGAATGAAAAGACAGCTCCTTTCCCACTGTGCAGCTATCTGCATTTCCTCTCGAGAAGCACTCCTGTCTTTTCTTTTTCCTTTGATTATTGTTGTGCTGACATTTAATGAGCATTAATTGGTAACAGTAGTGAGTTAGGAAATTAGTTTCATAATGTCATTGAAGTGTCTTGAAGAGGGCTGGAGAGATGGCTCAGTGGTTCAGAGCACTGGCTGCTCCTCCAGAGGTCCTGAGTTCAATTCCCATCACCCACATGAGCGCTCTTGTACATAAAATGCATAAAATAAATGATCTTTTAAAGAGAAGATGAGGTGGAGGAGGAGTCATCTTGAAGAGAGGCATAGGCTTCCAGAGCTTACCTCTCGCATGCACCTCTGTAAAAACAGGTCACAAAAGTAACAGCACGGGGGATTAAAGTATCGAACATTAGTTGGCATTCCATAGTCAAACCTGCAATTACTTCCCAAAATGTTAACAGCTGCCTTGTCCAAACCGGATCCTCTTTGGAGCACATTCACATGTGGCCGTGCACCTCAGGTCTCTTTTAATCCAAATCCCTACACTTTTACTGGGTTCTGGAAAAACCAGGCTAATTGCCCTGAAGACTAGCTTGCTTTCTGATAGCTTACTGTCAGTGTTTACCGTGCAGTTCTAAGACCTTGTAAATTAAAAAAAATAATTCTTTTATTTTTGAGACTATAATTATATCATTTCTCTCTTCCTTTTCTTCCTGGCGACGTCTACCATATATGCCTCCTTGATCTCCTTCAAATTCATGGCTTCCCTTTTCCATTAACTGTTGTTTGTTTGTGTGTGTGTGTGTGTGTGTGTGTGTGTGTGTGTGTGTGTGTATGTGTATGACAGTGCACACGTGAGGTGGTGTGCATATGGAGGCAGAAGATGACTTTTGAGAGTTGAGGTTCTTGCCTTCTGTCTTGTTGAAGCAGGGACTCTTGTTTCTGTTGTTCAGTGTACTCTGGGTAACCAGATCAAGAGTTTCTAGCAAGATCTCTTTGTCTCAGCCTCCTTTCTCACCGCAGGAGCACATCACTAATTTGCCTATCTCTGGCCCTGGAGATGGCCTCGATGGTAAAGTGCTTTCCATGCAGTATATGGACCTGAGTTCTGATTCCAGCAGCCACATAAAAAGCTGGGTCTAGGGATGAGCATCTGTGATCCTAACACTGAGGGTCAGAGACAGCTGGGTCCCTGGGTATTGCCCTCATCAGGGTAGCTGGATGACTGAGATCCAGGTTCAGGAAGAGACCTTGTCTCAGAAGTAACATGGAGAGGGACTGAGAAAGTCACATCGTATTGACCGCTGGCCTCCACGTGCAAAGGCACACATAATTATACACACAATAATACACAAACCTATACATACATGAATAAATGTGCATTCAGGCACATACAAAAGATCGAAGCTTCTTCTGGTTGTAGACATGCACAACTGTAATCCCAGGGCAGAGTCAGAAGAAATTATTTTTTTCAGAAAAATTTTTGAATTTGAGATCATCCTGACCTATACAAGAAGACTCTGTCTTAGCTTAACACTTCAAATGTATATTTTGAAGATCATTCTCTATTTCTGTTTGTCTCATTGAAATACTGAAAGACATAAGGCAATATCTTTTATACTTATTAGATATAAAGGCAAAAAAATAAGAATTGCCTATGGGTAAAATGATTTCTAATACATTACATGCTTGATTGTGGGCATATAAAATTATTATAGGTAATTAACAAATTACATAAAATCAAATAGGTATGGCTAAGCATCGAACCCCAGCTTTATGTCTACCATTCCCAATGCAAAGTCATCAGCACAGTTAATTTTCAGCCTTTAAAACTCTGGGCAAGTGGGAGAGATCATTTTGAATAAGGCATGCGGGATGACCAGGACTGTATTGATTCACCACTGGAATAGTAGTTTGAGAAACCAGGAAGTTATGCAAGATATCTTGCTAACTACTTTCTTTCAACACAAAATAAACGCACCTGTAAAGAGTTGTAACTGTCAGGCACGGTGGCATACACCTTAATCCTGGCACTCAGGAGACAGAAGCAGATGGAGCTCTGAGTTCAAGGCCTGGTCTACATAGGGAATTATCTGGGATGGCTGGGGATGCACAGTGAAACACTGTCTCAAAAAAGTATACTGTAGAAAGGCTTCTAAACCGAGAACTTAATAAAATGAATGCTTAAAGGTGGGATGTAAGGAACGCCTCTGAGTCAGTAGGCTGACTCAGTTGGACCATTGTCTTTTCTACTGATAAATCTAAAGCCATTCTTGGGCTTGTTAAAAAAAAAGTGTAAGGTTAAATAGTGGGCAGTATAATATTTAAAACCCCATTTAATTTAAATTAGGACTAGAAAAATGCCCTAGAAGAAATGTAAAATGTAGAAGTCCATCGTTTTGAGAGAACATCAAGATTATTAGAAGTCGATATGCGGATCAGTCCAGTTTTGGTACATGAGAGGCTGAGGCAGGCTCTGTGCTCAGAGCCTATCACTCTTTGAATGTTTCTTACGGCTTGACATACTAAATTGCCATGATAAGTTTAAGTGAATAGATGATTTTGATAATCGCTATGATTTTGTGATAATTCAAAGAGGTTGAAGCGCATATAAATGAAATTATATGTAAGTATAAAAGCATTTGAAAATGGGTCTAGCCTCTGTCCTTATTCTCTTCTAGGACACAAATATCTACTTACATTCTGTGGTATATATTAACTGTCTTGTATAACTAGGTATATATAACAATATAATTTGTATTCATCTTCTGTGCTAAATATAAAAAAAGTCACTAAGTCGTCTAAGAAGAGGAGTTGAGCTGGGTGTGGTAGTGTATGCCCATAATCTGAACAGTTAGGAGGAGGAAGCAGGATTATCTTGACTTCCAGGCTAACCTGGACTACGCAGTAAGGCATTGTCTGTAAGAACTGGAAACCACGTAAATACTGTGCAGTGAAGAATTCACCAGGTAAATTATGAGATATGTGGCCATTAAATGTTTTCTTGATAAATAACACGAAAGCATGCTAATAATGCATTAGTACTAAATATGAGCACATTTAAACCACCCTCCCCCAGAGGTACCTCTGTTTAGAAAGTGGATCTGAGAAAATAGAAGGACGTTAGGTAGTATCTCTGGAGTGTAAGATGAGAGTGGTTTCAAATTTCTGTGTGTATTTTATACAGGCCACAACACTTTTTCATTTTTATTTCTATGTGCGCCCCTGCTCGTTTGTATGTGAACCGTATGTGTGCAGTACTTGCAGTGGCCAGAAGGGGGCGTTAGATCCCCTGGAACTGAAGTTACAGGCAGATGTGAGCCACTCGATGTGGGGGCTGAGAATCGAGCCTACACTGTTCCGCCCACTTCTTACTTTCTTATAGCCTAAGTTTTTTTTTTTTTTTTTTTTTTGTTTTGTTTTTTTTCCGGGGCTGGGGACCGAACCCAGGGCCTTGCGCTCGCTAGGCAAGCGCTCTACCGCTGAACTAAATCCCCAACCCCTTTTTCTTTCTTTCTTTCTTTTTTTTTTTAGCCTAAGTGTTTAATGCCCCCTCCCCCGCCCCCATTTTAGTGTGCCTTCCCTGTTCTGAGAAGGGCTCTACTAGTCTGGAGTGACCTTTCACAGGGAAGAGGGAAGAATGGGGCTATGGTTGGATGATTTCGAAGGTGAACATTTCAGCCATAAATTCATCTCTGCATGAGCAGATGCTAACCCCTTTTGTGGCTATTGTGCACGCCATTAAGTTTACTTTCTTTGTCCTTTGTACATCCAAATGCTATGCCTCCCCTAAACTGAGTCAGCTCAAATATAGATGAAATGCATACATTCTGTTGAGAAGCTCGTGTCTTATAGAAGCACAGGGTGTGGAAACCAAGCCTCTGCCCCCACCCCGCCCCACGCTGAGTCTGTTATTGTTTCCTGACTTGATCTGGATGTGTCACCAGGTGACCTACTGTTTGCTCCTTGTCAGCAGGACCTTCTGGGCGACTTCTTGTAGAGACTTCCTGTGTGCCTTACATGCATTACCAATACCTCGACGTGGGAGCTAATACTCTTTTCGTAATATGTTCTCTCTAGATATAAAGACCTGAAGCAGCCTTTCCAGTCTAACGATGGAAAACAGTACCACCACCATTTCTCGGGAGGAGCTCGAAGAGCTACAGGAAGCGTTTAATAAAATAGGTAAGGCTGAGGGAGCCTTGGTGCCTGGTTCTCTTTGCTGCCACACTTCAGGCTTGGGGCAGCGTCCTCACCTCCTGCTGCCTCTCAGCTCTCCTCAGGGCATTCCCTTTCTGTTTCTGCCTAGGCTTCACTGAATTCTTTCTGAAAGATAAGCTAAAGACAAGGCGAGCTTGCGTTTCTAGGTGAATCGGACTTTAGTTCTTGGTCATTACGCACAGAGGCTAATCCAGGTTAATGAGTGACAGTGTGACTGAGTGCACTTTGCATGGTATGCCCATTACAGAAAAGAAAATACAGGAGCGCTTCCTTGTGTACCAACTGAACTCTTATCTCATGCCTTAGTCACCAACAGAAGTACTTTTCTGACTCAGTACAGAACATTTAAAAATATAGTTTTGTTTTTAAAGGTATATGTCTCCTTTTCCCTCATATACATATTTTTTTTTCTTTTTTTCGGAGCTGGGGACCGAACCCAGGACCTTGAGCTTGCTAGGCAAGCGCTCTACCACTGAGCCAAATCCCCAACCCCCATATTTTTTTTTAAAAAATCCTACCATTGTTTTCAAAGATTGTTTCTCCCTTTATCCCCTTCATGTTCTGAAATCATCCCATGTTTCAATTTGACATTAGCAGCCTCACAACTTTGTACCTTCCTCTTCTAAAACAGGTTTCACACTTTCCTATTTAAAAACTTCGGTAAACAAGGAAAATATGAACATCCCCTCCCTCCCTCCCTCCCTCCCTCCCTCCCTCCCTCCTTCCCTCCCTCTCTCTGCTTTCGTTTGTAAATGTATGCCAGTAGAAAGCGAACTCTGAAAGCTGAGCTCAGCGAACAGACACTAAGCCTGGAGCTCACCATCTTTCTTTCCCTTTCCTCGGCAGAATTCTTGGGTAATAAAGTGCTGCTGGGAAAGCAAGAGATGGTGGAGCAGGGAGGGTATGACCATGGCTGGTCTCACTCCTGGGCATCTCACCAGCCTCCTGAGCAATGACTAAAACTCCTGTAGGGCTAACCTTAGAGTGTGATGGTGGTGGTGGTGGTGGTGGTGGTGGTGATTGTTTTTTAAAATATAGCTTGTCTTGTTTTTTAAAAGTGGTCCACGAATCATCAGTGTGTAAATAAGCACTTAGAAAGCTCTCTGGCCTTCCTCTTCTGCCTGGAGAGGGGAGTGGAAGTGTTCCCATTTGTCACTGTAACATCACGTGAGTATGGCATGATTTGCAGAAAGCCATCAGCAGTAAATGTTTCAGAGGACTGTCTGCAGTGCTTGGCATGTTTTCTAAGCCAAGAATCGGGCGGTTATTGAACTGTTCCCTCTCATTTTAGGCACTCAGAACTAGGTAATGAGTGGTTCTGCCAGCTCGGTGCTGTAGTCACTGTACAGGCGCCCTGGAATGAAAGCGACCCCCCTGGGTCTCAGGAAAATGAGTTAGTAATCCATTTTCTTTGTGGAGCGTGCCAACTTTGATCTTTCTGACTCACGGAAACATAATCTTGCTATATTTAATTAATGGTATTTTGAACAGACAGCCCACTGACGGAATAATTTTGACAGCAAGATCGCTTGCTCTGTGAGGGAGCCACTAACAGTGACAGAACGTGAACTTGCTGACTTTTTACAAGAGAAACGAGGATTCTTGAGCTCAGGAAGCACAAATAACTCTTCCAGGGGCAGAACACACCCATGCAGCCTTACTGGAGGAGGTATTTTGAGGTCACTGGGGAAAGTGGGCAGTTAATCTGCCATTTACTTTTTAAATCCAGGTTAAAACACACCAGAGCATTTCGCTCGTTTTGAGTGTCCAGTTGAGTGGAATTAAGTCTGTTCATGTTACTCAGGACCACCATCCTTTCCCACAAGTCTCTTTCGTCTTGCCACACTACAACTCCACATCTGTTTACACAGCTGCTCTCAGCAGCCACCATTGCCCCTTCTGCCTGAATCTTTCTCTGGTAGGGACCTTGCACAAATACCGTCATTCAGTAACTGTGGTTTTGTGACTACCTTGTCACTTAGCATGGAAGGATGCCTTTAGCATGTAGCATAGGTGACAACCGCCTTCCCTTTTAAAGCCTGCATAGTATTCTATTGTGTGCGCAACAACAGCGTTTTGCTGGCCTGTGCTTTCATCAGTATCCTTCCAGGTTCCTAGTTGCTTCGAATCACGTTGTTGTGAACAGAGGTGCACAAATACTGCCGGAGTCCCAGATGTACTGCAGATGTGGACTTACGGGGTCCCATTGCATCCACATTTGATTTGTGGGGTACGGCTGACACCTTTTCAATGTGGAGGTGCTGCTTTCTATCCCCACTAACATGGTTCCGTTGTTCTCATTTCTCCTCACCTTCCCCACCGTGTGCTCTGCTGCTGCAGTCTGTTCTGTAACAGCCACTGTAGCCAATGTAGAAGCCATTTCTAGCATCATGTTCTTACAGGTTACAGGTAGCAGTAGTGTTGTATTTCCCATACGAGTACAGAGGTTGAACAGCTTTCTCACGGTGACTGCTATGCTTTCTCTAGAGAAATGTTTATTCAAGCCCTTTGCCAGACTCAAGGTGTTTTACCTGTGTCTCTGTTAGCGATTTCAGCCTGGGCTCAACGTCTGGGCAGCTGTCAGTGTCTGAGTTTACTTCTGGGACCTGTATTCCATTTCATTCGTCTGTCTTCTGGCTTTTGTACCAGTACCCCTTTTGGTTACTATGGCTCCATAGTGTAGTTTGAGGGAAGGTTCTGCAAGGCCTCCAGCACTGCTCCTCCTGTTTAGGATTGATTTGGATATGGAGTGTTTTGTGTTTCCATATGAATTTTAAGGTTGGTCTTTTGTGGGTCTGTGAAGAATGTCCTTGGGATTTTGATAGAGGTCATGTTGAATATGTAGACTGTTTCTTAGCAATTCAGTAGCTTTGTATTAATTCTGCCACCCATAAGCAGGAGAGGTCTTTTGCCATCTCAGGTTTTCAGACTCATTCTTGATTATTTCAAAGTTTTCATTACAGAGGTCTTTGCTACCTTGGTAGGTTTATGTATTTGGTCTCGGGGTGTCTGTCTGTCTGTCTCTTACCTGTCTCTATATAATTATTTTATCATTTTGATGGTTTCCTTTATTAATTTGTAGCTACATTTTTTTTTATCTTTTCTGACTGTTTTTGTTTGAAATCTTCCAGATATTGAAGTAGCTGCCAACTTTTATTTGATTTCTAATGTGTTCAATGGGTTGACGTCCATTTTTTTTGTCAGTCTATGGATGTGTTTTGCCAGTGAGCTATGATTTTTGGAACTAGCAAATGATTGGATTTTTCTTTAAAAAAAAAATCCTGGTCAACTAGACTGCTTTATATTTTGGGGTTTGAAACCATTTCCTTTTAAGGTTATTTAAGTCTGATAGTTTGCCAGTTGTATTCTCTTTCTCTCTTGTTCTCTCTCTGTCTCTGTCTCTTTGTCTCTCTCTCTTTCTCTGGCTCTGTCTCTCTCTCTGTCTCTGTCTCTCTGTCTCTCTCTGTCTGGCTGTAAACTTGGATCTACCTGCCTCTGAGTCCCGGGATTAAAGGCGTGTATTACGGCCTGGCTCCTCTTTTCTCTCTCCGCACAGTATCCCTTTAAGTATTTCCGCACTGCTGTCTTGATGGTCAATGGCTGTCTTAGTTCGCGCTTGTCTTGAAAGGTCCCTATTTCTGCGTCGTTTTTTTTGATGATAATTGTGCTGGAGATAGCATGCTTAGTCAGCAGTGATTCGCTTTACAGAATTGAAATATGACAGTTTATTCTTCCAGGCTTTTAGGGGTACAGTAAAGTATCTCGTTATTCTGATGTATTTTTTTATATAGGTGAGTTGCTATTTTTCCTTACAGATTTTAATATTTTATTTTTAACATCTTGGCTGAAATATATTAAGGAGACATTTTTCTATCGTCATGCTTCTTTGGGGGTTCTCAATATCTCTTGTGATTGGAGGTCCATTTCTTTCTATAGACGTGGGAATTGCTAGTTACAATTTTGTTGATAGATTCTTTAATTTTTATCTGAGCTTCCACTCTGTTGATTATTAAGTTTACTCTCTTGATCTTATCTCAGAGTTCTTCAACATATGATCATCCTCTCTCCCTCTTCGCATTTGTTAATGTTTGACTGTTGTACTTTATTGACGTCATTGTCTATTCCTGGCGTTCTTTCTTCTGAGTGGTTGAGTCTGTTGACAATGGGTGCTTTCCACTGTATTCTTTTTGGTTCATAAAGTTTTCAATTTCCAGAATTTCTGTTCATTTAGTGCCCTCCCATCCTTTAATATTTTACTGACTTCCTTTTCTTGTTGCTTTTTTATACATATCGGTGCTTTACTCCTGCCTTACTGACTTGGCCCTCAGTGTTGCTGGGGTTTTTTCTTTGTGTTCTCAATTGATTTCCTTCCCTCTTTTCTTTTTTCCTTTCTTTCTTTCTCCTTCCTTTTCTCTCCTTCCTTCCTTCTGTCTTTCCCTCTCTCTCCCTCCCTCCCTCCCTCTCTTCCTTCACCTGCTTGGTTTGTAATCCTATTTGGGGTCACTGACCATCCTCTTCACTAGTAAACTTAGAAGATCTTCATTCAGCATCAATGACCTCCACTTCAGCATCTTTGAATTCGGTAGTTGGGGAGTTAGGATCTTTTAGAGACACCATGTTACCTCACCTTGTTTTGTTGTTGTTTCTTTGTTGCTATGACATATCTGTTGGGTTGAATATCTCTTCTCCTTTTTATTTGGGGATATTTTTACTGAGCTCCCTACTCCTGAGGGTTCATGATGATATTCCATTATCAGCCAGAGAAAACAAAGTGCTCTAACAACAAAAGCTATACCAATCAATATAAGGGGCAGAAATGCGGTTCGAGCTCACCAGTGCCTCAGTAAGAATCAAGATAGAAAATGGCAAAACTAATGCAGAGCGTTGAATGAAGTTAATACATTACTTAAATGTGAAAATAGTAAATTAATGAGTTAAGGGAAAGGGGAAAACAGAAGACAAACAAAACAAGACGGGAGGGGAGAGAATGCTACAGAGGAGAGACGTGTAAGAAGTGGAAATCAAACAAGAAATGGGGAATGTAAACGGATATGTGCACGCGCTGGAGGTCAGCTTGCATTCTTTTCCCATTCAGCTGGGACCTCCGCTTCTGGGGTCTTCCCTTCTCAGTTAACCTTTGAGGGAACACTGCGAGGCACTGCGTTCCCGATCCTAAATCTAGTCAGGGTGACATGAGGATGGCGCTTCACATATGAGGTTCTCTGTGTACATCAGCCCTCACAGGATTCTTAGGAGCTGACCCCATGCTGTCACCACAACACTCAAGATGGCAACTTGATCTGTTGCCAGCTAAGCAGAATTGTTTTGTGTTGCCTTTGTTCTGAGTCCAGAATTGCTCCAGTCTCTAGGGAACCCTGCCATCTGCCCAAGGCCATCTTAGTAATAATGTGAAAACATTTACAAGTGTATTTCCAAAAGTCCAAATATAGGGGTGAAATTCTTTTACACCTAATCCCAAAATGTTATCAAACATGATTAAACATATACAACAGTATGAGAAATACATATGTGTGTGTGTGTGTGTGTGTGTGTGTGTGTGTGTGTATTTGGGTTTTCTTTTTTTTTTTCCTATAAGGATAACATTTATTTTTTTTTTTAAATAACAGCCAATTTATTCTTCATATTCAATGGGATGTCCCACAGGAGCTCTGAGCTGGGTGAGGCTGGATCTAGGGATTTCCTCAATCACCAAGTGCTTTCTTTTTTTTTTTTTTTTTTTGGTTCTTTTTTTCGGAGCTGGGGACCGAACCCAGGGCCTTGCGCTTCCTAGGTAAGCGCTCTACCACTGAGCTAAATCCCCAGCCCCTTTTTTTTTTTTTTTTTTTTTTTTTATTATTAACTTGAGTATTTCTTATATACATTTCGAGTGTTATTCCCTTTCCCAGTTTCCGGGCAAACATCCCCCTCCCCCCTCCCCTTTCTTATCGGTGTTCCCCTCCCCACCCTCCCCCCATTGTCCCCCTCCCCCCAACAGTCTAGTTCACTGGGGGTTCAGTCTTAGCAGGACCCAGGGCTTCCCCTTCCACTGGTGCTCTTACTAGGATATTCATTGCTACCTATGAGGTCAGAGTCCAGGGTCAGTCCATGTATAGTCTTTAGTTAGTGGCTTAGTCCCTGGAAGCTCTGGTTGCTTGGCATTGTTGTACATATGGGGTCTCGAGCCCCTTCAAGCTCTTCCAGTTCTTTCTCTGATTCCTTCAACGGGGGTCCTATTCTTAGTTCAGTGGTTTGCTGCTGGTATTCGCCTCTGTATTTGCTGTATTCTGGCTGTGTCTCTCAGGAGCGATCTACATCTGGCTCCTGTCGGTCTGCACTTCTTTGCTTCATCCATCTTGTCTAATTGGATGGCTGTATATGCATGGGCCACATGTGGGGCAGACTCTGAATGGGTGTTCCTTCAGTCTCTGTTTTAATCTTTGCCTCTCTCTTCCCTGCCAAGGGTATTCTTGTTCCCCTTTTAAAGAAGGAGTGAACCATTCACATTTTGATCATCTGTCTTGAGTTTCATTTGTTCTAGGCATTTAGGGTAATTCAAGCATTTGGGCTAATAGCCACTTATCAGTGAGTGCATACCATGTATGTCTTTCTGTGTTTGGGTTAGCTCACTCAGGATGATATTTTCCAGTTCCAGCCATTTGCCTACGAATTTCATAAAGTCGTTGTTTTTGATAGCTGAGTAATATTCCATTGTGTAGATGTACCACATTTTCTGTATCCATTCCTCTGTTGAAGGGCATCTGGGTTCTTTCCAGCTTCTGGCTATTATAAATAAGGCTGCAATGAACATAGTGGAGCACGTGTCTTTTTTATATGTTGGGGCATCTTTTGGGTATATGCCCAAGAGAGGTATAGCTGGATCCTCAGGCAGTTCAATGTCCAATTTTCTGAGGATCCTCCAGACTGATTTCCAGAATGGTTGTACCAGTTTGCAATCCCACCAACAATGGAGGAGTGTTCCTCTTTCTCCACATCCTCGCCATCATCTGTTGTCCCCTGAGTTTTTGATCTTAGCCATTCTCACTGGTGTGAGGTGAAATCTCAGGGTTGTTTTAATTTGCATTTCCCTTATGACTAAAGATGTTGAACATTTCTTTAGGTGTTTCTCCGCCATTCGGCATTCCTCAGCTGTGAATTCTTTGTTTAGCTCTGAGCCCCATTTTTTTTTTAAAGATTTATTTATTTATTATATATAAGTACACTGTAGCTGTCTTCAGATACACCAGAAGAGGGCATCGGATCTCTTTACAGATGGTTGTGAGCCACCATGTGGTTGCTGGGAATTGAACTCATGACCTCTGGAAGAGCAGTCGGGTGCTCTTAACCGCTGAGCCATCTCTCCAGCCCCTGAGCCCCATTTTTTAATAGGGTTATTTGTTTCCCTGTGGTCTAACTTCTTGAGTTCTTTGTATATTTTGGATATAAGGCCTCTATCTGTTGTAGGATTGGTAAAGATCTTTTCCCAATCTGTTGGTTGCCGTTTTGTCCTAACCACAGTGTCCTTTGCCTTACAGAAGCTTTGCAGTTTTATGAGATCCCATTTGTCAATTCTTGATCTTAGAGCGTAAGCCATTGGTGTTTTGTTCAGGAAATTTTTTCCAGTGCCCATGTGTTCCAGATGCTTCCCTAGTTTTTCTTCTATTAGTTTGAGTGTGTCTGGTTTGATGTGGAGGTCCTTGATCCACTTGGACTTAAGCTTTGTACAGGGTGATAAGCATGGATCGATCTGCATTCTTCTACATGTTGACCTCCAGTTGAACCAGCACCATTTGCTGAAAATGCTATCTTTTTTCCATTGGATGGTTTTGGCTCCTTTGTCAAAAATCAAGTGACCATATGTGTGTGGGTTCATTTCTGGGTCTTCAATTCTATTCCATTGGTCTATCTGTCTGTCTCTATACCAATACCATGCAGTTTTTATCACTATTGCTCTGTAATACTGCTTGAGTTCAGGGATAGTGATTCCCCCTGAAGTCCTTTCATTGTTGAGGATAGCTTTAGCTATCCTGGGTTTTTTGTTATTCCAGATGAATTTGCAAATTGTTCTGTCTAACTCTTTGAAGAATTGGATTGGTATTTTGATGGGGATTGCATTGAATCTGTAGATTGCTTTTGGTAAAATGGCCATTTTTATGTATTTGGGTTTTCAAGACAAGGTTTCTCTGTGTAGCCCTGGCTGTCCTAGAACTTGATCTGTAGACCAGGATGGCCTTAACCTCGCAGAGATCCTCCTTCCTCTGCCTCCAGAGTTCTGGGACTAAAGACATGCACCATGGCCAGGCTAAAAATTATTTTAGATTTGCTTAATTTATTTTATGTATGTGAATGTTTTGCCTGCACGTATGTATAATCACCAGATGCCTTTTTGTGACTTTCAAGAACACCAGCCATGCATTAGAGTCTCCTAGAACTGGAATTAGAGATAATTGTGAGCTATCATGTGTGTGCTGGGAATTGAACCCCAGTCCTCTGCAAGAACAACAAGTGTGCTTAACCACTGAGCCATCTTTTTAGCCCTTGTTTTATAATAAATTTTATCAGCATAAAGTCTGGGTGGTTATTCCCTCTTGACCTTTGCTGATACTTTTCTTTTATATATCTGACACTCCCCCAGGCTTATTTCTCTGAAACATAGATTTCTGTCAGAGCTCTATCCATATGGTACACTTAAAATACATATGTGAGCTCTAAGTCTATGAAATGAACTCTATTTAAGCATGAGTGTTTTGATTACATGTATTGTACAGTACGATTATTTTAAAGAGATGTTCCCATGGTCTCTGGCACTTGAATACTTGGTACCCAGTTGGTAACACTCTTTGGGAAGGTTTAGGAGGTGTGAGCTTGCTAGATGACCGAATTCGTTAGGGTGGACTTTGAGAGGTTAATGAGTCAGGTCGTTTTTAGTTCACTCTCTGCTTCCTGCTTGTGGTTCAGTAGCTGAGCTCTTTGGTCTCTTGCTCCTGGATGGGCTCTTAACCCTCCAGAACTGTCAGTCCAGATATGCTCCTTGTTCTGTAAGTTGTCTTGGTTATGGTGTTTCTCATAGCCACAGAGAAGTAACTAATGCCCACACATCCTTTATTGTTCAGATGTAAGAATTAAGCACTGTTTCTCCACCACCCTAATGCCGGGACCCTTCAGTACACTTCCTCATAGTGTTGTGACCCCCAACCAGGAAATTATTTTGTTTCTACTTCATAACTGTAACTTGGCTACTGTTATGAATCATAATGTAAATACCTGTATTTTCTGATGGTCTCGGGTATCCCCTATGAAAGGGTTATTTGAATCCCGAAGGGGTTGGTACCCACAGGTTGAGAACTGCCTGAGTAAAGGCTCCTCCCACTCATGAAACAAGCTTTTAGAGTTCTGCCTTTCCGTCATTTGACAGCGCGCCTTGTATCTTTACAGATATTGACAACAGTGGATATGTGAGTGACTATGAACTTCAGGACCTGTTTAAGGAAGCGAGTCTTCCTCTCCCTGGGTACAAGGTGCGAGAGATTGTGGAGAAAATTTTAGTAGTTGCTGACAACAACAAAGATGGGAAAATCAGTTTTGAGGAGTTTGTGTCGGTGAGTAATCAATCGAACACTTTCCTGGTTATCAATCGTTTTGTTGCAAGTAGGATTTCAGTAATGCCTTCATTAGGTTTGATATGACCTGGTTGCCGAGGCCAGACAAAAACACCGCTTTCAAAGTGATGGTGACTAGGTTGATACTATTGTGGAAGTAATTTCCACAGATCATACAACAAAGGAGACTATGGACTGGAAGTCAAGCTCACATCATAATCATTCAGGCCCTAGGATAACTGTACTTAAGTTGAGTATGATTGATCATTAGTATAATGAATAAGATGTAAACCTTCTAGTTTTGTAATCTTCATCTATTAAGTAAATACTTGAGCTCTGGGCACTGGGAGTCATGTGATGAGCAGAGAGAGACTGGGTCCTTGCCTTTGTGGCCAGTTCCACGTGGCAGGCCAGGCAGAATCACACAAGTGGATAGAAACACCAGCTACGGTGACTACTGTGGTAGAACTGCCCAGTCCCCATGAGTGTTTAGGATGGTTGGAGCTGAGCTTGAAGTGGGAACGGAGGACCCAGGGACGCAGGGAAGTCACCTCCATCTGTGAAGGTGTGAAGGGAAAGACCTCTGGAGAAAGAAGTTAAAGAGGAAGAGGGGTCGGGCAAATAGTGTGGGAAGCAGTTAGAAGTGGCAGCGTGCCCCGAGACCCTGTAGCTCGGGAGATGCTAGGTCTCTCAAGCAATCAGAAAGAGGATTAGTATGGGTTCAGCTGAGGGCTGAGACATCTAGCTGGAGAAGCAAGCAGGAATCAGGTGTTGTGGGGCCCTGTAGGGTTTTTTCTTTTATCCTGACTACCAGGAGCTCACTGAAGTAGAAAGAGGCGATCTGCTTACATCATAAAAGAATCCTCTCTGCTCATATATGTACAGATTATTATTGGATTAGCCTTGCTGCTCTCTGTGGAGCTCCGGGAAGGGCTAGGAGAGGGAGTTTTGGTTACGTCTATAGATTTTCCTACAAATGTTGACTTATTTACTTGAGTATCCATTTATCCTGGGGATGTTCGGGCAGCAGTTGGCCTTCACTGGCGTATTTTGATATCATTATTATGCAGTGATTTCGTGGGCTATAGTGTTTAAGACTTTGGCTATATAATAATATTTTCTGTGTGTGTGGCTTCAGCTCAGCCGGAATGTCTTCTAGTTGTCAGGTTGCAAACATTAGTTTATTTTGTGTGATCGGTAAGGTGGCAGCGTTGTCTGTTTGTACAAGTGCTGAGGATCAGAGCACCCGATTCATGCTCGCGTCTGTGTTACTTCAGATAAATGCAAACATCGGCTATCCTTCGTGTCACTAGGATGTCTCAGTTTTAACTTCTGTTCCATTGCAGCTGATGCAAGAGTTAAAAAGCAAAGACATCAGCAAGACATTCCGGAAAATAATTAACAAAAGGGAAGGGATCACTGCTATTGGGGGGACGTCATCCATCTCCAGCGAGGGCACCCAGCATTCTTATTCAGGTATCCACTCTCCGAGTCTGGCCTGTCAGTCATCAATGCGTTTAGTAAATGCCATCCGGTTCAAGCTGCCATTGTGATTCACACCATTATTTTCTATACAGTGGAGGGAGAGCCAAGCTGCAGACTTCGTTATACTGTGATTTAAAATATATCTTGAGTTCAGCGATGCCAACATGAAAAATGCCAGGCTGTTGGCGAATGCTCACGTCCCCACCGTATGTCAAAACCAAAGCCAAGACACTGTTTGTGTTTCCACTCTGGGTGGGCTCCATTATGATGTCTGGAGAATTTGTAAAGGATTTTGGGGCGTGATCTCTGAGGATTAAATCCAGGGCCTCAGGCACACTTGGGGGAGTGCTGTACCCTAGCTGTACCCCAGCCTTAGTCAGCACTTTTTGAGTGACTTTCTCATCCTGGCGACATGCTTGTACTTGTAGAACTGATTTGAGAATGGGGAGATGCTCGCTTACTGTAAGGATTTTCTTCCCTTCCATTTTCCAAGAGTGGGGATACTCGATTCAGTTTTCATTCAGGTCACCAGGTGCATAAAAGATATGTCACCTGATTGGACCCCTGGGTCATTTGCTCAGTTTGAAACCCAAAGTAGCATTAACTCTCTTGAAAGGCTTGTGCACGTTAAGCAAGAGCCTCCTCTGGAAACACATCAACTCATGCACACGCACATGTGTGTTTATTATTCTTTGCATGTATTAACTAGCCTCAATACTGGGTTCCATTGTGATTGTTTTATTCACATGTATAATGTATTTGGACCTCTCGCACTCCAGCTGGCCACCTTCTTCCCAGCCCTAACTCAATACTTCTTTTATAAGTCCCAGATCACAGCAGTTTTAACCTTCTTAGGTGGTAGAGTTTATTTCCATTGATTTCTTTCTTACCTTTTCCTCTGATTTAAACCATCTATACGTAGGTGTGTATAATTGGCCTCTTGTGTGATGCGTTTGTAACTCAGGCGGTTTTAGCAGTAGTTTACCCTTGAAAACATTTTTACGTCAAACCAAACGCATTTTATACTAACGTAAGATATGCACCTTCCTTCCCATCTACCACGGAGTGAATCTCCTTTCTCCGTCCCTGACGTCCCTGATCGAGTCTCGGTAGTGTTCAACAGTGTTGCTCACTATCCCGTCATAGAAACGCACGAGGATGTTCTCGTTAGTGTGATCAATGGTGTCAATGAGCTTGCCTACTGAGACTTCTCTGTTTTCAGAGGAAGAAAAAGTGGCTTTTGTTAACTGGATAAACAAAGCTCTGGAGAATGATGCAGACTGTAGCCACCTCCTGCCCATGAACCCCAACGACGGTAGCCTTTTCAGATCGCTCGCAGATGGCATCCTTCTTTGGTGAGCTGAACACCGGAGCCGTGCGCTCTTCCAGCCCCAGCGAGGGGCGTTCCCTGGGCACTGCAGTCCAGAGGATTCTCTTTAAGAGAGCGCTGACTGGGGTGGGAGCATGGCGGGGAGATGGGCATAGAAGGAAGACACGCCATCATTAGACCCAAAGGAAGCAGAATTTCATTTCGGCTTCGGCTCTTTTCTGTCTGTTTCGTACTACACGGTAAACTTTCTAATAGAGCGCATCTCATCTTTGTCACGTTTACCACAGGTGTATGGTCACAGCATATGTCTTTAAAAAAAAAAACACTTTAAATTCAACTTTTTCGTTTTCCTTTGTGTGTGTGTTTTGCTTGCATATATGTGTACGGCCTGTGGAGGTCAGAAGAAGGTATCAAATCCCTAAACTGCACTTTCAGATGCCTGCCAGCCACCTTGTGGGTTCTGGGAATTGTACTCTGGTCCTCTTCAAGACCAGGAAATGCTCTTAACTACTGAGCCATCTCTCTAGCACCAAGTCCCAGCACAAATCTTTATACAATGCGCCTTTTTTTTTTAATTAAAAAAATATAGTACAATTACAAAGTAGAAAAATGTATGTCACAAATACCCAAGCACCTGTGACTCGGTACCTGGCATGTTGTCGTCTTCAGGGAACAAAATCCCTGAACCTACTCATAAGTGTAGGAAATCAGTATCTGTAAAATATACTTTGGTCTCCATTTGTAATTTATATCTCTTCCCCCAACTTTTAGAGAATTTATGACTATGAGCCAAAACTAGTTTCTTATTTTAATTTCCAAAAATAAAATATATTCTGAAACGTAGAGATAAAATCCATATTTTTTTAAATGTCTAATTTTTCCCTCCTTATGATTTTTCAAGACAGAGTTTCTCTGTGTAGCCCTGGCTGTCCTGGAATTTGATACATAAATCAGGCTAGCTTCGAACTCAGTGATCTACCTGCCTCTGCCTCCCTAGTGCTGGGATTAAAGGGGTGTGTCACCACGGTCCAGCTAAAATGTCTAAATTACTGAAGTCTTCAACCAAGGGGTTTGTTCCTTCACCTTCTGAGACAACACAATTCGTAGTGTGCTGACTTCCTTGGAAGTTGGCTGTTTCAGAATTAGTCTCAGGTAGCTGATGTTAATGGCCATCTGAGGAAACAGTGAAGGCCCAGAGGCAGCGATGGACCACTGTAGAGGACAGTGATGTGCTCGGACAGACAGCTGTCTTAGGTTTTCTAATGAGCTCCTGACGTGATTAGCAGCTCAGTAATACAGAAAAGCTATTGTTTCAAAAGTAACCAATCTGATTGCTTGCCATGGTGAATTAAAACATTTCTAGAAATGTTCGGCTAATTGGTTCTTATTTCCTCTTCAGCAAAATGATCAACTTATCTGAACCAGACACGATTGACGAAAGAGCCATCAATAAGAAGAAGCTCACTCCGTTCACCGTGTCGGTGAGTACCTGCCTCTGGCAGGGACCATGTGACCTCGCCACAACTATCAAGTGGTGCTGGGGATTTAAACATAAGTTGTTATTTAAGAAAAACGTGCCCTGGGTTCAGTCCTCAGCTCCGAAAAAAAAGAAAGGAAAAAAAAAAAAGAAAAGAAAAACATGAAGACAATTTCAGTGTTTCAGATGGACACCAAGCTACATTTTATAAATTAAGATTTTAAGTACTTTGGATATATTTCTTTATTGAAGTTAATAGTACCAATTTACATTACCGCTGTTATTTTATTGATGAGATCACTCATTGGATGCCAGTGTTTGTTTTCCTCTCTTCCTCCTTTCCTTCCGTCCCTCCTTCCCTCTCCTTTCCTTTTCCTTCCATTCTCCTCTTCTCCCCTTTGCATTGTGCTCTCTGCCTCCTTTTTCTTTGCCCTCCTTTTCTTCCTTTCACACAGGGCATGTGGCAGGCTAGCCCAACCAAGAGTTGGAGGTCAAAGAGAGCAAGCGCCGTGCAGTTAGGTCATGTTTCACTAGATCACAAAGTATTTATTCTTTCTGTGCTAATTTCTCCTTAAAGGCTAACCAGAGTCTGAAATTATGTCTCCATTTGCCCCTTTTACATCTGCTAAGCAAATGTGTAACAATTAATATTTGCTGAGTATTTTAAAACATATGTGAGCTGAGCATGGTGGTGCACACTCTTGATCCCAACACTCAGGAGGCAGAGACAAGTGGATCTCTGTGAGTTTTAGGCCCACCAGGGGTATACGGAGAGACCCTGAGTAAAAACCAAACAACTGAGCAAACCATTATGTCAATTATTCCCTGACTCTTCCCAGAAATTTTATAATGATTGGTACACACACACACACACACACACACACACACACACACACACACACACACACACACTGTGAGATCAGGGAATGTGCAATTCTTGACTTTGCTAAAATTATATTGCCTTTCTCCTAAGGCAAACTATGACCTTGGACAGTGATGCAGGACTGTTTTTGAACTGGGAAAAGGTGTTCCTTCCTATTTATTGTTGCCCTTGAGAAATGGGAAGCCTGGTGCTGAGCACAGGACTTTCTTACCCCTTCCGTGGTAGCAAGCCAATGACGATGCGTCCACCTAGTAGAAATGCCATCGCCAAAGACCATTTCCCATGGTCGCCAGAAGATTTTTTTCTCTCACATTCTGCGATACGCTTTTTCAGTAAATGAGTGTGAACATTAAAAATGTTTACATCTGCCTTCCCTCCTTAGAAATGCACAGGTCACAAGTGCTTCTGGCACTGAACATGGAATCCAGCATTTCCTGTGGTTTTTATGAACTTACTGTTTACCAACCATTAGACTTCCTTTAACACTTGTGTGGAGTACATTAAGTAACGTAAAATATGTTGTGATTAATTCACAGTAGCTACAGAATGGAGCTGAAGGGCTAAATATCATACAGTTTTGTTTTTAGAGACAACATTTTTCCTATGTGATAAATAGTCCAAGCCTTTAGGATGCGTGAGAGTATTGATGTAGAATGAGAAAACAGTGGGGAGAATGTTTGAGAATGTGTACCATGGATGGGATCTCTGTCTTGGTAGTTTAAGATTTTAGGATCCAGAGCGGAAGATTTATTGTAGAAAATTACTGTTATGATGCTGGTGTTGGCTGAGGTGTGAGGCAAGGGGAGGAGAGGTTTGAGGATTGTCTGGGTAACATTGAGACCAACTTCGACCAGCAAACGCACTACGAGTTTCCTATGAAACTTTTCCCCACCACAAGGCTAGTTGATTGTTGTAGAAGACAAATGACAGCATACTATGTCCCACCTCGTGACAGTTACATGACACTGTGCTACGGGAAGCCGAATGAGGTGATGATGTGTAGTGGTTATAAAACTAATGGAAACGGACAGGTCAAGAGGAGAAGACCCTTCTGGGATTTTGTTTCTGCCAGAGTTGAGGACTGAACATAGAGGTTGATCACTGAGTGAAATCGCCGGCCTCAAGACTCCTTTATGACCCTGAAATGTCTAATCTAGGAAAGGTGAGGAAGGCTTGGGAGAGGGCACAGCTGGTAAAGCACTTGCCTTGGGAGCATGAGGACCTGAATTCAGTGTCCAGAATCCACATTTTAAAAAGCTAATCTTGGTGATGAGAGCTTGTACTCCTGTGGTAGAGAAGTGGAGACAGGCAGATCCTGGAGGATCCATGGCTGCCAGCTATGCCTGCTTGGTGAGGTCCAGGCCAATATGAGACTCTGTTTCAAGATAAAAGTGGATGGCATCTAAGGAATAACAACACCTCAGGTTGTCTGCTGGCCTCCACATACATGTACCTGCATAAACATGCCCGATCATACACATGAACACACAGGTCCACATAAACATGCACACATACACAAAAAGATGGTGTGAGGGTTGGCAGGGTGGCTCGGTGGGTAAGGGCTCTTTCCACCAAGTCAAATAATCTGAGTTCAGCCCCCGGAACCCATATGGTGGAAGAAGAGTATCACTTACTGTAAGTTGTCTCTGGCCTAGACATATGTGTTGTGGGACACATGGGCACATGCATACACATGCTAGTTGATAAATTAATTCAATGTGAAAGAAAGAAACCACATGAAAGATCCATGATTATAAGTGAGTTATCGTGCTCTTGTACTGTCATCAAATGAAATTAGCTATTAAATAAGACTGCAAAACTGAAAGTCAGGAAATCAAGCCCAGTGTGGTGACGCGTGTCTGGAATCCCAGCACTTGTAGGCAGAGGCAAGAGGAGCAAGATTTAGGGGTCATCGTTGGCTACAGAGTAAATTTGAGGTGAGCCTGGGCTATTGGAGCCTCTTTCTCAAAACAGAACAAAAGAAAGAAAAAAGAAAAATCAATATAAAACCAGCTACAAGAAATTGAATCTGTTACTAAATGTAAAAACAAACAAAGACACAAACCCAAAGAATTGAACAAACCATAACAATAACAAAAACCGTATAGAATGGCCTTCGTGGGCTCACATGTTTGAATGCTTGGTCACTGGGGTGTGGAGCTGTTTGAAAGGATTAGAAGGGCTAGGAGGTGTGACCTTGCTAGAAGTGTGTTACTGCGGGTAGGATTTGAGGGGTTTCAAAAAACAAAGAAGTCCATGCCAGGCCCCAACCCAGACACTCCCCTGCTGCCTTCAGATCAAGATGTGAAGCTCTCAGCTACTGCTCCAGGACCATGCCTGTCTGCTTCCCACCATGATGATCATGGACTAACCTCTGAAACTGTAGGCAAGCCCCAATGAAATGCTTTCTTTTTTAAGGGTTGGCTTGGTCATGATGTTTCTTCACAGAAGTAGAACAGTAACTAGGACAGTAATGGATAGATTCACTACATACAATGCATGTTGATACTTAATGCTTATATATATTAAAATGTATATACACATACATTCACAAACACACACATACATATAATAGTTTTAACTTTATCCTACATGCAGTTATAATACTATAACTAGGAAAAATATAAATTTCACCTGGGCATTCCTAATGGAGAAAAATTATACTATGCAAATCCAAATAACAAAAGTATGCCTTTAATATTATGAAATAAAGCCCAGCCCTCTAAGATCATTTTTAAAATAAACTTTCCTAGAATTAAACCTTTATGATCAATGAGAACTTTCAAATGGTAAGAAGTAGGAAAAAAGAAATTTGCAGTTTGAGATTGTTGGTAAAGACTTGGACATTTAATCAAAATGGAAGTGACGTCAGAAGCCATCGAAGGTGGTGCACGTTTTCCTGTGGTGAAAGGATCTTTGTTTTCGTCAGTCAGCTCAGTGGCACACAGAAGATGGAAGAAAATGGGTGAGAAACCCAAGATGAACGCCGCGTTTGCCTTTCCCGCTTTGTTCATGCCCCTATGAGGAGGATAGAGTGTCTGTTTTATATACATTGAATCACAGGGAGCAACACTTCTCTTCTGTGCCAACTCTGAGTTCCATGCTGTCCTTATACCCTACTCCCACCCAACCCTTGATACAAGCCTTCAGAAGGAAGGTTGGACACTCAGGGCAGCCTGGTGAGACCTGGTGGGTTCTCTTGTTTTTCTTTCTTAAAAATGTACATGCATGTCTGTTTGTCAGAGGACAAGATTTTGGTAAATGGTCTCTCTCTCCACTGTGTTTTAAGGCAGAGTCTCTCTTGTTTTTTCTACTATGCTGCATATTCTAGGCTAGCTGACTGTAGTGGCTATTCCTGTTCTGGCTGATTATCCTATTTCTGTCTCTCGTTTTGTCATGGGAGTGATAGAATTAAAGATGCACACCACCACATCCAGCCTTTTATATGGGTGTAGGGATCTAACTCAGGTCTCCAGAAAGCGACTTTAGCCGCTGAGCCATCAGCCTGGCCCTTTACTTCTTGTCCTTAGGATGTCTAAAAATTGTCTTATTCTCTACGAACCTGTAGAGCAGTAATGTTGGCGTTATCAAATGCAAACTAGTATTTGCTTGGATACACATGACAACTTCTCCAGTTACATTACATGTAATACATTTTCTAGACCTGTATTACAAACATAAACAAAAGAACAAAACCCACCACAACAACATAAACAATAAACCTTAAAAGCTGATACCCTCATATTGCCACCAAAACCTATTGATAAGGCAAAGCTGGGTTTGTAGCTTATTGAAACAAGAGGAGATCCCTTTCTACAAAGCCTTAAGTGTAACTTGGACCTGGGAAGGTAAAGGCTGAATCTGAGGGTTTGAGGATGGTTTAAGACCTGGGAAGGGGTGAGTAAGGGGATCAGCACAATGTGAGGCTGTATGTGGAAGTCATTGGGGGGTGGGGGGGCTTTGAGCTGAGGAAGTAACAGATTCTTAGGTCATAAAAAAACCTTTTGAATGGGTGTTTTAAACAGTACCTACAGAAAAGACTCTTGGGAGAAAAAAAAAGCCTATTAATAAAGACAGACTCTTAGCTAATTCATGCCAGTGGAGACAAGAGAAGCAGCACATGCCATGCCTATGTAGACAGTAGTGGGTGAGGGTTGGTGTCCGGACTGAGAACAGTGGTAAAAGTTGCGGCTCTTACAACTACAATCAATTTAGTGCCCTCGCATCCTTCTTATGAACACAACTCTGATATCAACAAATATGAAATGGGTCGTTGTAAAATTAATTATGTTGTAGTCATTGTTACCCCACTCTTCCCCTTACTGTGCCTTCTGGGGAGACTCAAGCGTTCCTCATACTCTGGGAGGAAAAGCTAGGAAACCGTTAGCGATCAAGCCTAAGTTTGCTGAGAGGATATGTCTTTAAAACTATATTGATTTGGCTTTGGGTATTTAAAAGCATCTGTAACTATTAAATATTTTATTAGCTTTTGCTTACAGTATTTGCCAGGTACTGATAGCACTTCCATAGTTGAAGTGAATTATGAGGTTATAAAGATGTTGAAGGCTTTCTTGTTCTGCTGCTGCCTGCGGGAGAACTACACAGGCAAGAAGGTTCATTCTTATAAACATGATCCCAAACCCCCAATTTTAATCACTTCTTCTGGGTCCCCAGGAGATACAATGGTTTATATGGAACCCAGCAAGGTCTATTGTGCCCATATACTGTAACAGAAGCCACTGAGATACTCCGCTGTAAGGTCTCTACAGTGTTGCTGTTGTTACCAGCACATGAGGTCGTTGTTAGTGTCACCACTATCTAGGAATATCTCTGGAAAGCACTGAACCTTATCAGCCCGTGACTCATCAGACCTGTTGACTCATCCTAAATAAAGTCCATCTGAGGAATCCATGAATTCGAAAGCTGATTGTGCAACCTTTTTTAAAGAAATGCTTCCAAGGAGAGTCTTTACACAGATAAAGATTTTTTTTTAACCAACATCAACAAACCGTTAGTAGTGGTGAAATTTCTAGAGCAAACTACAAGCAGTAGAATATGTTAAAAAGGGAACATTATAAATTAATAACTTCCTTCATTTGTGCATATGTGGTGTAAGCCGTGAGAATCCTGGAGGGGGGTGGCCAGTTTCGTATGTGCAGACTTCAGAGAAAGAGATGGATTGAAGTTAATGCATGGGCAGGCGATGTAGAGAATGGCAGGAGGAGGGCTTTCTTCACAATGACGTAGACTACACTAGTGTAGTGCGGGAGACAATGCCAGAGCCAGTTCCCAAAGCTTCCTATTGCCCACCAAAGCATTTGAGCTCCTCCTGTCCCTCCATTGCTTGTCCACTTTTCCCCATCCATCCATTTATTCACTGTTTATTGGGCATGTACCCTAAGCCTAAGTGCTTGAGGAAGGCCACTAGTAGCTCAAAGCTTTTGCTGTTAGACGGCTCATACTTAGCTGGTATAGGGGTTGGGGGATGGGATTCTGAGGTAGACTGTTGGGCTAGTATGAGTGAGACCCATTGTTTGTACGAACAAACAATTAAAATCATAACTGGAGGGATATAGCAAGAAACAAGTATATTACTATTACATTGACTTGTTTGTGTGTGGGGGGGTCTGAGGATTGTTTTGACTTTTTTGTTTGCTTGTTGCTTTGGTTTCTGAGAAAATATCTCATGTCATTCAACAGGCCTTGACCTTGCTTTGTAGCTAAGGCTGACCTTGAATTCCTCTTGCCTTTAGCTCCCAAGTGTTATTTCAGGCATGTACCACCTTGCTTGGCTGGTAATATATAATATTCTAGAGAGGAGTACAATTGGGGAGAGCACCGTATGTGCAGTGCTGCTGTTCTGTGATGTAGGTGTTTGGAGAAGAATGCAGACGAGGTCTATGTGAGCAGAGTTCTGAAGCAGCTGGGTAGGCTAACAAGATGGGTCGGGGGTAAATGTGCTCACTGCGAACCCTGACTAATTGAAAGTGAAATCCCACATGGTGGAAGGAGGGAACCGACTCAAAACCAAAGGTCCTGTGTGCTTTGAGCAGAGAGAATGAGAAAAGTAAGAGAACGAGGGAGGAGAGACCGAGTAACAGGTGACAGGAAGCATCTGAATGGTTTAAACCTGAGGCCTAGACTTAGTCTGTGTGCCTGTAGGATGTCTGACCTAGAGCGTCTCTGGCAGCAGGTTGGGCAGAGGAAGTGTGAGAATGGTCCAAGTTAGGAAACCACTGGACAAAGACATGTTTTCAGACATTGGAGCATGACATTGGTATAAACTGGAGACTGGATGTGGGAGGGCAGGAAGACCCTGCTTGGGCTGCTGGGTTTGGAAGAAAGGAGCAAGATTGAAGCTTGTTCCTAGCAACCGAGACAGGAAGTCAGTGAGAAGTGCATTTAGAGCACAGCAAACAAAGCCAGGGGGTTATACAGTCATGGAGCTTGAGATGGACACTTGCAGGAGGTGTGAGACTGAAGGCACAAGTCTGAAATTCATTGTCCTGTGTGCACGACAGTTAAAACTATTGAGTTTTACTGCTAGTAGTTTGGCCGTGTAAGGCTGTGTTTAGAAACCTGAAATGCTTTTCAATCAGTTGTTTGTTACAAATAACTTCGTGGGTAAGGTTTTAGAAATATTCCATGACCGGTGTATTTCTTTTGGCAATTCAGGAAAACTTGAACCTAGCCCTGAATTCTGCTTCAGCCATCGGCTGCACCGTGGTCAACATCGGTGCTCAGGATCTCAAGGAGGGAAAGCCCCACTTGGTCTTGGGGCTTCTCTGGCAGATCATCAAAGTTGGTCTCTTTGCTGACATTGAGATTTCCAGGAATGAAGGTGAGAACGTCAAACCCCATTCCCTTTCAGTTGAGGAAGCCCACGAAGGAAGAGCTTACCTCTCTGTTTCCCTCTCAGCCTTGATCGCGCTGCTAAAAGAAGGGGAGGAGCTGGAGGAGCTGATGAAGCTGTCTCCTGAGGAACTGCTGCTGCGATGGGTGAACTACCATCTGACCAATGCGGGGTGGCGCACCATCAGCAACTTCAGCCAGGACATTAAGGTTTAGATTTTGGAAAAACTACATTGTACTTTCTTCTTTTTCCTCCCCCTCCTCCTCTCCCCTTCCCCCCTCCTCCCCCTCCTCCTTTCTCCTCCTTCCTCCTCCTTTCTCCTCCTTCCTCCTTCTCCCCACTCCTCCCTCCCCCTCCTCTCCATCTTTGTCATCGCTATTCCTTATTATCTGTGGTACGGGCGTATGCTACAATATGCATGGGGTAGCCAGAAAACAAACTGTGGGAGTCAATTCTCTTCGGATGCCCTGTGGGCCCCGAGGATGGAACTCAGGAAACCAGGCTCGCCGCACAGCGAGTACACACCTCACCAGGCCATCACGCTGGCCCAGGATTTAGAGTTCAGCATTCTGATTTTTTTTTTTACCATGAAATAAGGGTACAGGATATAAGAAATAAGGGGTTCATCCTTAAAATTGAATCCACAAAGATGTTTGGGAGATGAAAAATGCAGTTTACCTTTGCCTGTCTGAATTAGATGCTACCGATAATGTTCGCGAAATCTTTTAAAGTAGTAAACCAGTTTATTGACTTTTAAAATAAAACTTTTTTAATAAAAAAAAAATAAGATGAAGGTGGGGTGGTAGCTTTAACAGATTTCAAGCGTTTTCCCCTGTCTCTGGCCCAATGAAGTATGATGAACTAAGGATTATATCACAGGAGGCCCTGTGGGGTTCAACTCTTCCTCCCACTTTGCTGATAGCCGGCTAATAGAAAATCAAATTGTCTGAGGACAAGGCCGCTCAGTCGACTCTGAGAATCTGGAGGAATGTCTCCCAACCCGTGTAGCCTGGAAGTGTCTTCTTCTCTGTGAGAGGAGAGAGCCTTGCCACAGAGACTGTACAGCACCTACTCCCCTTACCAGTAGCTACTGGAATAGTCATTGCCAAGTTGGAGCCTGCCAACTTTTCTCTCTGTGAATTTTTCTTTCCAGGATGATCTAGGAAAAAAGTTAGACTAGTACTGTCTTGCAGTCCTGTTTCCTTCTTAGATAAAACACCTACAATCACATCCTGTCACAGTGGCGACACAGTTTTCTCTGCTCTTCGTATTAGCTACTATTTTAAAAGTTCACTAGGGGCTCAGGATTTAGCTCAGTGGTACAGCGCTTACCTAGGAAGCGCAAGGCCCTGGGTTCGGTCCCCAGCTCCGAAAAAAAGAACCAAAAAAAAAAAAAAAAAAAAGTTCACTAGTGCAAAGTCCCCTAAAATTCAGTTCAGTTCATTCAGACATTCATTAAGAATTTCCTGACTTTGTCAGGCACAGTGATGTAGAAGGAGGTCAGCTTTTAGGAAATTTACCAATTAGACCCAGCAAACCATGCAGAACTTACCGGCTTAAAGGATTGGTTAGTATTTCCCATCATTCTGTGTGCTGATGCAGCTTGACTAGGGGGTTCTTCTTCACACATATGTCTTCTGGAGTCAGTTGTCATTTTGGATAATGTGAGATGTGCACAAAGGCATTGGTCATGCATCTCTGTGCTCAACTGCCGGGCCTTTCCACACGGCTACCCCGGGCTTCCTCACAGTCTGATAATACCAGATAGATTTTATGTAGAGGTTCACTTTAAGAGACAGAAGGCAGAGACTCCCTGGGATTTGGAGCGTGAGAGCCCTAGAACATTCAGAGCATTTTGTCCTCAGACTGAATAGCCAGCTTCCCGCCAGGAAGCGCTATATGCGTATTTAGATAAAAACTACAGTAGCCATCTTTGGAGGTGACTACATTAGATGACTTAATCTAATGAGGTCAGTTTATGTATAGAGACTGGAAAGGGTATGATATAATGTGGGGGAGGCATCGGTTCATTCTAGCGAGGCCAGGAAAACCTTCCCAAAGTAAATGTTTGACTTGAGCCTTAGATGACACTGATGCTTGGGGATGTAAACGCATGAGAAAGGTAAGTGGAGGGGCTTCCATGTGTAGGCAACAGCAGTGCTAGGAGTTCTGGAGTGTAAAAGAGCAGTGCTTAGACACCCTGCAGTCAGCCTGAAGTATAGTGCTGTGTGTTCAGGAGCCTCTGGGTAATGATGTACTAAGTTCTTTAATACACTGTTTTGTTTTGACATGGGAACACTTTTCCCCCTAAAATTATTTATTATTTTATGCATTCAAAAGTGCTGTCTCTTCTCTTTTTTTGAAGGACTCAAAAGCCTATTTCCACCTCCTCAATCAGATTGCTCCCAAAGGTGACCGAGATGGTGGGTCTGCTGTAACCATTGATCTTTCGGGATTTAACGTAAGTGAATCTCTAATCTATATACTGCAGAAAGAGTACACATGACATGGAATTGATCAGGTCAAATGTATACTTCAGTGGCATTTTGTTTGTTCACCATTCTGTGCAACCCTCACTACTATCTCTTTCTAGAACTGTACCCTTTTCTTGATCTCTTGGTAAAACTGTATCCATCCAGCAGTGACCACCCACTATCCCAATGGTGACACTGTATCCATCTAGCAGTGACAACCCACTCCCCCACTGGTGACACTGTATCCATTCAGCAGTAAACACCCACTCCTCCCAACTCCTGGTGACTTTCATTCTTTAACTCTGAATTCTTTAACTGTGAGTACAGTGAAATTTATAGCATCACACACTCTTTCGTTCTCCCCTCTCCATCTCTACCTCCCTTCCTTCATCTTTTTCTCTCTGTTGCTTTCTGCTCCTCTGTCCTTCTTTCTTTGCTTTTAATCCTAGAGCAGGAGAGGCAGACACAGGTAGCTCTCTGTGAATGCAAGGCCAGTTTGGTTTACGTAGCAACTTCCAGGTCAATCAGAGCTACAGTGAGACTGTTTTGAAAGGAAGCAAGGAAGGAAGGGAGGGAGGGAGGGAGGGAGGAAGGAAGGAAGGACGGACTCAGTACTGCTGTAACCTAGTTAAACAATGGCCATCCTACATCACTGGACTGAATGTATTCTCTACAGTGCTTTCCTACTCGTTTATTACTTCGAAGCAAAATCTAGGCACAGTATCATATCATTGATTTTTCTGGTACTTCTAGATGATATTTCTAAATAGTAAAAATATTCTTATAGTACACTTAAACTAATTCCTAAATCAAGTTCATACACTTCAGCATCTGCATTTTCATTGCTTGGTAGAAGTGACAATCACTTTCTATAACCTTACTCTTTGCTCTTAGTAGAAGTGACTATCACTATGATCTCGCTCTTTGCTGCTTACCGTTGGTTATTTGTTCTGCCTATGGGGTTGCAAACCCCTTCAGCTCCTTCAGTCCTTCCCTAACTCCTCCACTGGGGTCCCCACGCTCAGTCTGATGGTTGGCTGTGAGCATCTGCATCTACATTGCTCAGGCTCTGGCAGAGCCTCTCAGGAGACGGCTATATCAGGCTCCTGTCAGCATGCACTTCTTGGCATCTGCAATAGTGTCTGGGTTTGGTGACTGCACATGGAATGGATCCCTGGGTATGGCAGTCTCTGGGTGGCCTTTCCTTCAGCCTCTGCTCCACTTTATCTCTGCATTTCCTTTAGATGAGAACAATTCTATGGTAATATTTTTGAGCTGGGAGGGTGGCCCCCATCCCTCAACTGGGGGCTGTGCCTAACCTCTGGATGTGGTCTCTACACGTTCTCCCCCCTGTTGGGTATTTCAGCGAATGTCATCCCCATGGGTCCTGGGTGTCTCTTGCTTCTTATCTGACATCTCTTTGCTCACATTGTCATCATGTGGACACTTGTCATTCGTTTGCTGTTTTCTTTGGTCATTTGGCCCGTTTTCTTTCCAAGATTCTGCAGTTCTGAAGGGTGCTCTTCTTTTAGCTCTCTCTTAAAAAATATTTGTTTTTATTTTATATGTATGGGTATTTGCCTGCATGGATGTCTGTGCACCATGTGAGTTCCTGGTATCTACAGAGGCCAGAAGAGGGCATTGGACCCCATGAAATTGGAGTTACAGATAGTTTTGAGCCTCCATGTAGGTGCTGGGAATCAAGCACAGGCCCTCTAGAGGAACAGCTATTGCTCTTAACAACTGAGTCATTTCTCCAGTACCCCAAGAGGCGTTAAAATATTTAAAATAAATGGGGAGGTTGATTAGTGGCTCTTTCAGACTCTGCTGTTACTTGATGTGTTTGTGGAAAGGAAATTGCTTGAAAATATTAGACTTTTTTTTTTTAAAGATTTATTCATTTATTATATATAAGTACACTGTGGCTGTCTTCAGACACACCAGAAGAGGGCATCGGATCTCTTTACAGATGGTTGTGAGCCACCATGTGGTTGCTGGGAATTGAACTCAGGACCTCTGGAAGAGTAGTCGAGTGATCTTAACCGCTGAGCCATCTCTCCAGCCCGAAAATATTAGACTTATAAAATGATATCAATAGAAGTTTAATATGGACCATTTTTGTTTTATTTCTTGGTTTAGGAGAAGAACGACCTGAAGCGTGCTGGATTCATGCTCCAGGAAGCAGATAAGCTTGGCTGCAGACAGTTTGTCACGCCTGCAGATGTGGTTTCAGGGAACCCTAAGCTAAACTTAGCCTTTGTAGCGAATCTTTTTAACACATACCCATGTCTCCACAAGCCTGACAACAATGACATTGATCTCAACTTACTGGAAGGTACGTTCTTTGTGCCTTGAGTCGACTCGCAGGTTTCTTGCTGTGGTATTGTCCTGCTTCACCATCCTGAGTGGGGGGACTGTGGCAGGAGATGTGATTATGTGTCTGTCCAGAAGTGAAGTCACAAAAAGTTCAAATGAACAGCATACGATTGCCGGTTTTGTCATAAGAAAATGCTAGAATAAATCGTACTTAGCTGCCATTTCTCCATTAGAGCTAAAGGAAAACTATCAGACATTTAAAGGATTCTCCTAAATGACTCTGTAATATAACTCTACCACCAATATAGAGAATGGATTATCTATTAGCAAAAGTGATCCCTGCTAGCATTTTCCCCTGGGAACACAGGTTTGGCTTCACTGTTGCTCTTTTTAATGTTTTTAGAGTACATGAAAATTTATCATAGTCATTGTGTAGGTGGTTGCTACCTGTCTGATAATATAATGCTTTCCTGTTTTGCTTCATGAAATGCAGATTTGACCCCTCCTAATGTAGGTACTGTATATAGTACTTTTCTATATCCTATAAATACATCCGTTCTGAGTTTTCCTCTTCTAGTGGCATTTATTCTTCCCATCTGGGTTGATAGCCACTGCTTTGCATTTTCATGCTGTGTTGTCTTAATATGCCTATGCTTACAGAGTGAATGACTGCAAGCAAGAAATGCAAATGAAATTTAATCACGTAGAGCAAGGCCTTGACTATGTTCACTCTACCTAATTTGCCTTCTATAATGATGGGATCTTGCAGCCAAAATATCAGAAACTAGTTTTGGCAATTAGACTTCATGGTTTGACATGAAGCCTCTGTCTGTCTCCTGTGACAGACCTTAGCTTTTATCATGTGTCTTTAAAAGGATTTATGGTTCACAATACATTTCATCTCCTACTATTTGTTACATATTCTCAATGTCATTGAAGCTTACGATATATGAATGAATGGTCTTAATGACAAAAACATTCTCAGTAACTTGTTCTTTCTCTTCATCTGGGCTACCTCAATCTGCTAGATTGTCTCCCACTTTTTCCCTCCCATTCTCATATCCCCACCCTCATGAACACCATTGATATTGACGAGAAGAGTAAAAGCAGCTTTCTTCATAGCTGTTGGAGGGAGAGCAATCCCCAGACGTAGTTGCTCTGGTTTGGGGCTAGGAGGATTTTCCATGGCAGTGTGTGCTCTCCACAGCCTACTCCTACTGTCTTCCCTGTGAGACAGAGTGGTCGGCCTCATCATCCTTTTTCCTTGGGCTGCCATAAGTAGAATTCCAATGTCCTGTCACTTTGTGGTTACAGTATCACAACTAATGACGTTCCAGATAAAGAAATTATAATTATATTTTACTTATAATAATAGAAATTTAAATATATATATGTATATAATTAATCTAACTCAATGTTTCTGAGAGTCCTGCCAAGTAACTACCATATTTTCTACAAATACACATAACTGAGAGTGAGGAAGACAAAAGCATAGACTTCAAGCAAAGAAAAAAAAATTAGAGTTAAAAAAAAAAAAAAACACACCTGAAAAATTCAGCCAAAAAGGAAGACTCTTTTTCTGAGTCTGGAAGATTTCAAAATCTCTCTGTGTCTTACAGCAGAAGGCATTGTTTAGAGTGGCATCTTAAAAATGATCTGCTTTTTATAGTTTCTGAATTCTTTGCTAAATGCCCTTCCCGACTTGCTCGCTCCCTCTGTCACGTGTGGGTTTCTTGGCTGGTGTTCGGCATGCTTTCGAGAGTTTTCAGTGTGAACGCGGTTGCTGGATATTTCTTATAGTATTTCCTACACCTGACAAAATACTGCGGGGAATATCCATCAACCCTCTTTATCTAGAACATATGTATGTCCTGACGAAGCCACCAAAAATGCATTCAACTTGGACTGTCATTGGATTATTTGCCTCCGTAAATTCAGTTTTGCAGATCCTTATGAAATTTTAGCTTTGATTTTGACCACATCTCAAAATCATATATTAGTATGTCTCCCTGGCAGAGCGTTTTTGCCGCTAGGGAAGGAACTACTGAAATTTAAAAGTCCAATTAAGTCTTCCTTTGTATCAAATTGCGTCAAACGCATATGCTGCAATACAGGGGGACTTCCGAGACTTCAGTTGTGACGATAGGAAATGCTTACGTCAGATAGTTAGAAAGACTTTATTCAAATCATGTTTCCACCACTTAATATCTGAGTAACGTGTGTGAGTCTTGGTTTGGGTTTATTCTATGTAATAACATTTACTCTGAAGAATCATAGAGGAGGTTTGAGGTGATCATGAGTGGAAGGATTTACTCTGCAGCATGTGCTTAGCAATAATGGTCAGGGTGGGAGAAGGAAAGCACATTTAATGAGCGTGCAGTATGTTACTTCTTCGGTCTTCGTAGTAACATATTTTTAAAAAGATACTTCTTGTATTGAAACTTTTGCCAACTTGTCTTGAAAATTACAATGACTGTTTTATAGTGCTATCAGGAACATTAGGAATTGAGAAGACTGTTTTGTCTACGATCTAAAAGCATTTTTAGTCTGCAATACATATGTTTTCGAATGGCTTTACTGTGGCTCCTGCACAAATGCACAGTGCCCGTAGCTGTGAGCATCTGTTTACCAAGATGACTTACGTGGCACTGGGTAAACAAATGCTCACTTAGAAAAACCTCTTTTACTTTCCATGTGTTTAAAATCAAAATGACATAATCCGTTGAGAGCAGGGAAAAACAACAAAACTCCAAAACTTATAATAGTTTCCAAACTTTAAAATGTAAGCTTAATGTCTTTTCAAATATCCTTAGCATCAACAGTTTCCATGGACTTTGAATACCTTAAAATTGTAACCTACCATCTTTTGTGGTTTAAAAACATAATTTGGATTTTCCTAGCTAGAAACAATGTAAACCTTTACTAATTGCCGAAGGAAGATGTATCTTAATACTGTATCACGGAGTTAGAGAAAGAACCAAAGGCAGATCCAAGCCATGTGTGTCAAGCATTGAACATGCGTGCTTAGGCCATGTAGGAAACCACTCAGGGATTGTAATCTGCACAACTCAGTGTCACTTGGTTCTTTCAAGAAAAATTTTCCCATATAGACTGTTTATTAATAAAGTAGTATTGCAGGTAAGGCAGACAGAATCCGTTACTTTTTGAGACCAGAGAGGACAGAATTTAAGCAAGATATTATCTGGTTAATAAAACTTGAATTAAATAGGTTGGTAAGTGTTAGGTGGTAGCGTTGAAAATCTACATGGAAATAGGGTAAAAAGTTTACTTCCTGAATATTCTATGGAAATAACAGAATCCTTCGTGGACCTGCAGGTTCCTACTCTGTGGCACTTAGTTTGAAGTTGACTTCTAGTGCCGTCTGTATGATGACTAAGGGTCCTGGAATCCAGGTGCTTATAGATTTCTGTGCCAAATGGCACAGCGAGTCACTTGCAGACCAAACTCTAGAGTGACCCACACTGGCCTGTGTGTAGAAGTGATGAGGTTTCAGCCTTGGGGAATTTGAGAATAAGATACTAACTTACTTTATTGTCCCTCAGCTTTGTCCAAGACTAAGAAGAAATGTAGTCACTTGGGACCATTTACTCTCAGTAGATTTCTGTAAGTCAGATATGGCAGGGAGAGCGCCCATCTCTTCCCCAAGTTGTATATACCATACTCATGGTTGGTTTTTTTTTTTTTTTTGTTGTTGTTTTGAGATATATGGTGTACACCCAAGGAGACAGGCTAAACCATTGAGGTGGTCTGTGGGGTCCAGGAACCTACAGTGTGAAATGTCTTGCTCTGGGTGGTCTGTGTTCCTCATGAATTTTCAACAATAGTGATCTAAAGTAACTCAGAAATCTGGAAAAGGTTGATACCCCTCACTGCATAGTTTGTACATCACCTGAAATCTTCTCTCCACTTCATTACTGGGTGTAAAGTGTAGATATGTGTGCCCAGGAAGTTTCCTAACCATAATCTTCTCAAATGTAGAAGGCTGCATTTGAGGAAGGTAGCGTCTTCTAGTCCAGTTACTGTGCTGTTACCGTGCACACTGAAAGATTGGCTTTATGTTTGGCCAGACCAGGTCCCTGCTCTATACTACTTAAGTTTCGACTTATACTATCTGCTATGTCCCTGGACAGAAAAACCTATGGCTCAGAAGTAGTTCACAGACCTCAAATAAGGGAACTTAGATGAGAGAGAACAGTGGAGGCTTCCTAGAAAGTTGGGATGAGGAAAAAATTTCCCCTTAAAGAAATCGTATGTCAGACAGAGGCCAGTTTACCCCTACCAGAATGCTTTAAGAATAACTCCCAGTCATTTTGGCCTGAATCATCAGTGTAGATTTCTGTCTACTCTAGGAGAGAGCAAGGAAGAGAGGACATTTCGGAACTGGATGAATTCACTGGGTGTCAACCCATACATCAATCACTTGTACAGGTAAATTAGCCTTGCCGTCAAGATACCTACTTCTTAAGTTTCAAATCTAGCTTCATTCAACATGAGGATATTTTCTCAAATCACAAGAATTTAGCCAACATTTGGAATGCTGGGAAATGTCCATCTGTTTTCGTTTTTAATTAGGTGACATGTAAAAAGACAGTATGATAATAGTATTTGATTATAAGAGTAAATTTCCAAATTCATACAGTAGTTGATCATGAAAATAAGAATTTATTTCAGCACTAAGATTTAGAATTAACAGTAATATCTAATACATTATTCTCACCTATACATCATTTTTTACTATAACTCAGTTTTTATTCTTATTATATCTTATTGGTACTGTAATTTTCACCCATGATTTGTCTTATTTATAGAAATAATTCATTTTCCCTGGTTATTTGAATTTTAATTTTGTCTTATTGTTTGAAATTTTAAAATTAATTAAATAATAATTCTACTTCAGCATTTTAATAAAAAAATCTGACTAAACCTATTTTATTTTTTTCAAAAGTATCATCATTGTCGTAAATCTCTCCAGTCTCTCTCTACTGTCCCACCTCTTCTGCTAGCCTGTTCCATTCTCTCTAGTCCCTCTTTTCCATCACGCCTTTCCTGTGTTCATGACCTACATGTGCATTCACGGATAGGTTTAAGTCTAGATGGCATGTGAGGGAGTCTGCTCACTTCATTGAACACCACTTCTCCATTTACACCTATTTTCCTATGCGTGTCCTAATTTCATGCAAGGCAATCTTTTAATTTTTACTGTTATACTGAGGATTGAGCTTTGTGAATGAGTGGTGAGCATTTTACCACTGAGTTAGATCCCAAGCACTGAATGTCTGAAGTTTATTCTTTAAAGCTGAATGAAAGTACACTGTGTGTGTGGATCATATGCACTGTGTCTGTCCTTCTATGGTAGACATCCAGGCTGGTTCGTATCTTGGCTGTTATGAATTCTTTGAGATCATACGCAGAAATGGCACGATAAGATAGTATAGTTACTCTAATTTTTTTTTTTTTTAGAAACGTCTATACTGATTTTCATAGCAAGTGCACATTGATAGGGCTAAAACATTATTTACTAAATTATTTCCTATGCTTTCTGCTAGTGATAAAATGTGTCTCTTGAGGCACGGGTGATAGATCATAGCCTTAATAAAAATGCAAAATAATAATCCTACTTCAGCATTTTTTTTTCCGGAGCTGGGGACCGAACCCAGGGCCTTGTGCTTGCTAGGCAAGCGCTCTACCGCTGAGCTAAATCCCCAACCCCTTACTTCAGCATTTTTAATTAAAAAACGAGCTAAATTATCAATCATTTATATACCAAAGAAACACCTTCAAGAATGAGTTGAGCATATAAACTAAAGATTAATGTTGAGCATATAAACTAAAGATTAATATTTTAGCAGAAACCCTTAGTATCTTGTAGAACAATTAATATCAGTCTTTTCAGGCCAAATTTAATATATCTGATGACGGCCCAGGAGTTCACAGTAAGGTTGGGTGACTCAATAGTATATTTTTATAATACGAAACATTTAAGTTGTTTTCAAGTTTATAAAAACAGTGGCAACACAAATCTTTACATGTGTGCAAGTGTATGAGTGTGTATATAGGCACAGATGCCTCAGAAATATGAGAAAGATTGGACAGATTCTTAGGTTGAGAGTTTGAGGTCCAGTGAAATGTCTTGTCACTCATAAGCTTCAGATGACTCTTGTGTGTTTAGAGGCTCATATCCACCTGTAGCATGTTTGACAATGATAGCACCGCCCTTCCTGATAGGCGTTTCCTTCTGTTTTAGTGACCTCGCAGATGCCTTGGTGATCTTTCAGCTCTATGAGATGATCCGCGTGCCAGTCAACTGGAACCATGTCAACAAGCCTCCTTACCCTGCCCTTGGAGGGAACATGAAGAAGGTGAGCAGAGCGACTGTGACCGTGTTGCTGTTGCTCTGATATAACAGTTTAGTTTCTTAAATGTCAGTGTGTGGTTTGTGCCTGTAGATTTAAATCAACTCAGAATGGGCTTATCATAATGGGTTCTTCATAAGCTCGGTTAAGCGTTTAGAAAGACGGAGGCAGTCCTTCCAGGCAGACACTTCATTACACTGTTTTCATCCTTAACAGGTTGTGGTACTTATGTTCTTTGAGATGCACCCTGAGTGCACTCTTCTGCCGTAATTGCCACAACTTGCTAAGTCGTAACAGCGAGCTCATTCGTTTATTCAGCAGATACATTTTGATTTCTTATTGCGCTTACTAACAGCGCAGTGCATGTTGAAGAAAAGCACAACCCATGGGCTGGTGCTTAGGAAACCCTGCGTGAACGATGGTGCTACGTACACCAGCGACTGTGAGCGAAATGAGTACTGTGGGCTTTTAAAAGAAAAAGGCCACCTGTTAGCCTATCCTAATGGCGTCGCGTAAGGGGTTGGACGAAGGGAAGGAAATGGGTAGTGGTGGGAAAGTACATGGCTAGGAAATGAACTCATGTTTGTGACAGCTCTAGAATGACTTTGGTAATATATAACAAGACTATTTGATGCAGTCCTTTGACTGTATAATTTCAGCTTCTTGACTCATGAAAACCTAGGAAGTTGGGCTGGGAAGATGGCTGTCAGGACATTGTTTGCTGTGCAAACACAAGGACCCGAGTTCAGTCCCCATGACCTGTATAAAAACCTGGTGTATGCAGGGCACCGAACTTGAAACCAGATGTTACCCCAGACACCTCCACCCTGTACTGTACATTAGCTCTAATTTGTGGTTTCCTATTTGCCACTGGTTATATTGGCCCCGTCTCCTTTCTCACCATCATCTCTCCTAAGAATTTGCCTTTACTGAAACATGCACATTTCACATAGAATCCGTGACTGTAGTTAATTGGAAAGGTTTCCTGTTCATTCTCACTGTCCCTCTTCCTGTTCATGTTGTTACATGTGCTACATGTTACCTTCACAAGCTAGAAATTCATTTAACTTATAATTATATACATCTCCATAGTGCTTATTTCTACTAAATATGCTAAACATGGGTAACTCTGAGTACTAGAATTGTTTTTGCTTTTTAGTAAAAATTATTAATTTTGAGTGTGAGTGTGAGTGTGTGTGTGTGTGTGTGTGTGTGTGTGTACATGTGCGTGTGTTTGTCAGTGCATCTCTGGCTCAACTATTTTGAATGGATCCTTGACTTACTTTTGAAAGAAAAGCAATTATAATATTTTTCTTAGTGTTCATTCCGAAGTGTAGCTAAGAAGCACCCTTTTCCTACTGGTATAATAAGTTTTTAAGATTCAGGGCTGGAGAGATGGCCCGCAGTTGAAAGCACTGGCTACTCTTCCAGAGGACCTGGGTTCAGTTCCCAGCACCCACAGTGGCTCACAACCATGTCTAATTCTCGTTTCAGAAGCCCTAATGTGTACTCTGGTCTCTTCAGATACTGCATGCGTGTGGCAAAACACCCAAGTACTAGGATAAAAGGAGGAAGATAAAATACTTTAGAGCTTAGATTTTCACTAGAGCAGACATACCTCAGGTGGGGCTGTGGTGATGGTTGAGTGGGTAAAAGCCCTTTCTACAAGCCTAGGACCTGACTTCAAATCCCAGGAATTCACATACAAAGTGGACATTTAGTACCTGTGTCTATAATCCCCGTACTCTCATAGAGAAGTTGGGGAGGGGGTCACCTAAAGCTTTAGGGCATGCAGGAAAACAGGCTGGAAGGCGAGGACTGATACCCGAGGTTGTTCTCTGACCTCCACATGTGTGCTGTAGTGTGCACATGCCCCATTCATACACATGTGCACACATACATACATATATACAACTGTAATCCCAAGGAGGGAAAATTGCAAAGTGAGAAATGAAAAGCATACTCTGTACATACGTCAGTAGATGGTGACTGGTAAGAAACCTCTGGAGACCGGACCAAACGTTTTAGAAAGGACTTAGTGGAGTCGTATGACTAGAAGTAAGTAAGTAGGTGGGGAAATGATTTTCCTGGCCTTTGTCCTACTCACCATGACCAGGGCAACTCTTATAAAAGAAAGCATCTAATTAGCATGCTTACACATTCAGGGGCCAGTCCATGACCATCTTGGTGGGAAACAGACAAGCAGTGGGCTGGAGCAGTAGCTGAGAGCTTCACATCCTGACTCACGGGCAGCAGGGAGAGAGAGAGAGAGGCGCTGGGCTTGCTGTGGAAACCTCAGCACCCACCTCCAGTGACACACCTCCTAACAGTTCATCAAACAGTTCATCAGTCAGGGACTAAGCATGCTCTTATATGAGCTTATGGGCGCCATTATTCAGGCCACCACAGTGTTTACAAATCAGATTTTTACCGTAGAAGCCACTGTGCTGAGAACCAAGCTGAAAGGTGGTTCAGTTAGATTATTTAGTTAGACTTTGTGATGCTCCAGATTGAACCCAAGGTCTTTCTGGCACTAGGAAAGCACTCTCCCACTGAGCTCCCAGTGTGTGACACTATTCATTCCTGGGGCAACTTGAACAAGCAAACATCTCACTCCAGATAGAGAACTGATGACAGACCAAAGAGAGAATTCCATCGAAGTCCAGATTGGTGAACCAATGGGTTTTATTGGCGTCATTTACAAGAATACAAGTGTGGGCGAGGGGTTCCTTACAGGAGCAGGAAGGACTCAGACACAGCTTACCAAGGCCCACCCGAGCACCGTGACAGCTCACGAAGCCCGAAACAGAGTTCACTGCACAGCCTGCAGGGTGCTTAGCAGGTTGGGGTCTCTCTTCAGGCGGCTCGGCTGGTCTGAGCAGCTCCGTTACTCTGAGAGCATCTCTCAACAGTCCTTATTGATTGAATAAGCTTGGAGAGGGAGGAGCCCAGTGAGTCTGGTCATTTTCAGGGACTCCCTGAATTTGAGCACCCCCACGCTCGGAATGTTTCATTTCCCTGTAGAATGCCCCATGTCTTAGGAAACTTCCCTTCTAGGCAGAATATATCATTTAGGAGGGAACTGCTACAGAACAGCCACATCCCAGACAAAGCCTTTGCCGATCAAGTGGACAGAGACCCGAATGTCAAAGAGTGCACAAGATAAACATTTTTAGCCATGGACTTTTCATTAATAAACTGTGTAAGCTGTGGTCAGGTCTTCAGGGTTCAGCCATCTTCTCAATCTAGGTCAAACCTGTCCCCAGGAAGTGGGTGTCACTGTTTCACTTGGTTACTGTGAAATAACATTCAGTCGCATACAATGTCCTTGCTGTCACAGGCGGTTGGACTAGTTGGCACCGCCTGGGAATGTTTTTGAGATCTGTCTTTATGCTAACAGTTAGCTCTACGTGCTTCCAGATTGAAAACTGCAACTACGCAGTTGAGCTCGGGAAGAACGAGGCCAAATTCTCTTTGGTTGGTATCGCCGGACAGGACTTAAATGAAGGGAATGCAACACTTACCCTGGCTCTGGTGTGGCAGTTGATGAGAAGGTAAAGGCTTGTGTCTTTACAGCAACACAGCTTCCTCCAGCAAACCATCTGAACCAAATACCTAGCTATTTCTGGAGACTCATGAACCTAACATACAATGTGAAATAAATTAATCCTGTAGGAGATTTGCTATTGGTTATACATTTCCAAAATTATGTGGGCTGATCTCTAGCAATCTAATCACTTAACATCAGTGCCTTTTAAATGGCTTTGTTAAGGAGTTGTTTTAAATTTTAAAAACACTATTCGGTAGTGCTTGGCTTTGATTAGTGAGTTTTATAACCTTTGAATGTAAGTAAGTGCAAATGCCAGGCTAAAGTTGGGAACTTTTGGAGACGGGAACTTGCCGTCCTCCAGCTTCAGTCTCACGGGCGCTGGGGTTCCAGGTGGAAACATCACTTGCTTGGCTGTCCTGTTCCGTAAGGGTTGATGTGTGCTATGTGTGAGAACAAATTCCTTCCCCTTGTCTCAAGTTCATCGTTTCTGTTGCAGATACACGCTGAAAGTTCTGTCAGACCTGGGAGAAGGTGAAAAAGTCAGTGATGATATCATTATTAAATGGGTCAATCAGACCCTTAAAAGTGCAAATAAAAGTACTTCTATTTCCAGCTTCAAGGTAATTGAGAAAAATTTTAAAAATTATATCTAAGTTTAATGGAAGGGGTTTTTAATGAGAATTACCTTAGCAAGGTTCAGAATTATATTAGTATTAGACATATAACCCTGGACTTTAGAAAGCATGTACCACCTAGAGATAATTAGAATTCTTGTAGTTTTGATTGGTTATCTGTTGGAAGCAAATGCAGATTAGTGCATTTAATGTGGTGATCTGATGTTAGAAATAGAGTTGAGCCAAAAATCCAGTTGTCAAATGTAAAAAAGAATCTCCAAGGCGTTGGTTGTTTATATAGGACCTGTGATGTTTTGTGCTCCTAGCAGGGGTCTCTGAGGTGCACATCATGTTCAAGGCCCACAGAGGCGGCCAAACCGATTCAAGTGGGGATTGAGCAAACTGGTAGGAAAACAGTTCTTCCCATCCGGCTTCATGGTGCACTTAACACTTCCCTTTGAGCATTTGAGGATGACTCATAAAGCACGGGCATGCAGCCTGCACACACATACACAGCCACTAATCCATGCATCTTCATTGTGTTTGCATGCAAGTTGGTGTTAGCTATGAGTAAGCATGTCTGCTTGAACACGCCCATTCAGTGACCCTGTGTTTGTGATTTTCATTATGTTTTTAAAAGCCCAGCAGTTTCTACTTTAAGAATACCTTTTAAAGTGCCAGTAGATGAAGCCCTAAGCTATATTTAAAGATACTTAACGCATCTTTATTGTTTTCTCTGCCTTCGCTTTTTGTATTTAACTGTGTTTGAGAGTAGCAGAAGTGGCATGTATTGATGAATTCAGTCACTTTATAAAAAGGAAGGCTCCATGCAGTTTAAACAGAATAGATCTTGGGAGAGATACTGCCTGGGTCCTAATTCAAGTGCATCCTTTTTCTTCATTTTTAGCTTGGAAGGCCCTGTGATACTATTGTTGGTTGATTTTTTTTTTTAAACTAACTTTCAGTCTATGATTTGTCTCCATGTCTTAAATATGAAATTTTACAATTTTAAATGTAAAATAGGAATGTGGTATATTACAAGATTCTCTAGTTGGTCATCTTTGAAAATATTATGCTAATGCTATGTACACTTGCATACGTTCTAATACTTATTTTAAAAATCAGGACGGTAGAATGCTTACCCAGCATGTAGGAGGACCTAGGTTTAATTCCAGGTAACAGCAAGCAAATAAATACATAAATAAGTAAATAAATAAATAATCAGATACAGTGAAGAAACATCAGGGACCACAGTAATGTGTTGAAGTATTACTATTAATTATTAATTATCTTAGATCTAGCTAAAGAAAAGGCATAAAGTATAAGAAGTGTATTTAGCCTTCAGTGTTTAACATTAAAGACATTTAATGTTAATGTTAATTTAGTGTTTAACATTAAAGACAAAAACTTATAAAATGAATGTAATATTACTATGGAGTAAATTATAAAATAAAGCAGTACAAATGATTTTGTCACGGGTACAGTCTGGCTAATCTTCCCAACTCAGTGGTCAGTGAGGCGTGGGCAGAGAAAGCAGGTTTGATGGTGAAGTACAGTTTATACCTTCATGAAATGGCCTGAAGAAACTCAGTATAATAAGCACTTAAAAACCTTAGGGGATGGGGGAGGGGGGAGGGAAAGAGAGAGAGAGAGAGAGAAAGAGAATGAGAAAGAGGGGGGTACAAGTTGATTTGAGCATCAGATGGAGGAGGAATTTGAACTGGTGGACCAAAAAAAAAAGGGGGGGGGAGCTAGCAAGCTAGAAGCCTCCACCTTGAATAAAGGCAAGGCTGACAGGATGTTTTCTACAGCTTATTGTACAAAACAGATTGAGTCAAGATGGGGGAGAAATTTGTCCTAGATAAGGGATATTGAGTAAGTGGAGTATGTGAAGATGGTGATTGTTTCAGAAAGAAAAGTCAGCGTATGCAGACAGGACGGGCTAGAAGCCTGGTGTGACTGCAGAGTGTAGGTAGGCCTCCCGGCAGAGCTGTTGTGAGATGGGACTTGTCTTCTTGCTTTGGAGAAGCAGAGGAGAGAGCAACCAGTTCTGGATAATGGGGGCTTGGATAATTTGAGAAAACAGACAACATGTTAAAACAGAATTCAGACTTTGTGATCCATTGAGTGAAAGATGTAGTTGAAAACAGGAATATGTTCTATAAACCCTGTGGTGGAGAAGGTTCCCAGAGAATGTGTGACCTGAAGGTGTAGCTTTACAAAACAGAGATAAGGCAGAAACTTAGATGCTTGATAACCAAAGACAGGAGGTTAAGAACATGGCAGCAGTGGCTTTTTCCCCATCACAGGAGGCATTTGCTGAAGGTCGTCAGGTGTTACTAGTAAGAAAATATTAACCACATTCAAGACAGATGATGTAATTAGGCACTAGAGAAGGCATATTAAGCCTTTTATTTGTAAAGATTTTCCCTCACCAAGAAGAAAGAGACATAGTACTCCAGTGAGTAATAATAACTACAGTGAGACTGTGTAGTACTCCGGTGAATAATAATAACTACAGTGAGACTATTCGCCGTTACTCTAAGCACTCTACACAACTCCAGGAGAAAAAGGTGAGCTTCAGAGACGTTAGTAACTTGTGCTCCACCTTGAGGAAGAACTGGCTTCTTATCAAGGTGTGTCTACTCACAGATTCAAAACCAAACTCTAGTTGTATGGCCCTGGGTTTCACCTGCTACCCATGTGACTGACACATTACTCATTCAGTCCGTAAATAACAGAGCTCACTGTGTTGGGTGGGTGCCTTGTTACCGTGGCTACCAGTGTTTTCAAAGAGCTTACTGTTAAGGAAAGTACACAAATAAGAGAAGAAGCATTGCAGACTGAGGTGTCCACAGTCCTTCGTAAATCAGCTAAGGGGTGGGGAATGGCAGTGCGTGAAGACGTCTGGTGTTTAGAAACCTTGGCAGTTTACACTAGCAGCTGGGCTACATCTGTTGGTGAATAAAACAGAGTATCTGACTTTTCATTTAGTGCCTGTGTGTTCTTGGGCAAGTTCTACTGTTAGTTTCTCTGTGTTTCAGTTTCCCTAAATCCGAGATGGTGATAATGTCTGTCTTAGAGTATTGTTGTAAAACCAAATAAATTAACAAACAGAAAACAACTGTAGCATGTCTGGCACATGGTAAAGGCTTGACCATGCCGCTTGCTAATGGCCCTGCCTACATATAAATATGTGGAGGGATGCCCGCTAAGTCTTAGGAAACTCTCATGGTCACATGCTTATTTTCTCCACTTTTGTTTTAAAACAACAACAACAACAACAATAATAAAATATAGTATCAAATCAAAGGAAAAAGTTTATTATCTTAGAAATCAAGATTATAGAGACTATTTTTGCTTATATAATTTCTTTATGCTTAACTTAAAGGAAAAGTGCTATAAATGTATTTAGATATGGGACTAAGGATTGTCACAATATCCTCTACCCCTTTGCAATAAGATAATGTCTTAAATGATAATGTACAAGTCAGAGGAATCAGAAGATAGGTCTGTTATTTAAGGGTCTGTAGAATCTTTAGAAACAAACTTTTCATTTAATTCAGTAAAAACTTTCCCCATGATAAAACATGAAAAATAGAAGGGGCAAAAATCATTGTTTCCTTTCAAGATTAAAATGCCACAAGTACGTAAACAGTCAAAATAAAGTACAATTAGGTCATTTGTATTTGAATCATAGAATGTAAGAAAAGTGAGCCAGGAAAATTTAAATTTATCCTAAAGGGCCATAGCCATTAAGCTTCTCTTTAGAATGCATCACAGCCTAGAGTCCAGCCTCATGCACAGATTAACAGATTCCTTATCCACCGATAAGGGAGACTAGGCTTGCACTTAGTTTCTCTGCAGTGCTGAAGACGAAGCCCAGGGCATGCCAGGCAAGCTGTACCGTCACACCATTAACAGGGCTCTAATCGTCATTTGCACTGAGAAAACAGGGACAGGTTGCCTTTCAGAATCAGGAAAGACACTAAGCGCCAGGTCTACAGTACCAGCACCATTTAGATGTCAGAGGCCTAATTTTTTTTTAATCTTCCATTTGCACCCCAGAACATGTTTTCTTCTAGAATAAACCAAGTGTATGGCCTTTCAAAGGAACCCCTTGTCACAAAACATTTTTCAAATTATTTTCAGTCATTTATTATGAAGCTGTATTTGGCCAGAAACTGTATTTGTGCCTTTGATTATATTCTAGTAGAAGTCAGGAGTCCTGTGGCATCCCCATCCGAGCTTAGGTAATGATGTGTTTTTGACTTCAGTGGTAGAAATGTGAATTGGTTTAAGTTAAAGAGAAAGGTACTGAGCCAGTAGGTTTCCTCCACACCCACTACTGTGTTGGTATTTAACATGCCAACTTTACCCCAGAGCTGGTTGCCCTCTGAGTTGTATGGCTGATTATGAAAGAGTGTTCATCCCCTCATTCACATTCAGAAGTTGATTTCTGAAAGCTGAATTAACTTAGGGTCAAATAAAGTCACTGAGGTAAACAGGATAGAACTGGGCGCTCTTCATCTTGGAGCTTTCTACTTTATTACTGCCCGGGAACGACAAGTTGCCTCCTCCTCCTCCTCCCCCTCCTCTCCCTTCTCCTTCCCCTCCTCCCCCTCCTCCTCCTCCCCTTCTTCCTTCTCTCCCTCCCCCTCCTCTTCCACCCCTCCTCCCCTTCTTCTTCCTCCTCCTTCCCCTCCTCCCCCTCCTCCTCCTCCCCTTCTTCCTTCTCTCCCTCCCCCTCCTCTTCCACCCCTCCTCCCCTTCTTCTCCCTCCTCCTTCCCCTCCTCCCCCTCCTCCCCCTCCCCTTCTTCCTTCTCTCCCTCCCCCTCCTCTTCCACCCCTCCTCCCCTTCTTCCTCTTCCTCCTCCCCTTCTTCCTTCTCTCCCTCCCCCTCCTCCTCCACCCCTCCTCCACTCCCTCCACTTCTTCCTCTTCTTCCTCTTCCCCTTCTTCCTCCCCCTCCTCCTCCCCCTCCTCCCTCTCCTCCTCCTCCCCTTCTCTTCCTCCTCCTCCCCTTCCTCCACTTCTTCCTCTTCCTCCTCCTCCCCTTCTTCCTCTCCCTCCTCCTTCCCCTTCTCCCTCTCCTACTCCTCTACCCCTCCTCCCTCTCCTCCCTCTCCTCTTCCTCCTCCCCTTCTCTTCCTCCTCCTCCCCTTCCTCCCCTTCCTCTTCCTCTTCCTTCCCCCTTCTTCTTCTTTCTCTCCCTCCTCTTCCTCCTCCTTCCCCCACCCCTTTTTTTCTACATAGGGTTTTTGGTTTTTGTTTTGGTATAGCTCTGGCTGCCCTAGAACTCGCTCTCTAGACCAGGCTGACCTCAAACTCAGAGATTCACCTGCCTCTGCCTCCTGAGTGTTGGGATTAAAGAGGTGTGCCACCAATACCAATACTTTTTTCCTTCATTATCCCCTCCCTGTCAATTGTTTATTAATAAAGCGTTTTGCCTACATGTAGTCTCATACCATGTCCATGTCTAGTGCCTGTGGAGGTCAGAAGTGGGCTTCTGATCTCCTGAAACTGGAACTCAGTTGGTTCTGAGCCACCTCATGGGTGTTGGAAACTGAGCTCAGGTCCTCTGGAAGATCAGCCAGTGCTCTTAAGTGCTGAGCCGTCTCTCCAGCCCTTTCCTGTGATTTTTTAACACAGACATATATTATATACCTGCTTATGTAGTGTGTGCTTTATACATAAAGTTTGCTTAGAATGCATGACCTACCCGTGTTCAGTTTCACTCCTAGAGCACTGGATGACAAGAGCTTTCCTTGAGGCTTACGTCCACAGGAAAGGTATGGACAGCAAAAATATGGGTTCTGTTAGAATCCAGAGAGACGAGGAGTGAGTCAGTGCTGATGGGCAAGCAATAGAGGCTATTTTTCAACCTGAGACCAACAAACCGTTTTCCATATGTAGGCAAGTTGCAAAATCAGTTCCGATCCAGACTGGTTTTTTTTTTTTTTATTTTGACTTCAGTACTCTATTCCCCTAGAGTAGTTGTCCATTTTTAATTCACTCTTGAAGAAACTACAAAATGGAATATCTTGGAGATTCCTGTTAGACTGTCACAGTTCAGATACTTTGTACTTATTGGTGGCTGTGTTAGCCATTTGATCTTTTTGGACTTACGTACTTCATTGTTAAAAGAAGGTATCACTCATTTGCTTCCTGGGATGTAGGGTTAAAACATAACGATATTTAAATCAACAAGAATACCATCTTTGGAAGTGCAGTTTCCTTTCACTATTTCACTTTCCTTTCTGAAAATAGTAAGTCATGCGAATTCATGGTTTACAAAATATGAAATCCTTAATTTAAAACTGCACCAACTCCATCATAAAAGTCATGTTTCATAGAACAGATGTAAGAGTTGGCAAAAGTAGGAATTATCATGACCATAAATCTCATTCAGGTATGGGGCAACTCTCTATACACTATAATTCACATGAAGACTAAAGGAAAATGGCCTATTATATGTGTCGGTTGCAGAAAAGCATAATATTAAGTACAAAGATAACCTAAAGGTTGGTTTCAGTTCTGTGACTATGACCAGAAGAGGCTGACGTTTGTGGCAATTAAAGGTAAGATGTTCATGCATGTCTGTCTTTATTCCCTAGGATAAATCTATTAGTACAAGCTTGCCTGTCTTAGATCTAATAGATGCCATTGCACCAAATGCAGTCCGTCCGGAAATGATCAAGAGAGAACACTTGACTGACGAGGATAAGCTGAACAATGCTAAGTAAGCCCTTCTGGTCTCTTAGACCACCATGATGTTCGATCCTTACAAGGGCATTCTTACCCTTTAAAGTACAGTTTCTGTGGGGAAGTATGATTTTAAAAATAATCATCCTTGGGGTTGGGGATTTAGCTCAGTGGTAGAGCGCTTGCCTAGCAACCGCAAGGCCCTGGGTTCGGTCCCCAGCTCCGAAAAATAGAAAAAAAAAAAATAATCATCCTTAACCTTTTTTGTTAAGTTAATCTTACAAAAAAAAAAAGATTCTTCTGTTAAAGGAACAAAAGATAGATAACAAACCCCAAGATGTCTGTCTTTTCTTTTCAAGATATGCCATTTCAGTTGCTCGGAAGATCGGCGCCCGGATATACGCGCTGCCTGATGACCTCGTGGAAGTGAAGCCGAAGATGGTGATGACTGTGTTTGCCTGCTTAATGGGAAAGGGACTGAACAGACTGAAATAATGAACCATGTACTGTGACCTGTCACATTACACGCATCGAACGTCTCAGTTTACAGAATTTTGAAATGTAGTGGGTATCAAATCAGAATATCTGTATGCTCCAAACAGTTCTGTGTCCAGTAATGAATAATATCTTGTCCATACCAGTTAGAATTTGTCAATCTATTTTTTAGATAACACAATTACCTTAACAATCAACACCAATTCAGGAATGTTTTCAAGCTGCTATTTCATAATTATTTTATTCCCTAAGAGTCTTACCAAAATAAGACTAATCATTCATTTTTCATGGCTCAAAAAAGACCTGTATAAAGTTTTGTCAGATCCTTCTATTAAATTTGTTTGGATTTTTTTGATGTGTTGTTTAATTTTGATTAAAAATGTACCTAAAGTCGTAATCTAACTTTAATTTAATCCTTTTGTTTTTCCTCCTAACTATGTAAAGCGATCTAAAATTTTCTGTAAATTTCTATATCATATAAAAATTTAAAAGGATAAGTATCATTCAGTCAACATTAAACTTTTTAAATATGAGAACTAATTCTTGAATAACCCCCAAGGTTCCCTCTCTTGTATAAGCTCTGGAAACATTTTACTTAAAGTTTGATTATAACTCCATTGCCTCTTTACGTGTCCTAGTTTGATAATATAGCTTTGTCATCAACATCTAGCATAATTTAATATGTTGGTAAGATGTTATATATATGTACTCCTCTAAGTCATCCGAGTTACCCACATTTTCTTAAATGGTATGTATTAAGTGGTCAGCCAGCCATTAAGTATTTATTTTGCCCCCCACAATGTGTGTGACACTTTTCAGTTGTGGATATCTGATATGTGAAGATATGTTTTGCAGATATTAATTATGAATGTGAACACAGTTATTTTTCACCTAATTCCTTTCAAATACTTTCAGCCAAACATTGGATAGAACATCCCAACCGACACTGATCCTATCCTGTTAGCGTCATGTTACACTTCCTGGTTTTAGTCTATAGTGAAACCTACATAATTGGAATCTGCCCACCAAATAAATGGTTTCAGTAGAAAGGTGTGTATAAAAACTAACGTCCGTCGTCGTCGTTTTTCATGGTTTTCACAGCCCTGTGTAAACTGGAAACGTTTAAGGTCTGTGTTCCTCGGGAAGAGTTAAAGCTTGTAGGCTCTTTTCCCAGCATCCTTAGCGGTAGAGAAATTCTGTTCTCCATAGTTGAAGCCCCAAACAAGCTCCCCCCACCTTCCACTTTAGTGCCAGTGAGCAATACTGCTTTGCAACGGAAGTGCTGTCACTTCTCTGTGTGAATGAGCACCTACCTCCTCCTTGTCCACTGACCAACATACATCGGGAGCAAGAGTGTCTGTGTGCTTAGGCTAGACTTTTTTAAATGAACTAACAGGTGGGATTCTGAAATATATTCTTCTACATGAAATTTCTTTGCCTTTTATATTTTGATGATTGTTTTCTTATGTGAAGATATAAGTATGCTTCTGCTCTTTTCCTGAGATGATTTAAATCGCGCCTCTCTTGATTTTTTTCCACTGTCATACTTACTAAAATCATCTGATTTACATGGAATTTAGCACTTTAAGGTGTTCTTTTCTCATGAAGTATATTTAATAAAAATGCTGTGTATGTAGGATGTGTGTTTATTTGATTTAAAGAAAAATATAGAAAGAAAAATATAGGACCTTCAATATTGATCTGTTATGAGCTTATTCCCCCACAAAAGCCTTAGCTCCTAAATGAAGTAATACAAAAGCTGTGTTTCTTTAGTGTTTTTTCTTTCATATAAGAAAAAACTTTTCAATTCTAAAATTTTAATGGTTTTATTACTCTGTGTGTGTGTGTGTGTGTGTGTGTGTGTGTGTGTGATGCCTGTGTATGGGCGTGCATGCGTACATGTGGATATCACAGGACAGACTTGTTGGGTCAGTTTTCTCCTTACACCTTCATGGGATTTGAACTCAGGGCTTGAGGTTTGAACAAGCAACACTTTTGTCCACTGAGCCACCTCACCAGCCCTCATATGAAGACATTTATTAAAGACAAACTGCGTGAGTGTTACAAACTTAGCTTGTGGTGAAATCATTTGAGTGGATAAAAATACTTAGCACAAATTTATTGTTTCCAGTGTCCAAATACCAAAACTAGATTCTTGGGCTTCCACTAAGAAAAGTAGAGTCAATCTTTTGACCTCCATCCTAGTAGAGACAGTCAGCCAATAGCAAGAACTAAGAAGAAATAGTGAGAAGGCAGTGGAAGGAGGGAGGGGGGAGATTTGCTTCGAGAGCTTGAGAACTTGAGAGCAAGGGAGAGGTTATCTGAGAAGCGAGGTAAGGGCTCTCTGAGGGAAAAAAATTTTTTTTGGATTGTGTTCAGCAGTGAAATGCAAAGAGTTGAGTGGGCACTATGAAAAAGAAACAGACAGATGGACAGATGTGCTCTTCAAGTCACAAAGGGAAGAAGGTCATGAAAAGATATAAACAGGACCCTACGTGTAGGACTGAATGTAAATCTGAATTTCTTTCTCCTCTCTGGTTGGAGCTGTGATTGCTCTTTTGTTTGTTTGGTGTTTTACCTCTGACCTGAGGGAGTTGCTTGGAGTAGCATGCTATTTTGAGTTTTTGCATACCATTGTATGTCATAACTCCAACATTGCTCTTCATCTCACATATGCCAAATACGTAGGTGTTGTTAGAATGTCCCAATTTATGCATGTCCACTGAGCAGTTTAATTGTATCTGAACAATACAAAAACCTGTATTATAACACCAGTTTGCCTGAAGTAGGTTCTCTAATGCTTTGGAAGGTTTCCTAAGATTACCACCAGAGGGGGTTGGAATGCCCTCTAATCTTAGAAATTAATCCAGTCCCATATGAGTTCTTTGGATAAAGAATCTTTGTATGGCTGTGAGTTCTTTTTTTTCTTTTTTCTTTTTTTTCTTTTTTTGGGAGCTGGGGACCGAACCCAGGGCCTTGCTCTTCCTAGGCAAGTGCTAGAGCTAAGAACCACTGAGCTAAGAACCCTGAGTTCTTTTATCATTTGAGTTTGTTACTTCAAATACTGAAATTTTGGATGGGTCAGAGTTAGAGTTCTGCTACTGACTAAATGTTTTGCTGAGCAACAACAGAAGTGCATATACAGAAGTAAAAGTGTTCCTCTCTTCCACTGGTCTCACCTTGAGCATCTTGGAAATTTCACCAAATACATACATTTAGAACTGTATTAAACATTACAGGACAATGGCAGAGATTCTAGACAAAAACTAGAACAACTTGAGATCATCGTTTATGTTAAACACAGAAAATGTTTGAAAAAATGACTTTGGCATCAAAGGCTTTTAGAGAAACCTAGAAAGAACATTGGTTTAAAAATTAGGAAATTAAATGTTGAAAGAGAAAGTAATGGAACAAAGCAGTCTGAATGGGAGAGGAAGTATTCCCCTCAAATTTGAGTACATTTATCTATTGCTTTAAAAATCTAAACCTTAGAGTTCAGATTTTCCCTCTAGCGTTGACTGCAGAAAGCAATACAAAATTATTGAAAAGATGTAGTTTTCAAGTCACATTTGCTGAATGTCAGACAGCTGTTGTCTAAATAACATACCTCTTAAAATTAGTTGTGATTAAATGTAACAAATCCAGTGAAAGGACCTGTATGGAGAGTAAGTCCTAAACTGAGCTTATGTAACAGTTATGGTCGCCTTTAACTTAGATGCAAATACATATGTAGTGACTTTAAAAATATCAGGAATATTAGACCATACTAAATCACGAAGATTATTTCCTAAACGGCTTTTAGGAGCAAGGAGAATGTAAACACAAACTCCCAAATCAGGTTGCTTGGCCAGGCTTTAGGACAATTCCGTAAGGGATTTCAAGTAAATGTTAATCCCTCAGAAGCTCCGCGGCACACTGCAGTGTATTTACTTTCTGTGCTGCAGCAGCACCATCACGGCGCTCAGGTGCTCAAAGACGCTGCAGACGCGCCCAGGATGCTAGGCGACCGACCAGAGAGGCGCGTCAGCCCTGAAGCCCCGCCCTGCCTCACCCAGCCCCTACAGACCCCGCCCCCGAGCCCGGCTCCCTCGCAGGCCCCGCCCCGGTGTCGTCGCCTCCGCGGGGCTGAGGATGACGTGAGGAGAAAGCCGCGAACCTCTGTCTCCTGCGGGTGCTGCTGGGCCAGCGGTTCCCACAGCTCCGGAGCCAGACGTACTGCAAAGCGCTCCGCCGAGCTCCTCCGCCGGCCGGCGGCCTCCTCACTCCCTCCCAGGCCGGGCCGCCTCCTGCGCGGCCCCTGCGGCTCCTGGCACGGCCCCGCGCTCGGCTGCCGCCCTGGCGCGCTCCACTCTGTCGTCCCCGGACGGGCGCGGACCAGCTCGACCGGGGCGCCGGCGGCTGGGCAGAGGGCGCTGGCCCCGGGGCCGCGCCAGTGCGGCCACCAACCTGGGGCTGTCGGTGGAGGGCGAATGCTGGTTCCGGGGCGAGGCGACGCCCTTCGGGGCCAACGGGCCGCACACAGATGTGGCCGTGGGAACGACTCACCCGTTTTCCAGCAGCTCTGGGTCGGGGTCGGGGTCGGCGCCCATGGGGGCCCCGCCTCCCTCTCCTGGCCTGCCCCCGTCCTGGGCCGCGATGATGGCGGCCCTGTACCCGAGCACGGACCTCTCTGGCGTCTCCTCCTCCTCCCTGCCTTCCTCCCCATCCTCCTCATCGCCCAGCGAAGTGATGGCGCTGAAGGATGTGCGAGAGGTGAAGGAGGAGAACACCTTGAATGAGAAGCTTTTCTTGCTGGCGTGCGACAAGGGTGAGAGCTAGGCCCCCTTCGCCACCTCAGGACACCCCTAGCACCCATTCCCTGGCTTCGGTCCCTGCCTCAACTTACTCCTGGCACTCTGGCTTTTTTCTTGCGTGCAGCGGCTGTTCCCACATCAGTGCAGCCCGCAGGACTTCTGCCTAATTGAGCTGGAGCAGCAGGCAGGTAGGGCGGGGGTGGTGGACTCCCGCAGGCGGGAGTCTTGATCCCAAAGTTTCTCCACTTCTGTCACTGATAAACTCTAGTTTGGAGTTACTTCTTCCTTTGGAGCCAGAGGCTAGTTTTGGACCTTCTAATCCGAAAATTCTACCAATTTCCCTTATGATTTCTCTGATTTATGGGCTGTCACCTTGTAGGTTTTTTTTTTTGTTTTGTTTTGTTTTTTTTAAAGACTTTTCCTTCGGTTTAGCATCTGCCAGCGAGTGCCTTAGCCTGTTACAGTTGAGTGGTATCCCATTATCCTAAACACAAAATAATACGAAATAAGGCTAGACACGAAAAAAGACACGAACTTTCCCCAAATTTCTGGAACCCCCTTGAGTGTTGATATTTATTAGGGAGAAAGGTTTATTGCTTCAGAGAGTTGGAAGGAGGCAAAGGTAGTAAGAAAAAAAAAAGAAGTAAGTGTGGGCAAAATAATGTGGAACATGCAGTTTTTGAATGTAGAAACTGACCAGTTTATGCCCACATGAAAAGACAATCGTGGTTTCAAGTGGTGGGGGAGTGGGGACTTGATTGCTCTCAGATTGCTTTTATCTCCTGCCTGAAAAAAAAAAGTATTAAAACACTCTCATTCCTCAATTAAGCAGTTGGATGTTGAAAGTCTTGTGTTTATTTGGGACAACTTTGTTGGAACCATGTAGACTTCTGAAACCTACTTCTGGAGGCCAGCTCACACTATGGGAAAACTAGTGACAGACGTTTTTGTTTTTATTCACATATAGTGAAGTCAACAACATCTCCCTAAACTTTTTAAAGCATTTGGAACAGGTTTGTTTGTTTGTTTGTTTTACATGACTACGCTTAATCTTAGCCAGGCCAAAAAGCAATCCCTTCTTAACAATTTCACCAAGGAGTTAGAGATGGGATGAATGGGGAGGACAGACTTTTATTTGTCCCCTGGATTCATCCTAATTGTCCTCTGTCACCTTTGTGGTAGGCTCCCTACATTGCAAGGAAGGATGCTTTGATTAAGTTTCTATAGCTGCTTTGCATACCTCAGGGCTCAGGATGCTTTCAAAATGTGCTATATTTCCTGGAGAATATACGGCCGCTGTTGTATTAACACCTTCCTTAATATCTTTAGTGGGACTTTCTGTTTTCCCTATTTGGGAGGAGATTTGAAGGGTGTGAGGTTAGGGAGGAGAGTGGTTTGGGCAATTAAAAAGCAGAATCCTGAGTATTGTTGAGAAGTTGTAATTGGTAGTCAGCAGCTAATATAAAGATGTGTATGATGAGGGAAATAATTTGCATAAAGGAGAGGTGATGAGAGTGTAATTAGCAAGTATTTTCTGTATAGCTCACAAGGGTCACTCGTTACAGAACTTAAGCAGAAATTTTGTTAATCACCAAAGCTGTAGAATGCACCAGTTGAGATGTGTACCCTGGGAAGTGGTTCACAGTTGTTTTAATGCGGATGGTGGAGCAGCTAGCTGCCTTGCTGGCACATCTACTGACCTCATGGTGTGTTTCTGTTGATTATTTTTAGCTTGCTGCTCCTTGCCATGCTATCAAAATATATACATGAAGTTCTTAATTGTTTTAAGGCATTGGACAAAGAGCTCTATCAATGAGTTACTGATGTCAACTTACTGACTTCATTAGGATTTTTTTTTGTAATAAAGATGTTTTCTTTATGTACAGTAGTGAGGAACAGTGAGGGCAAAAATGTATGTTTATGTACATAATAGATCTCACTGAGCCAATGTTCAGTTTAACTTAAGTGGCCTAGACGAGATTTGGAAGGTAGGACATCCCTAGTTCTCTCTCTCCTGGGAAGTTAAAAGCAAATTACCCACGTGAACCATCAGGACATCGTGTGTTATGAGGCTGAAGGACGTTTAAAGGTTAAATGTGAAGGCACGAGCACTGTTTTAATCCGAGTTTCTCTTGCCCCTAGTATTATAAACTTCAGACGGATTCCACCAAATTTAATGATGCTGAGAAGCTTAAGACTAGGAGTGATAGTTTAATACAGGAAATGAGAAGTTCAAATGTACTTAGAGGCAATAACTCATAACATTAAAAAGCCAAAGTGAACATTAGGACCCTACCATTCCTGCACCAAAGCATTTACTTATGAGTTTCAGTAGGATTTCTTTGGTTCCAATGCTTTTTCTTAATCTTTTTTAATAATAAGTGGAGATATTATAAATAGAATGTTATAATTCCATGTTGAATGTATTTTGTAGCAAGTTGGTTTGAAAAGATTTATACATTTTTTTTAAACACAGAAGGTTTCCACACTTCACAACTATCCTCAAATCTGGTTTGGGTCTGTAGTCCATCTTGGTCTGTAATCACTATGTAAGTAGCCTGGGCTGGCCTCAAAGGTGCAGCAGCCCTTCTGCTTCTGCCTCCTGGGTGCTGGAATTATAGGCATGAGCCACCGCATGTAGCAAAACTGATCAACATTAATGCTGTTGTCATTTCAGTAATGGTGAAATTTATCACCATATGTTGGAAAGCCAAATGAGAAGCCAGTGAGGAAATAGAGAATCATCTTTCCTAACTGATATTGTAACACTTATCTACTGTATTTCTCCCAAGGATTTATTGGAGTTGGGCAGAGGAAATTTATCATTGAGATACATATTATCACATATAGTATAGCTAGCCCAGTTTCCAGTGGATTTCATAGAGCCCAGTAAAATTTGTGTCCATTGAGGATGTTAGAAAGCCACAAGTTTTAAGATTAATATGCTTTGAACTTAACAGAATGGATTGAAGAGGAAGGGCTAGAACATGGGTGATTAACTGATCCCTAAGCCAAATCTAACTCTTTTTGCAAAGCCTGTGAGCTAAGTCTGGCTTTTACATTTTATATTTTAAGTACTTGGGAATATTTCTAATTAAAAGAAAAGTTTTATAACAAGAAAATCCTATGAACTATGAAAAGTTTTATTGGAACACATCCTCATTAGTTTCCATATGCTCTATGTCTGCTTTGATGCGAAAGGGTCTGAGTACACTTGTGACTGAGATACCATGTCCCACAAAACGTAGCAAATTTTAGTGCCTGGCCCTTTTTCAGAACAATTTTGTTGACCCCCTTTGTTAAAGTATAAAGCATTGTATGAGTAACACAGAAAAGAACCCAGTGTGAACTGAATCCAACTTCATTTTGGATAAAGGAAACTAGTTGTTTAAAGGGTTAGAGAGGAGTGTGAGTAGGGCTTCAGGGAAGTGAAAAATTATAAAGCAGCAAGGAAAATTTACAAAAAGTGGGTGCTTGATTTATGGGAAACCAATGTGGACTTGCTATCTGGCACTAAGGGGGCTTAGATGGTTATCCTTTCAGAAGGGCCAGTAAACAGGCCTCCATCTTCAATGCTCAAATGAACTGAGAGTGACACATTGGCAGCCATGACTTTTCCAGGGAATGCATTTATAGAGAGTCAAGCTAGTAATCCAACCTAGAGCTGTTAGAAAGCATGTTAATGTTTTGTCCAAGTCTTCATGGGCTATGATTGAAGCCTGGTAGGGAGGGGGAAAGAAGCATTAGCTTGCTTAGGATTTGGTCAAAGAGAAAACTTTTCAGTAGGCATATCAGTCAAGAGTCTTTCACTGCCCAGAAGGGTGGTATCGGTTTGGATGAGGGTTAGCTGTGTCACAGGGACAGGGAAATGAGCATGGGAGATGCTCTAGAGATTGGGCTGAGATGACTTGCTGTTGCATTGGTGCAGTAGCTATGGAGTCGACTGAAAAAAATATTTCTTTTTTCTTTGTTGAACAAAGACAAGTATCTAGTGGCTGGGGAGGTAGCTTGGCAGATAAAGTGCCTGCTGTGCAAGCCTGAAGGTAGGAGTTTGACTGTCCAGCTTCCATGTAAAAAGCAGAGTGTATTGAAGAGTCTGTAACTCTGGGCAAGCAAATCCCTGGAGCTTGGTGGGAGCCAGTCTAGCCAATCAGTGAACTTTGAGCTCAGGGAGAGATCTCCACTAGCAGGGGCTGGGGAGATAGGGTGGAGGTAGAGGAAGCCCATCCTGGACCTCCAGGCCCCTCATTGGAACCCACATAGACAGGAATATTCACACATATACTTCTCACAGACACACAAATAAAATTAAAGTTTAAGAACAACTATATCATGACAGGAGATGTGACTTGCAAGCAGTTTCCCTAGGCAGGAACAACATCATGTGGCATAGCAGGCATTGTTACTGGCATCTGGGCTGTTAGCTGCCTCTTTCCTACAGTGTGTATTCGTCCTCACAGTGAACAGCTTTCTTGTCTCTACGATATATCGCTTAAATGACTTGCAAATATAAACTGTAGTTATGAAGGAACAGTTAAGAAGTGGCTGAAAGTATGGCAGAATTAATGAGACTAAATAACCTTAGATGTAGATCCCCTGGATATGCCCGAATAGCAGAGCAAGCTTTATGGGTAGCATTTTCCTGTCCCTATGCTTAGAGTCAGATTTATCTGAAGTATTTTTAAATGTTACTTTTTAGCAGTAGTGATTACTGGATTATTTGGCCACTCTTGGTATAGCTGAAGAGTTAAGAACATCACTTCATCAGTGGGATTTAAATGTTAATTGATGCTATGGGAGAGTTATTTCATGACTACTTTTTTATTCTTGAGAGACCTAAGGAGATGTGTTGTCAAGAAGACTTATTATTCAGCTTTTAAAATATACAGGGACTGTTAGCAGACATTGCAAATAATAGAAAGCTTTCAGTTTTCACAAATGAAATCTGCTACCTTAGTTGCAATATTGTTTTTCTTACTCATTTAGTCTAATGTTTTCTCTCTGTGCATCATGAAATTCTTCTTCTCTCCCTCCAGTTTTCACTCTGATCATCCTGTCCAATCTTACTCACAGACATCTAAAGAGGAACTACATGTAAAACCGTTTGTTTTGTGTTTACAAAAGTAAAATGAAACAACTATCCCACTGCTGTCTTTCTCTAAGGAGAGTTGCCCTTGGGTTTTATTTCTTTACTTTCCCCCCCTCACAGTCTCATTAGTGGGCAAATATAATAGGCCTTTGGTGACAGCAATTCCCATTTTCCTCACATGGAATGACAATTTTGTGGTGGCAGAAGACAACCTACCTGCTCCTGGTAGATCAAGTAGTCATAATAGGCTCAACTTGGCTTTTTGTGAGCTGAGTGTTTTCTGATTATTAATACTCTACACCTCATCTTCCTTAACAAGATGGCGCGCGCACATGTGTGTGTGTGTGAGAGTGTGTAAGTGTGTGTGTGTGTGTGTGTGTGTGTAAGAGGGAGGGAGGGGAAAGAGGTGTGGAGGGAGGGGAGGGAGGAGGGAGGAGTAAGAACATTTAGGTGCCCTTATTGTACATACGGTCATGTTCATATCACGTTTTAAATGTATGCTTTTCCTCTTTCTAATATCTTCTACCTCTGGTCTCCATTTTAATCAATCTGATACATGAGTAAATGTGTATGTATTTGAGATCTAAAACTAATTTCTTTTTAAGTTTCATTTTATTTTTCTATAGTAGCTGCCAGTCTGTATTTTGGGGTATTCTATATTAAACTGTTTTACTTATCTTGTGTAAGTTTTTCTCCTTATACGATCAGGTTAAGAATTTTAAACTAGAGATTTTTATTACATGCTACACATTTATCTTTTTCTACTCCTGTTTTATATTTGCTGCTTGTATCTGTATTATTTTTATCAAGATATACTTTTTTTCCAGGAAATGTTCACATTTTCTGTGCACATGTCCACATGCAAAGCAAAAATAAGTTTAGGTATTTTTAATCTTTTAATTCAGCAGGATAAAATTTTCTTTATAGAATTCTTGCTTAATGTCTTAAATATTAAATTATGTTTGTATATTGTTATTTAGGTGACTATTATATGGTTAAAAAGATTTTGGAGGAAAACAGTTCAGGTGACTTGAACATAAATTGCGTAGATGTGCTTGGGAGAAATGCTGTTACCATAACTATTGAAAACGAAAGCTTGGATATACTGCAGCTGCTTTTGGACTACGGTTGTCAGGTACAAGGCTAGATGATTTTATCCAGTAGCTCCTAAGAAATGTTAGCTGTGCCTTGCTTTCATGCCCCTTCTAGCTTACTCTCCTTTCCTTTGCTTCAGTTTCCTTTCTTCCTCTGTCTTTCATCTTCTACTTATTTTTAAGCCACTAAAAAGTTTACAAAGCAAACCCGAGTAAGCTTTTTAAAATGTAACATTATAAATTTATTCATATTTTTTCTGCTTCCTTTCCCTACATTAGACGGAAGTAAACTATCAGGAATTATTAATGACGACATTATTTTTATTACTGATAGGATTACTATTTGTATTATATACCTAAAAATAGTACAAGTGTTCTAGAAGTGCCAGGGGACAGGACTTTTTCTGTGACCTGTGTTATTTATAGGCACATGAATAAATGTTCCTCACAAAACAGTTTATAGTTCAATTTGGTTTTCTAAGTTTTATTATGTTTTCCTCTTTGTTTGGAATTTAGTGTTTGCTTTCATCTAAAGATGAATGGTCTGTGTTTTACAACCGGAGAGGGTAGAACTTTCCATTTGTCTTTGTATCAGTTAAGGTAGAGAAGCAGACATGCATGTACATTTTGAAGATATAATCTAATAATAGCATCATTTCCTGTCCCTTTTTGGCTCACTCATGATAAATAGCATAGGAACTCTGGCTCTTCTGTTATAGCTGTAATGAGGCAGAGCCTTTTAGTTACATCAGGAAGCACTCACAGCATATTGTTTTAGTTACTGTAGGTGATTTTTGGTACATCCTTATTATTTATATTATAATATGGTATCATGACTGATATATAAGCCTATATGTATATATATGCATGTGCACACACACAGACACACGGACACACAGACACACACACACCGTATAGAAACGGGAATTGGGTGTCCAGTCACTTAGCTTTCTAGAATACGAGAAACTAAATCAAAGGGCTTCTGAGCTGCTAGAATAATTTTGCTAAAGTTAAATGTAGTTGAAAAGCACATCTTTAAAGTCTATATTTTTTCATTTTAGATTTCATTTTTAACTTAATTCTTTATTTTTCTCATCTGAAGAGAATAAAGAAAGGCAGTGAAAGGGGTGTTAGAGCAGTAGCTGGACAAAATGACGCCTGGGACCACTCACACTGCTTCATTAGAGATTGTTAGCACTGCATGTCTGCTTGGTGGTTATGCTTTCTAACAGTGGGTTAGCATCAGTAAGGGAAGTTAAATTATATCACTAGCTAACACCTTAGATGAAAGCACATATATGTATGTATGTATGTGCGTGTGTATGTGTGTGTGTCTTATAAAAGGAGAAAACTCCCATTAAAATTATTTAAAATTTAAAGTTAAACACTTAAAGGCATAAGCTTCAGTTACCTAGGAATTAAGGTTATAAAGAAATAAGCCACTGATGATTTGGGATAAGAAATGCTATGGTGCAATAACGATATTTACATACACAGTTTTTGTGTATCTAATAATTCTGCAGTGCACATGGTTCTTTCATATTCTTGATCACATTTGAACATCACAGTCAGACTATCCAGATACTCTATTTTATAGATTAGAAAACTAAGGCTCAGAGTCATAAAATCAGTAAAGGCAAAGCTAAGGTTTGAATTTAACCTTCTGACTGCAAACCCCATGCGCCTTCCAGTTCTCCATATTCTGTCTGAGTTACCTGTGTCTCATTCTGTCAGTCAACAAATGTCAGAGACCTTTGGCTGCTTGTGATGGTGGAAAGGGGTAAGAGAGATTTTCCTTCTTCCCAGTGGATCTTAAAATTAAGTAGACAGCTAACGCACATGTGGATTACAAAGGGATTTAAAGCTAAGGCTGTATTTTATGTACTGAGTTGTAACAATGCTTGATGCTTGTGTATTGTTTGCAGTTACAAAACTGGAAACTTGGTGTTTTATCTTGGGTTGTATCTGTGGTTCTCAAACAAATAACTTTGCCTGCACCCAGGGATATTTGGCAGTATCTGGAGACATTTTTAGTTTCACAGTTGGTGGGCAGATTATCTTGTGGGTAAGTGCTATTGATGTTACTGCACATACCACAACACACAGGGAGCTAGTACAGCAACATCCAAACCATATCTCACCCTCATGTCAGTAGAGCTGCTTTGAAAAGCCCTAATTATACTTAAATGTTTGCACTTCATCATAAATGTCTTAGCAATAATAATAATAATAATAATAATAATAATAATAATAATAATAATAAACTATTGTGGGTTGGAACAATCAAGAAAACTGGCTTCTGTGTAGCATGTGTGAAGCCCTGCATTTGATTCCTGGCACTGAAGGGGTGGAGGAGGCTCTTATTTTTATTTATTTTTTTTAATATATGGAAACAGGAAAAACGGTTTGATGGATAGAAGCACTTGCTACTCTTGCAGAGGACTCTAGTTCTGTTCTCAGTATCTACATCAAGTAGTTCATAACTCCAGCTGTGGGAGGCTCTGATGCCTTTGGACCTCTATGAGCACCCGCATTCACATGCACATGCTGCTCACCTTTGAGACAATTTCTGTGTGTAGCCTGGTACTTGCTCTATAGACCAGGCCGTCCCCAAACTCAGAGATCCACCTGCCTCTGCCTCCCAAGTGCCACCACCACTCACCTAAAAAAATACATTTTAAACATTTTAACAAAGATTTCACTGGAAAAATGTCTTTTGAGCTCGTCCTGGAAATAGTAGCATTAGGCTGAAAAGATGGCTCAATGGGTAGGAGCAGCCTTTGCTCTTATAGAGGACCTTGGTTCAATTTTTACCATCTCTCTGTAACTCTAATACCAGGAAATCCAGTGCCCCCGTCTGGCCTTTAAGGGCACAAGACAGACATGTGATTCACAGACAACAGACATACATGAAGATAAAACGCTCATGTTTGTAAAATAAAATTTAAAAATAAAAAATATTTACATTGTTAACTTTGTGCTGTTTTGTGCCAGTGGGCTTGACTTTCTGATCTTCAGAAAGATAATTGACTTGTCTAGAGTTACTCTGTAAATGACAGATTTGAAATCCGCACCTGGGTTCTGGCCCTAGAGCCCATGTTCTTCCTGTTACCTAAGTCTACTCTCAAGTACTTAGAGGTATTTGAGGAACAAGGGATTCAGGAAAGAATGTATGCAGATATGTAAAATGTGTCTCTTGAGGTATTGAATTCAGTCTTTAAAACAAAATACTGGGTTTGTAATATAAAGGAAATTCTCAGGAAAATGGCTGAAATAAAACTGATAGGAAAGGCCTTGAATGGGAGGGTGAATATTTGTGTTTTATGTTATAGTAAGGTATCTTTGATGCGTTTTGATAGAAGTGTGAAAGATGTATTGTGTTTTAGATAGACGAACATAGTAATCACGCTAAGACAAGACTAGGAAGACCAGGAGGGCCCATGTGAGCAATTTTTGTAGTACTTCAGGTGAACATTAAGGTGTGAATGGAAGAGTGGCTGTAAGAGAGATCGTAGCTATCATGAAGGGGGCTTGAGGAATCCAAGAGCTTTATTAATCTTAAATGTGGGTAACTAGGAGAGAAAACTAGCAAATGAGAAGAGAGGTCAGGCTTGATGGGAAGGAGTACAATCTCCAGGCTCTAACTTTGCTTGTTTGGGGCTGTCTGACAATTACCAAGGGGTCATAAAAAGGATGGTGACCCTGTATATCTTTAGAATGGCTGGTACTACAGAGCAAAGAGTACCATGGAGTCATTCTTGGGGAGCATTTATGTTTAATAAAGGGCACTGGAAAGAGGGTGTTGTATTTTAAAAGATCAAATGAGTTATTGACAGTTTTTGGTTAGTTTGAATGGTGATGTGAAAGCCAAAGGGAAATTTTAGTTAATTAATTAATTAATTAATTAATTAATTAATTTTTGCTTAGAAATTAAGACACAAAGGGAGAGAAAAAAGTCATGGGACTTTCAAAGTATAGTACTGATAGATTTAGGGACCATGATGTACATCAATTGAGAATATTGACAGTCGGGCTATGTGGGACTGACGCTCCGGTGGAGGAAGGACCTGGTTCTTACAGAGTATCCCAGAGCGTTACTGTGTGCCGCGCAGTGGGAGTTAAGTTTAGAAAGAACTAGCTTTGAGCACTGAGTGGGAGGAAGCTGTGGGAGTTGCTAGGCAAGTTCTGAGGCAAGAAGGGATACATATAGTATTCCTTCAAAGACATAGTAAGTATGTGTGTTGAATATGTTTTAGTGGAAATGCTCAGATTATTGAGAAATTGAGAAAAACGAGTGAGGATTGTATGATTTCAAATCCTTGAGAATACTTAAAATGGGGAGTGATGGCTCATACCAGTAATCCCAACACATCGGAGGCAAGAGGTTTACAAGTTCAAGGCCAGCCTGCTTTTAAGGCTGTGTGGCAAATACATTTCTTCTTAAAAATTAAAATATTTTCCTTTAGAACTAACATTTATTTATTAAATATCATACTTTTGTATAGAATGAGCCAATGGCCACTTTTTAATGACACAATTTTTAATACAGATACTTTTTATAGCTGAAGCTTATCCTTTTAAGCACTGGATGTTAACATACATCTTTACCCTTTACTGAATAGTGTGTCTAGATATAATTTAACATTACCTTCATTAATTGGAGTTTTTGAGACTATAATAATTTTACTTTGTTTCACAAAGTCCAAAATTATTAACAATTTGTCCTTGCATTAAAGTCTGCAGACTGCTGTGTTTTGACAGATTTTGTTATACTGGTATTTTATTCTTTTCAGGATCAACTTTTAGTTTTATTCTCTTTTCCTCATTTTATGTTGATTTTATTTTAGCTGTCTATTTTTTAAAAGATTATTTATTTATTATGTATAATATGTACACCGTAGCTGTCTTCAGACACACCAGATCTTATTACAGATGGTTGTGAGCCACCATGTGGTTGCTGGGAATTGAACTCAGAACCTCTGGAAGAGCAGTCAGTGCTCTTAACCACTGAGCCATCTCTCCAGCCCTCTAGCTGTTTATTAATCAGTAAAGATCTGAGGAATACTTGGGAAAGCCAAGTTGATGTGCTTAGGCCTGTCTCTTCTGGCAGTTAATGCCCACGTGTTACTCTGTGACTTGGGTTGTTCTGTTTTATTGTTTTTTAAAGGTGTTGTTCTTGTTGTTGTTTTAAGTTGTAAATAAATTCATGGCCATATTTCAGATTATTGAAGTTATCTGGTGTTTGAGAGCAGTGGCATTATTGTTGTTAGTGTTATTGGTTAAAATTACAATGTAAATAAAATATCTGTAATGGATACTAGGTTCTTGTTTTTAAAAGTTTGTTTGCTTCAACTGATTGAAGAGAAGCATTATGAAGCTGAAAGGCGGGGTGCTCGCACTTTTTAGGGCCATCTCTAACAAACTCTAAAGTTTCAAGTTGTTAAATTTCCCATCTATGGAGGAAGCTTTTCCTATAGGGAAGCATAGGTGATTCCTAAGAGTTTAATGAGAGCTCCAGCCCTTTCTTTGGATTGTTCAATTCTATTTCCAACATCCCACGAAAGCCTGCCATTTTTAGTCTTATTTTTACATTTAATTAAGGAGAGTATTCTATGGATCTGTAAAGAATACTACAGATCTGCCATAGTTTCATTCCTGGGAACAAGAATATTGACTGATATAAAAATAGTAAAGGTTCTATCAGTTAACATTGTACAGATTGAAAACAGACATAGCATTTTCTTAGATTAAATCATCATTCATTATTTCATTTTCATTCTGCTATTATGTTGTTTAAAAAAAAAATCAAAGAAACCAAAACTTGGTGTCATGGTTGCCAGTGCCACATAGGCTTTGTTATTGAGCAGTGCAGATCCCTGTGTCCTGAGTCTGTTCACTACGTCTCTGGTTAGAAGTACATCTGCACAGCAGGTGGGGACTGGAACTGTAAACTCTTTCCTACCTCTGCCAGCTTTGGTAACTGGATTCTTTGTGATTTGTATTTAACAAGAGTGCTGGCACCAGTGTCAAACTGTCTATCACTGTGTATGTTTTGCAGGTGAGAATAGAAGGATTCTCCTTTTGTGTATTTTTCCACCCTCCCCTCTTGTCAGAATTGCACTGATGTTACATCCAACATAGTCCTTTACTTAATAGGTCATGGTCGTTTCTTTAATAAATTGGAACCTTAAAATTATTCTGGTTCATGGTTCAAGAGAAAATACCTTGAAGGGTTTTTTGTTTTGTTTTGTTTTGTTTTTTTAGCTTTGGACATTGCATGGATCAGCACTTCCATATGGAGTCCCTTCTATGAAATAGTCATTATTTTACCAGGTTGTGCATTGAAACCAGAATAGAAGTGTTGGTGTTGTAGTACATAGAAGTACTACTGACTTTGGCAAGCAAATGTACTACTTGTACAATATACATTAAAAAGCCCCAATATTACTGTATATAATACAGTTTGAAGACTTTTAAAATAACCATGAAGTAGTAAAAGTAGTTCACATTTTTAACTTTTATTTTTTTAAAGTCCGCAGATGCACTTTTGGTGGCAATCGACTCTGAAGTAGTGGGAGCTGTTGATATACTACTTAACCATCGGCCAAAACGATCATCACGACCAACTATTGTAGTCAGTACTCTTAAATATTTATTCATTTGGATTTTTAAACCAAAGTGGATCTCCTGCCCCATTGCCATCTTTTCTCCCTCCTTCTCAGCTTATTTTGTTTTTAAAAATATTGATATTTTCACTTTGTAAAATATTACTTTGAAGTAAGTAGAGACAATAATAATTAATCTAACTTTCTGGAAACTTAAAAAAATTAGTTAATATTTACATATTTTGTCAAAAGTACTGCAAAGCAGTATTTTTAATTTGGTATATTGTTCAGGTGATGCTGAAAATACAGATTTGTTTCTAGGTAGATTTAGGAAATATAAGTGATGAAACCATAAAAAAATGGAAGGAAGGGTTGGGGATTTAGCTCAGTGGTAGAGCGCTTGCCTAGCCTGCCCTTGATTACATTCCTAGTATAGGAGGGAGAGGAAAAGAAAACAAGCACTCTGAAAGTCAAGCAGAAATTATAAACCATCACATGTATAAACTGTGGAATACAAGGAAGTAATTTAAATCACCTAAAAATATTTTTGAGGGAAGGTTTAATGTATCCCAGACCGCCCGATCTCCTTGTATAACCAAGGATAGCCTCCTGCCCCTACCATTCAAGTGTTGGAATTAGAGGTATGAACCACCACACCCAGATAAAGATAATATTTTAAAACTGAGTTTTAGAAATAAGAATTATTAAGTTAGATGAGGATTGTGAAATATCTATGTATATGGATGTAACACTGGAGGTGAAAGTACACTTGGAAGGAGGCTGAGAGCTGGCCCCGTGCCTCAGAGCACTTGCTGTTATTGCAGCCCTGTGTTCAGTTCCCAGCCGGATCCACACAGTACCTCACAACCATCTACAGCTCCAGTTCTAGGGGATCCCCACCCTCATCTGGCCCTGGATACTACATGGACATGGTACCTAGACATGTGCAGATGAAGCATTCTTCCACATAAAATAAATAAATCTTCTAAAATTTCTTAAAAATACACACGGAAAGAGAGGGAAAATTAAGCAAATGTTACTTTATAGCAGTCATTTTTTATTGATTGAACTAATTAAGGATTTTTCTTTTATATTTTATTGGTTTTTCAGTAGAAATGTAGTCATTGAAATGTTAATGATAATTATAAATCAGATAATTTTGTACATTGAATTTAAGAATTTTTAACATTTATCATTTGTTGAGGGTATAGCAAAACAATCAGTTTTAATAACTGCTAGATTATCAGCTGATTGATTTCAGAATAACACATATTTAGAGAACCAAACAAATTTTATATTCATTTAGACTACTACAAAGGCCTATGGTTTGGGGGCCCGATGTCGTAAATAGTGTATGTTTGTCTATCATGCACAAGCTCCAGGTTTCAGTCTTTAGATACACACACACACACTTAACTTTAAAAACTAGTTTAACAGCAACATAGTGTGACTTTCCTACAATACCCCTTCAGATGGTGGTGAGAAACCACAAGAATTGAATAAAGAGGGCTGAGAAGAGATCCTTTCCCTGAAGGACCAAAGATAACAGAATCCCACTCAATTTCCACCATCTATCCTGCAGTACTGTTATATCCACCATGTATCCTGCAGTACTGTTGTCTCCACCATCTATCCTGCAGTACTGTTATGTCCACCATCTATCCTGCAGTACTGTTGTCTCCACCATGTATCCTGCAGTACTGTTATCTCCACCATCTATCCTGCAGTACTGTTGTCTCCACCATCTATCCTGCAGTACTGTTATCTCCACCATGTATCCTGCAGTACTGTTATCTCCACCATGTATCCTGCAGTACTGTTATCTCCACCATGTATCCTGCAGTACTGTTATATCCACCATCTATCCTGCAGTACTGTTATCTCCACCATCTATCCTGCAGTACTGTTGTCTCCACCATGTATCCTGCAGTACTGTTATCTCCACCATGTATCCTGCAGTACTGTTATCTCCACCATCTATCCTGCAGTACTGTTATCTCCACCATCTATCCTGCAGTACTGTTGTCTCCACCATCTATCCTGCAATACTGTTATCTCCACCATGTATCCTGCAGTACTGTTATCTCCACCATGTATCCTGCAGTACTGTTATCTCCACCATGTATCCTGCAGTACTGTTATCTCCACCATGTATCCTGCAGTACTGTTGTCTCCACCATCTATCCTGCAGTACTGTTATCTCCACCATCTATCCTGCAGTACTGTTGTCTCCACCATGTATCCTGCAGTACTGTTATCTCCACCATGTATCCTGCAGTACTGTTATCTCCACCATGTATCCTGCAGTACTGTTATCTCCACCATGTATCCTGCAGTACTGTTATATCCACCATCTATCCTGCAGTACTGTTATCTCCACCATCTATCCTGCAGTACTGTTATCTCCACCATGTATCCTGCAGTACTGTTATCTCCACCATGTATCCTGCAGTACTGTTATCTCCACCATGTATCCTGCAGTACTGTTATCTCCACCATGTATCCTGCAGTACTGTTGTCTCCACCATCTATCCTGCAGTACTGTTATCTCCACCATCTATCCTGCAGTACTGTTGTCTCCACCATGTATCCTGCAGTACTGTTATCTCCACCATCTATCCTGCAGTACTGTTATCTCCACCATCTATCCTGCAGTACTGTTATCTCCACCATGTATCCTGCAGTACTGTTATCTCCACCATGTATCCTGCAGTACTGTTATCTCCACCATGTATCCTGCAGTACTGTTATCTCCACCATGTATCCTGCAATACTGTTATCTCCACCATCTATCCTGCAGTACTGTTATCTCCACCATCTATCCTGCAGTACTGTTGTCTCCACCATCTATCCTGCAGTACTGTTATCTCCACCATCTATCCTGCAGTACTGTTGTCTCCACCATCTATCCTGCAGTACTGTTATCTCCACCATCTATCCTGCAGTACTGTTGTCTCCACCATCTATCCTGCAATACTGTTATCTCCACCATGTATCCTGCAGTACTGTTATCTCCACCATGTATCCTGCAGTACTGTTATATCCACCATGTATCCTGCAGTACTGTTATCTCCACCATCTATCCTGCAGTACTGTTATCTCCACCATCTATCCTGCAGTACTGTTATCTCCACCATCTATCCTGCAGTACTGTTGTCTCCACCATGTATCCTGCAGTACTGTTATCTCCACCATCTATCCTGCAGTACTGTTATCTCCACCATCTATCCTGCAGTACTGTTATATTTTTATATGCCTGCCCCGCCTTTTAGCCGTTGAGCACATTCCCTTTCTTCAGAGCGAGGTGGAGGGCCATGTGCCACTACAACAGTGGCAAGTATTCTGTCATTCCCCTTGCACTGGATCAGCATGGAAAGCCTTGGCAGGCCCAGCTTGTCAGTGAAGACATTTCTGCTCTGCTTCTAACAAGTAAAGGTTACTCAGTCTTTATCTGAATACCTACAATGGCTATAAATTCACCTTTTAACAGCTTTATTGTTTCTAGACAAATGCAATCAAATGTTTTAGCATATTTTTATTTTACTATTTAAGTGAATTCATTTTGCAGCCTTGGCTTGTTGAATTGTCTCTTCACTATTCACTTTAAAGTACAGGTTATTTGAAAATATGTAGGTCATGATAGAAGCAATGAAATTATAAACTTTAATCTTACACATGTCTAGTAGTGGTGTTCTAGTTATGAATGCTTCATAGTAAACAGAAGGGTCACTTTTCAGTTACGACTTTAAGCCTGGGAGTAAATATAATTTTCTTTTTGACCATTTGAGAAAATGAAACCTACTTTAGGCTTTTATATAACTGTTGCATAAATTCATGAATATGAAATCTCCAATAGATAATTGAGAAGTACATTAACAAACCAGTATTTAAAAGAAAGTGAATTAAAATGTCATTCTTTTTCACCCATATTAAGGATGACCATGCCATTGCTGTGAGTCAAACTTTATTATGGAATGGATACATCCCTATATTATCAATAATATAAACTATTGAAAATATTTTGACATTATCAAGAACTTCAAAATTTTCCTGGCCTTTTAACCTATACTTCTGCTTCTAGGGGAGGGGCTATGCTAATGAGGTAGTCCTAAATCTGTAACAAGCTATTTTTACAGCAATATTTGCTATAATATCATTTACATCGCAGAATGTCTTGAACACAGATTTTGAGCTTCCTTAAATTGCATGTAAAATCCTGTGCGTGGTTTTGTCCCTTGAAGATCCTGGGCTCTCAGGCAATGAGATTATTCTTTTGATGTCTGAAATATTAAGAACTATTACTTTTATCAAGAACTGTTATTTTTATCACTGGTGCTTAGCCCACTAGGAGATATGCAGAATGAGTCTTTCAAAAGGGATGAAGTAAAGAAAGGACTAGAAGGAAATACTGTACTATAAAATGTTATTTGAGTAGAAGGAATATGGGCATTTTTATTCTTCTTTCTGCTTTTCTGTATTTTTCAGATATTTTAAAATGAGTATACACTACTTTTACAATGTTAATAAGTTACCAAAGTGTGAACTTGATGAGCTTACCCTGGAATCAAACAGCTCTCAAGGAAACCTCTGCAAAAAAGTGAGGAGCATTGGAAAGGATATGCAGTAGTCATAAGATGGCCAGCCTCGTCGTTAATCCCCACACTTAAACTTGTAGTGTTTTCTCTTCATTTCATACAATCATTGGCCTAAGGTCCCAATCAGTGGGAGGAGCTCAGGGTCCCGAGTCACACAGACCTTGATGGAGTCAGCTCCTGGCTGACTGTGCTTCCCCCACATTCCCTTCTCTGGGCCTCAGTTTCTTCACAGTTACTAATTACACTCAGCTTTGCAGTTCATGGTGGGCATTACTCAGGCAGATGAATGACTGACAGCTCCAGTTCTCTCTCGCTAAGTGTTAACTGTGATGGTAGTGGCCTTGCTCATTTGTGACGGGCTGCAGACTAGGCAAGGATTGGACTGCATGAAGAAGTGGCTTCATTGCTACCTGTAGGACAAGGCAGGCCACACAGTTGGAGAGTTTAGTTTTCTCATGCATTTATACTGTGGCTGTTCTTACCATTTTTCCATTTTATTCTTTTCCTAAAATTCTTGTTCTTTCCCTATCATTCATGTGTCTATTAATTTTTAAAAGTATTAATACTTTTCTGAAAGTATCTTTCTAGATGCTCTTGCTTCTATATTAGTACAATGGAACTGTAGTGTTAGGAATGTTGCCTATTGAAGATCACATTTATTATATAACATCTGTTAATTAGAATTGAAATGTTAAAGTTTTAAAATAATGGGTCTAAGTAAAATGTATTCTTAAAATAAGTCTTATGTTCTTTATTTGATATTGCTTTTATTCCATCCTTTAGATAAATATGTTTTTGAAGTCATAATAAATAACCTTTGGGCATTTATATGAATATTTTTCAGAAACTTATGGAACGAATTCAGAATCCGGAATACTCAACAACGATGGATGTTGCACCAGTTATTTTAGCTGCTCATCGTAACAACTATGAGATCCTCACAATGCTTCTGAAGCAGGACGTGGCTTTGCCCAAGCCCCATGCTGTTGGCTGTGAATGCACGCTGTGTTCTGCGAAAAACAAAAAGGACAGCCTCAGACATTCCAGGTGAGGAAATTAAGGTTTTGGTAAATAGAAGAGTAATGTATCAGAGCACTTGTCAATGGTACTTACTTGGGGGAAATGTTCTTTCAGTGCAACTTTAAGAAGTATGCTTGGGTGACTTAGGAAAGCCAGATTCTAGCTCTTTTGTTCATGAGGTAAATTAGCAAGAGTGGAAGGGCACCACTTGGCACCTTATACAGAACAACAAACTACTGGTATGTGGTCATCATTACTGCCGTCACGATGATGGCCATTATTAGCTTTTGGAGGTAGCGTCTTGCTATATACGTTACACACTGGCTAGCCTGGAACTCACCTTGAGGGCTTCAAGCTGATCTTAAAGCTGTGATCCTTCTGTCTTTTCTTGAGTCCTTGGATTGTAGGTGTGTACCACGAGTCCTGGTAGAACACAGCTTAATCGACGAAGGTGTAAAGACTATCAACTGCAGATTTCTCCTCCCAGGTGTTTGTAGCCTGAGAGAGATCTGAGACAGCTGCCTACAGAGATCTCCTACTGGGGGTGGCTAGTCCCTCCCTTATGTTGTACATATTAAATGTGTGAGATGTTCCAGAGATAGCAAAACCCAGCCTGATCCCAGCTTCACTGTGTTTGTGCCTGTGTGAGTGTAGTCTGTTCCTTTTCATTCCCTTTCCATGCTTCCTCACGGTTCCAAGACCCAAGCTTCACAGGTCATGTTGTTTTTTGCCACAATATGTGTTCTGGAAACTGAACCTAGGTCTTTTGCAGAGGAATGAGAGCTCTTAACTACTGAGCCATTTTTCCAGCCCACAAAACCTCTCACTAAATATTTGCACTCTTCTTGCCTCGTATTTTCTTTCCTTGACCATATTTATATTACATCTTTTCTATTTATCATCTCTTTCCATTTCCCCAGTTGAAATGTTGACATCAAGAAAGGACCTGCCTTCTTTAGGTTGAACAAGATCACTTCATGGGCAGTTTTATTACAAGTGTGGTTGTAAGTAGGTTGCGAAGTCAGCTTTCCAGTGTAAGCCTTTTCGGGGTCTTGTATATGGTTTAGATACTCACTGTAGCAGCATTGAGAGATATAGGCAGCCTTAGACATGGTAGTTAAACAACCAGCTGCATCTCAGCCATCTGTAACCTCATTTCCTAGAATGGTAAGGCAGAAGGAGGATCATAAATTTGAGGCCAGCAGAGGGTATTTAAAAAATCACCATGCCTTAGTTATTATTATACATGGTATCCAAAGATGTTTTCATTGTAATGAGACACGTCGTTTAAAAACATCTTTGGTCATTTTCTTATCTATAAAATAGAAATGTTAAAAATGCAGTGATACTTTTAGAAATGTTTAGGTAAGGGCTGGAGAGATGGCTCAGTGGTTAAGAGTTCTGACTGCTCTTCCAGAGGTCCTGAGTTCAATTCCCAGCAACCACATGGTGGCTCACAACCATCTGTAATGGGACCTGATAACCCTCTTCTGGCGTGTCTGAAGAGAGCGACAGTGTATTCACATACATGAAATAAATAAATCTTTTAAAAAAAAGAAATGTTTAGGTAATAAATATTAATTACCAAAAATGTGATACTCCGTTTTTATTCAGAATATGGTTCTTTCATACTTTTGTAAAGTAGTTAAACATAGTTGGAGGTTGAGTATTACAAGCTGAGGACCATCAGGTTAATGTTTGCTGCTCTTGATAGTTTCAGATTTAAGGAGGGATACTATGTTTTCTCTTAATGTATGGCTTGTCTACAAATTCTCTTGATCTGTGAATTATTTTTAAATGTGTTGTTTTATGTACATTTATACAAAGGATTCCATTTTTTTTAACTATTAACTGCTACCTTAATTCTAAGGGAATGAAAAATAGAATTCATTTCTAATAAGGTATAAAATAACAAACCAAGTTTTACCCTTTTAAAATATAAAATTCTGATCTTAGGATATTTATAAAGTTATCATTGATCATTTTGACTTCAGAGAATTTAACCATTTAAAACAAGACACCATGCTATTAGCAACTCTCCCAGTGCATACAAACAACAGAGCCTAATTTCTGTATCCATGTTAGGACCATTTGGCAAATATTGTCTAAATGCATGGTTTGGTTGCTTGTGGCTCTCACACATGACCCTGCATTAAGAACTTGTTAATACTCTTTAGGTCTTTTCTTTTTCCAGACTTACATGTTACCACAAGTGTGTAATCATCTAATAAGCTAAGCATTTGTAGACAGGTTATTACATATGTGGCTTTCTCATTTCCAGACATTCCTGGTTGGTCCTCTGCTGTCTCACTCTTGAGAAGCCAGTATTCCTTTGGTCATTTTGTCCAGGCCAGTGTTTGGTTCTCTGGTCCAGAGTTATAGGTTTACTAGCTTAAACCTGATAAAATTACAGCTCTTTATTTTTTTTTCCCCATCTTTATTAAATTGGGTATTTCTTATTTACATTTCAACTGGTATTCCCTTTCCCGGTTTCCAGGCCAACATCCCCCTAACTCCTCCCCTTCCCCTTCTATATGGCTGTTCCCCTCCCCATCCTCCCCCCATTACTGCCCTCCCCCCCAAGAATCCTGTTGACTGGGGGTCCAGCCTTGGCAGGACCAAAGGTTTCCCCTTCTACTAGTGCTCTTACTAGGCTATTCATTGCTACCTATGAGGTCAGAGTCCAGGGTCAGTCCATGTATAGTCTTTGGGTAGTGGCTTAGTCCCTGGAAGCTCTGGTTGTTGGCATTGTTGTTCATATGGAGTGTCAAGTCCCTTTAGCTCTTTGTGTCCTTTCTCTGATTCCTTCAACGGGGGTCCCATTCTCAGTTCAGTGGTTTGCTGCTGGCATTCGCCTATGTATTTGCTGTATTCTGGCTGTGTCTCTCAGGAGCGATCTACATCCGGTTCCTGTCGGCCTGCACTTCTTAGCTTCATCCATCTTGTCTAATTGGGTGGCTGTACATGTATGGGCCACATGTGGGGCAGGCTCTAAATGGGTGTTCCTTCTGTCTCTGTTTTAATCTTTGCCTCCCTATCCCCTGCCAAGGGTATTCTTGTTCCCCTTTTAAAGAAGGAGTGAAGCATTTGCATTTTGGTCATCCTTCTTGAGTTTCATGTGTTCAGTGCATCTAGGGTAATTCGAGCATTTGGGCTAATATCCACTTATCAGTGAGTGCATACCATGTGTGTTTTTCTGTGATTGGGTTAGCTCACTCAGGATGATATTTTCCAGTTCCATCCATTTGCCTATGAATTTCATAAAGTCGTTGTTTTTGATAGCTGAGTAATATTCCATTGTGTAGATGTACCACATTTTCTGTATCCATTCCTCTGTTGAAGGGCATCTGGGTTCTTTCCAGCTTCTGGCTATTATACATAAGGCTGCTATGAACATAGTGGAGCATGTGTCTTTGTTATATGTTGGGGCATCTTTTGGGTATATGCCCAGGAGAGGTGTAGCTGGGTCCTCAGGTAGTTCAATGTCCAATTTTCTGAGGAACCTCCAGACTGATTTCCAGAATGGTTGTACCAGTCTGCAACCCCACCAACAATGGAGGAGTGTTCCTCTTTCTCCACATCCTCGCCAGCATCTGCTGTCGCCGGAGTTTTTGACCTTAGCCATTCTGACTGGTATGAGGTGGAATCTTAGGGTTGTTTTGATTTGCATTTCCCTTATGACTAAGGATGTTGAACATTTCTTTAGGTGCTTCTCAGCCATTCAATATTCCTCACTACAGCTCTTTGTTGAACAGGGAGTAGGAAGGACTGAGGCAGATCTCAGCCATAGCTTCTTAAACTCAATGGGAGGCTCATGAAACTTGTCAACATGACTGAAAATTAATCTAAGATCACAGAGTGAGTGTGGGCTGTTTCTGGCATCACATGCCTACTGCATGTGTGCTGCTTCAGTGCAGCCTTGCTTGTGTTCATGGATGGTCTGATAAAGTCAATCAGTGTAGAGATAGTTATCTATGCATATTTGGGTAGTTATAGTGCAGGCAATTGCCTCTACAGGGATACTTAGATGCAGATAAAGCAGATATGGTGATACCTGCCCATAATCTGAGCTACTTGAAAGGTTGGGGCAGAAAGATTGTGAACTCATGGCCAATCCGGGTAATGGGGCAAAAAAGCTATACAGACAATTGAATGTAGTTTTTCTTTCTTTCTTTTTTTAATATGGTGTCTTAATACATTACGCAAGCTAGCTTTGAGTTCAAGCTATTCTCTTGCCCCAGCCTCCTGTGTATTCATGAATGCAGACTAATTTTGCTTCTAAGTAACACATTAAAGCTATAGATTAAATGAGGAATGTGTCAATAAATTTAGAATTTTATCTAGAAAAAAATCCATTACAAAGAAAATAAAAAGTTAAACAACCAACTGAAAAAGATATCTGAATCACTCTTGACTATAGAATAAGCAACAGAAAACATGGGGTAAAGAGCAGGCAGTTTACAGAAGTGTAACTAAAGCTTGAAAGGACAGGTGAGCTTCTGAAGAAATACAGGTCGGAATACCTGCAGTTCCGCTCCCTGTTAAGTTGGCCACATTTAGGATGACAGAGCCTGTCCAGTGAATATAACAGAGGCATGCAGGAAATTCACTTTTTTATTTTATTGCTTTCAATAAAACTGAGAGTATATGACATGTATGCTGTTTTTGCCCAACAGTTTGAACTGTAGATAGAATGTAAGAATTAAAGACTATTTGTTGTTTCATTTTTATAGTAGGAACAAATTAGGAGCAACTTAAGTGTTCATTGATGGAGGTCCATGAACAGCCATCACATGGAAAACCAGCTGTAGTAAAGAGTGAGACGCATTGAAATACGGTGACCACACAGAGGACTGTGGCATTTCAGGTTCCTGGTTGTCTACTCTAAAATGACAAGTGTGCATTAAATTTTTATGCAAAACAAATATGTGTATTAAATCTCCCAAATTTGTGATCTAGAAATTATATTTAAATGTTTATAAGTAAAGAATTTTGATGAATTTTTGTTTATTTCCTATTTTGTTATTGAAATTGGAATATTTATTAAATTACAGAGAATAAAGGGATTCATTCACTCAGTTGTTAAGAATTCTATATAGCTGAGTAATTTTACTCATAACTAGTTGAAAAATCTTTCAAAATTGTAACCTGACATAATGAGACATACGTTGAAAATATCTAGGATGCTAAAGAAGTTTAAGGTCTGGGAGAGGAAAACTTAGCAAGCATTAAATCCATATCATATTAAGTATTTGCTAGTACATTCCCTTTAAATTTATGTAGGTTCAGGAATAGAAATTTACTTTCTGTTATAAAAGGACTTTTGTATCATTTTTCTTTTTTTAAAGATTTTATTTATCTTATATAAGTGAGTACCCTGTCACTCTCTTCAGACACACCAGAAGAGGGCATCATATCCCATTACAGATGGTTGTGAGCCACCATGTGGTTGCTGGGAATTGAACTCAGGACCTCTGGAAGAGCAGTCAGTGCTCTTAACTGCTGATCCATCTCTCTAGCCCCATCATTTTTCTTTTTTAAAAAATAAAAGACCACAAAGTAGGTATCATTTCAATTAACTTAATTTGATAGTATGAACTATAAATAAAAATAAAATTAAGAAAGGAGAAATATTGGTTTTAAATTAGACCATTAAAGTATGTGTGTTCACATTTTCCAAACAGAAATGTTATGTGAGAGGAATTATAAATAGACTATTTCTCCTACAATTCAGATGTTCAGATGTAAAAGAATAATCAGTGAATTTTTGTTTCTTTGAGGCAGGGCACTCTATAGTCTTAATATAGTTAGGCAGCTGACAAATGAATTTAGCAGTAAACATTTATTTGAAGAGAAACAAAAAGTCATAAATACAACTAAATTATGGGGTTTTGTCATTCTTTCTTAATTTTTACTTTTTGAGAACTTTTTACCTGAGCATGTTATCTGCACAATTCTCACCTCTTCCTTCTGCCTCTTGCTGTACTCTTCCTCCTAAATACATGATCTCTTAATTATTATTCTCTCTCTCTCTCTCTCTCTCTCTCTCTCTCTCTCTCTCTCTCTCTCTCTCTCTCTCTCTCTCTCTCTCTCTCTCTCCTGAGTCCATTTAATGCTGCTTGTATGCATGTGTCCAGGGCTGCCCATTCAGGATTGAACATCCTATGCAGGAGCTATCCCTGGAGGAAATTCTTCTCTCAGCAGGTCTCAACAGGTCTCAGCAGGTCTCAGCAGGTCTCAGCAGGTCTCAGCAGGCACTGGCTACCTGCAGCTTTTTATCTAGGGCTGGGACCATATGGGATTTCCCCTCTGTACATTGACATATCCACTGGTGGTGTCATTGTGTCAGTCTTGTTCAGGCATACTGAGATTTCATGGGTGCATTTTTCACTGTCATACCTAGAGGATAGTCTGTAGGAAGGGGTCTGGGCCACCGACTCTTATAGTCTCTCTGCCTACCCTTTCTGTGTTCCCCCCATATTTGAGGTGTAAGGGTTGCCTTGTAGTTGTATAAGGTGGGGTTATATATCCAAAAGCTCCTGGTTCTGCATTTTGACTAGTTGTGGGTTTCTCAAAGAGTTTCAACCTTTTACAAAAAGAAGCTTCTCTAATGAGGTATGAGTAATACACCCATATGAGGATGTAGACAAGAGCTTAGAAGTTCTATTGGTTTGCGAACAACAGAAGTAGTACAGTAAATAGTAGTCGTTCCTCTCTGGCCTATGACCCCTCCAGCCATATGGAGTTGTTCTTGCCATGCATCCCAGATTGGCCTGAAACCTGCTTTGTAACCTTCAAACTCAATCCTGTGTCAGCTGCCTGAGAGATGAAACTACAGGCATGTATATACCAAGGCAGTCAAATTTTGAATGTTTGAAGAGAGACAGTAACTTAAAGCTGTGGACAACATTTTCCAATGTATGTTCTCCAAATATTTAAGTTTTAAGTGTTTCTTCTTACAGAAATATCTTGAAATAAGCATATGTATAGTTAAACTTAAATATTTTATACTTTATAAGTTTATAGACTGCAGATTAAAACAAACAAGGGTTTATTTTTCTTTTACATTGTGTAATTAAATTTTATCACAGGTTTCGTCTTGATATCTATAGATGTCTGGCCAGTCCAGCTCTAATAATGTTAACAGAGGAGGATCCAATTCTGAGAGCGTTTGAACTTAGTGCTGACTTAAAGGAACTCAGCCTTGTGGAGGTGGAATTCAGGTGGGGAAGAATGGATGTTGTATGTTATGTCTTTTGTTGTGGACTCTTCTGCCTCAATCTGTTCATAAACTGACTAATGTTGTTGCCACTTGGAATTTCCTTTCCCTGTTTAAAGAACACATCTTGGTGCTGCTTAGCCCAGTCCTCCCCTGTCCTTGCTCTTTGACCACTGAGTCCCCAGGCAGCCCTGGAGATTATCCTCATGGCAGAGTGTCTGTAGAGCCTTCTTGCCAGCTCTTGTTTATAAAGTGCCAACAGGGACTGTGCCTGAATAAATGCTTTCCTTTCACAGTGAGGCTCCATCTGATGTGGCTCTGCTCCATCTGGAAGGTTAACACTTACTGGAGCAGGATCAGAGACTCACAGTTTTCACTAGCCTTCATACAAGCATATATATATATATATATATATATATATATATATATATATATATATATATATGATGTGCTCTGGAAAGTTCTGAGTCCAGAGACTTATGAAAAACCTACATGTAAGTTTTAAAGTTTAGAACTGCTATTCTTTAAGTACATTACATTTAAAAACCTCAATATGACATCTGTCTTACTTAGGGTTTTACTGCTGTGAAGAGACACCATGACCAAGACAACTCATAAAGGACAACATTTAATCGGGGCTGGCTTACAGGTTCAGAGGTTCTGCCCATTATCATCAAGGTGGGAGCATGGAAGCATCCAGGCAGGCATGGCATGGGGTCGGGGAGGGGGGGTGGAGCTGAGAGTTCTACATCTTGATCTGAATGCCATTAGAAGAAGATTGACTTCTAGGCAGCTAGGGGGAGAGTCTTAAGTCCACTCCCACAGTGACACATTTCCTCCAACAAGTTCACACCTACTAATAAGGCCACGCATATTCAAACCACCAGAACATCTGTATACTTTGATGAATTCACAAGACATAGTTAAAAACTTAATTTTATTAAGACATGAGGCTATGAATACATTTTATTTAAATATAAAGAATTTCTTAATTTAACCTTATTTTTGTTTCTATATAAATTAGAACCTACATAACTCATTCCAAAAATATATTTGAACAACTGCTAAGATTGTATTACAGTCATGAACAAATAAAGTTAGATTTGAATGTTATCTTAAAATTCATTAATTTCAACCTGGTGTTTAATAGGCAGAGAAAGGTCTGCAAAAGCCAGATGGTTTTACTAATGCCAGCATCAAGTTAAAACTGAAGGAAGGTGTGGTGGCACATGGCTGCAGTCCCACCATGTGTGAGGCGGAAGCAAGAGGACCAGTGTAATTGAGAAGCCAGCTCCCTGGGCTACATAGCAAAACTATGTCTCAAAAGGGAGACAAGGGTAAAGACACACACCTTTAATCCCAGCATGGGGGAGACAGAAGAACTATTGTGAGTTCCAAGGCCAGCCTGGTCTACCTGGTGATTCCTGGCCAGCCAGGGCTACACAATGAGAGACCCAGTCTTTAAACAACCAAAAACAAAAAGAGGAGGCAGACAAAACCCATAAAGTTATAATTAGGGTGCAAGATACTCTCTTGTCACTAATATACCTCTGTCTAAACTATACAGGCAATCATCTTTCATTTCATGATCTATTTAGAGGTTAAACAGATTAGATTAATAAATTATATATTTGCTCTAGCCTTCTTAAATGTTTAAGGATGAGATATCTTTGTTATAACACTTTGATGCATGTTCCCCCTGCAGTTATATTCCTAAGCCAGAAGGCATGTAATAAATACTCTATTTGTCAAAGAAACCCAGTGAATTGTTCTCAGGTAGTAAAGAATGAGAAAATGTTTGCCTCTCAAGAAAAGGTTGAGGTTTGAGTTGTAACTTTATACAGCCAGTTTCTGGACCACAGTCACCCTGTGGAAAGAGTAAGCAGTGGATGCCTTCCTGGCCTCATATTTTTTTCTGCCTGAGAGAAGAGCTGAATATAATTATTTTCAAACGACCAGCCTCTGTGCATGACTTGTAGTTATTTGCAACATACTTATTTTTGGTTAACTGAGTTATAAATTTAATGTAATTGATGTTTAATAAAGAATTATGTACTAAAACTTCATTTCTCACAAATTATGTTAAGGATATGTTTTATAAGTTATTCAAAGACAGCAGTAAAGTCTAGAAAATGCAGTAGAGGAGATTTCCAGGGAATGGAATACCAAGGAGAAGATGACGAATTTTTTGACCTTGATAACTACTAGGTAGTCAACATGGGGCCAGCAAAACGTGCCTCACCCTCCAGCATTCAATCCAAGGAGCATCTTGTGGTGGAATCCAAACAGATCCCTGCCTTACAATTGGAACATTTCCAGAACTTAATCTGTGAGCATTGGATGCTGAAAAGAAAAGCAAAACAGAACCAGACCCAACCACACTTTGGTTTGTCGAGGTGTCAGTGCAGCGGCCTACAACTAAGTCCCTAAATGCTACTTTGGACTAATTTAAAAAGAATCCCAGTTTTTACTTTTACTTATGGTAAAATTGGTTGTTCTTGTATTTTATTAAAAAATGACTTTTAACCTTCATACATAGAAGGAAAATACTTTAACTGCTGTAAACCTTCAGAAGTCAGTAGACGTGAGATCATACTGGTTGGTTTCTTCCTTTGATCGGAGAGTAAAGAGTAACTAAATTGCCACATCCACAGTGACCATTTACATGGCACTCTCGGCTTACACTGCACAAGAAGAAATATATGTGGTGAAATATTGGAAAAAAAGAAAGAAAGTAGCACTTCTGAAGAGAGTTCCTTAGGAGGTGCAGTTAGTGTTTTTTTTTTAAACTTGATTTCACTCAAATGAGTGCTTTAAATATGTCAGAAATCTTTTTTAGTATTAGAATAGCATACATATTTTGTATATAATTGAACATTATAAATTACCTACTGATATCAAAAGCATTGTTATTATTGTTTACATGACTAGTATCAAGGGATATTTTAGCCATCTGTGGTGGTTTGAATATGCTTGGCCCAAGGAGTGGTACTATTTAGAGGAGTGGCCTTGTTGGAGGAGGTGTGGCCTTGTTGGAAGAGGTGTGGCCTTGTTGGAGGAGGTGTGGCCTTGTTGGAAGAAGTGTGTCACTGTGGGCATGGGCTTTAAGACCCTCATCCTAGCTGCCTGGAAGCTAGTCTTCTTTCTGTCTTTGGATGAAGATGTAAAACTCTCAGCTTCTCTAGGCTCATATCTGCCTGGATGTTGCCCTGCTCCCACCTTGATGATAATGATTGAACTTCTGAACCTGCAAGCCAGCAGCCCCAGTTGAATTTTGTTTTTTATAAGAATTGCCTTGGTCACAGTGTCTCTTCATAGCTGTAAAACCCTAAGACAGCATTGTACAGAGAATGAGAAGTGAGTTAAGTAAAAAACTGAGCAAGTTTTATAAGCATTTCTCAGAATGTTTATAAAGTATACTATGCTCACCTGAAATCATCACTATGAGCACAGGAAGCATGTTTCTCCAAAGCTGTGGAGACTCTTCACTAGCAATCTCCCATGTTAGCAGGAGTAGAGAAGAGCTTATGTAGCCCTGTCAGAATTTAAATACTGCTGAAAAAGTCATTTCTAGTAATGTGATCTCATTGAACAGTGGGAGTGGCGTCCCTAATAGCAGACTGTGTATTTTGTAGGAATGACTATGAAGAGCTAGCCCGTCAGTGCAAAATGTTTGCTAAAGATTTGCTTGCGCAAGCTCGGAATTCTCGTGAACTGGAAGTTATCCTAAACCATACATCTAGTGATGAGCCTCTTGACAAACGAGGACTACTAGAAGAAAGAATGAATTTAAGTCGTCTGAAACTTGCTATCAAATATAACCAGAAGGAGGTATGAAGCTTTCTGTGATATATCTATTTTCTTTACCTTGGTTCTCAAATAAAAGTTGTAACAATATAAACAGTATAATGTTTATAACTCATATATATTATTTATTATTTATATTATATATATTATATATATATATATATTTATCTTAAAGGAAAGGTCACACTAGTGTCTGAAAGCAAAAAGCTCCTGTTTGTAAGGTTAGAGCTCTGGTTTCTGAACATCAGCCAGGACCGTGAATAGTGTGGCCCCAGCATGCCGAGTGATCAGATGGGTGAGTTGAAAGCAGACCCTGAAGGAAGCCTTTCAGAGTCACATTGCATCATTTCTACTAGATCTGCTGGCCACAGGAACCATAGGTCACTGAGTTGAAGGACAGATGGGAACAGTGATGCCTCCTCTCCACCACCTCTTGGTGACAGCAATATCAGAGAATCTGTGACCATTTCTCAAACTGCTATGGACTTAGAGCATTTGCAACTGAAATCTTGTTCTTCTCGATACTATTCAGTTTAATTTCTAATTACATTACATTAAGGATGCAGAGTACAGTAATAGGGTTGAATGTTCCTTGACATTGTGGGAAAGGTAACATCCCAGAGTTCTGGCTGCTGCTGAAAAGGACTTTGGGAAGAAAAGTCCCAGGTATCTCACCTTGTGGGACAAATTAATATTCCTCCCGAACACTGGAATGCAAACAGAAGAATAAGGAGTGAAGTAAGGGACTGGAGGATGGCTGCTTCTCTAGAGGACCAGGTTCATTTCTCAGCCTCCATGCAGCTCACAGTTCTCCAGCTTCAGGGGATCCAGTGCCCTATTCTGGTCTCTGTGGGCACCAAACACACAACTGGTACATATACATGTAAACCACGTGTTTGTACACATAAAATAAAATTAAAAAAATTAAAGAATGACATGTGACGTAATGTTAAAAATGAGTATAGTTATATTAGAAAAATTCTTGATAACCATGATAGGATGCTGCTCAGTTTATTAGTTTTTTTTATTTAATCTGCAAATTAAATTCTAACTCAGAATAAATCAATTTTTCTTTCTCTTTTTTCCTTTTGTGTGTGTGTGTGTGTGTGTGTGTGTGTGTGTGTGTGTGTGTGTGTGTGTGTGTGTGTTTGAGAAAGGATTTCTCTATGTAGCCCTGACTGTCCTAGAACTCACTCTGTAGACCAGGCTGGCCTCAAACACACAGAGATTGCCTGCCTCTGCCTCCTGAGTGCTGGGATTAAAGGTGTATGACACCAAAAAAAATTTAAAAATCACTATTTTAGGTTACTTAAATAATATTATTATCTATAGATTGGCAATATGAAATCTGATTAAGATATATTAGAAAAATACTGTCAATTAAAATTTTAAGCTAAGAAACTGTAAACTTGCACAAATTAACTTCTGTACTTGATCTAGAATTTTGTTCTTATTTGAAATTTTTCCTTCTCACATGGAATGTACTATTAACAAAGTTTAAGAGTGTTTTTAGGGAGCTGGTGTAGTGGCTTAGGGGTTTAGAGCACTGGCTTGTTTTGCTCAGGACCCTAGTTCGGTTCCTCACCCTCATGTGGTGGCTCACAAACACCTGTGGTTCATTTGCGAGGGGCCCCCGATGCCCTGTTCTTACCTCTGCAAATGCCTTGCACTTCCATGGTGTGCGTACATGCATATAAGTAAAACATATTTGCAACAAAATCATAAAAGTAATTTTTAAAAGAATATTTTTAATGGCTCAGGCCTGTAGTTCTAGCTGCTGAGGCTGGGAGATCTCTAGTCCCAGGTCAGCCTGGTCAGCTTAGCAAGACTGTCTGGAGTGAGGGGTGAAAAGAGGACTGAGCACTCGTTACCATGTGCAAGGCCCTAACTTCAGTCTCCAGCACTGCAGGGGAATTAGTGTATCTGAGATATTTGAGTGGTTCTCTGTGTTTGTGTAAAGTCTGTCTAGATCTAATATGTGGACCATTTTCTATCAGGCCATCTCTGTTCCTTAGGACTTAGGAACTAAAGCCAGCACTTTCTCAAAGATCAGTTAGTGCTGTCTCTATGGAATGCACATTAACTTTCAGCCTTTATACATATTGGATGTCTTTGTACTGGCTAATAAAGGCTCAGGATAGTCTTTAAATGTGGTTAGTTCACTAGGCTGCTAATACTATTAATACTTAAAATGGCTCATGCTGCTCCTAAGAATTTGACACTGAATCTTCACAAGTTTATGAGGAGCTACTATTGCTATCCAGATGTTAGAAATGAGGACTGGGAAGCTTGGAGACGTGGAAAACTTACTCATGGTCATTTAGCCTGTGTCAGATTTGAATCTGTGTAATCAGGCTCCATTCTATTCTCTGAGCCTCTTCACTCTTAGTTGTAAGAGAAGAAAAAAACAAAACAAAACAAAACAAAACAACCCAAACCTGTAAGCTTTTTCTCCTATTGTTAAGACTTTGAATAGTAGGTACTATTTAAAGTTTTTTCCCTCATTTTTTTTATGTTTCTGTATGTCCTTTTCAGTTTGTCTCCCAGTCAAATTGCCAGCAGTTCCTGAACACCGTTTGGTTCGGACAGATGTCAGGTTACCGCCGTAAGCCCACCTGTAAGAAGATAATGACTGTTTTGACAGTTGGCATTTTCTGGCCAGTTCTGTCACTGTGTTACTTGATAGCTCCCAAATCTCAATTCGGCAGAATCATTCACACACCGTTCATGAAGTTTATTATTCATGGAGCTTCATATTTCACATTCTTGCTGTTACTCAATCTCTACTCACTTGTCTACAATGAGGACAAGAAAAATACAATGGGGCCAGCCCTTGAGAGAATAGACTACCTTCTCATACTGTGGATTATTGGTAAGTATCAAATGAGCTCAGAAGATTTGTCTTTGTTATTTAATATGCCCTGCTTAATGACATTATGAGCATGGAGTTCAATTTGCAATTTTGTCTTTTGGCACAACTAAGACATGAACATTTTCATGATCATTTATCTAATACTTTTACAAAGGTTAATGTTCCTGATTTTATAACTTCATTTGCTTAAATATATGAAAGTCAACAATTCTCTCTCTCTCCTCTGTCTGTCTGTCTGTCTGTGTGTGTGTGTGTGTGTGTGTGTGTGTGTGTGTGTGTGTGTTTATGTTTATGCACGTGTTTGTGCTGGTACACATATGTGGGTGTGAATGCAGTGAAGGAGTATTATGTGACAAAACTTTTCCCCGGGAGATGCAGCATACATGTCTACTTCCCACAGATAGGGATCTCATGGCTGACCAAAATATGGATACCACCAGAGTCCAATTCGGTGAACTAGTAAGTTGTATTGGGCTTCCCTTCAGGAATATGGGTGGAGGGTTACTTAAGGGAGCAGAAATAACTCAGAAAACAGCTGTATCACCGAAGCCCTCCTCAGCATGAGTACAGCTCACAAAGCTGGGATCCTAGAACACACAGCACACAGCACAGCCTGCAGGGGGCTTAAGAGTTTGGAGAGGGTCCTTCCCAGGTGCCTCAGCTGGTAACTTAACTCTTCCAGGCAGCTGGTCTGGTCTGAGGTGTCTTTGAAAGCTTGGTTTCCTTTGGTGTGAGAGGGACTCTCAGCTTTTATTGTTTACTCAGGCAGGGAGGGGCCTAGTGAATCTGGTCAGTTTCAGGGACTTTATGAAGCTATTTTGAGTAGTTTACCTTCCTGCTTAAGGAGCTTCTCTGCAGAGTGGAACGTTTCAATCTCCTGTTCCCAGCAGTATGCACATGTATATAGAGATTAGCAAAAAACCGTGTATGTTATACCTCAGGGATATCCACCTTACTTTTTAAGACAGTATCTCTTACTGAGGGGTGGGATTAGACCATGCTGACTGGCCAGCAAGTCCTAGTGATTTCCCGAGTCTGCTGTTGGTATTACAAGTGTTTGCTGCCATACCTGGCTCTGTGTGTGTGGGGGGGGGGAGAGGGGGAGTGGGGCAGTGTTTGTGTGCTAGGAATCTGTCTAACTCAAATCGTCACGCTTGCACAGCAAACATAGACTGAGCTGTCTTCCTGGCTCATAAGTTAAAAGTTTTTTTAATTGTGTGTGTAAATGTTGTATGTGTACATGATATACACGCATGGAGGCCAAAAGTCAAAATTGGGTGCATGTGTTGTTTAGTTGCTCTTCACCTTGTTTTTTGAGGCAGGGTCTCTTACAAAACCTTGATCTCCCCAATGTGGATAGACTGGTTGGCTCTCAGGATCTGCCTGTCTCTGTCTCTCTAGCCCTGGGATTACTGGTGTACACTATGTACCTGGTAAAGGATCTCTGCTCAGCAAGTGGTAAGCCTGGTGAGCATGGCTCTGGCAGGCCTGGCCCTTCTCCTCCATTCCCTCTGCCATCTAAAAACCATTAGATTACATTCCTGAAGCTAGCCACCATTTGGCCACTTCCTCCTCCTAAGACTGACTACCGAGGTCCAGCTATCAATGTATTAAAGTCCAGCAATCAAAAATCCCTTTTGGCTCACCTAATTAGCATGCCCAATTAAAATCAACATCCTAACACAGGGTTTCTTGTAACTTTATTAAGTGGCATTTTCTTATGTGCTGTGTCTGTTTCCTCTCCAACCAGATTCCTGGGGACAAATACCCTCATCCCCATGTTTCCTTCCCCTTCCTGATCATCCTCTATCTCCTGACATCTTTGTTTTTTATTCCCTTCCCTCTGTCCCTCTGGGACAAATAAATCTCCTTTGTGCTGAAAACTTGGTCTTGGGGGTCCTGAGCCAATACCTTTCCTACCACCTGGCTTTTTATGTCTGCTGGGGATCTGAATTCACTTCCCCAGTCTTGCATGGCAAGCACTTTACCAACTGAGATGATTATGGTGACCGCCCTGCAGGCTTTATTGCTGGCAGGAAAAAGATGATCAGGATGAGGTCAAAGTGAACTTTTTTTAAAATCACATGAAACATACAGCTTTTTTCTTGCAAGTTTTAAAATATTTTCACTAAAAGGCTGTTGTTCCCCTCCACTAACCCCCTACTGCCTTTGGAATCCAAATATATCAGAATATAGTTAACCCAAGAGCTATAAATACTTTGTCTTTTGAATTAATAAACCTGGCTTTATTTTTTTTTATCATTTTAGGGATGATTTGGTCAGACATTAAGAGGCTGTGGTATGAAGGGTTGGAAGACTTCTTAGAAGAATCTCGTAACCAGCTCAGCTTTGTTATGAATTCCCTTTACTTGGCAACTTTTGCCCTCAAAGTGGTGGCTCACAACAAGGTGACTGTTTACTGCCAATGGAAGATACATTTATTTCAAGAACTAAGATAACTATATATCTAACTCAGACTTAATATAGACCCAAATCTATGTCTGATATATCTTCATTTTAAAATAATCTATGTGAATCTGGTTGCCTCCTTTTTCAGTCCTTTGAATGGTTTACCTTTTCATTATTGCTTACCTGCAGTATGATGGGTACCATGGTTGATGTTAAGTATACTGTATCTAATTTCATTTTCACAGCAATTCTTTAAGACAGAATAGAAGTCATTATCCTCATTTTGCCAATAAGAAAATGACTCAGACATAATAACATATCTAAGACTATATAGTCTTTTAAAAGATGATTTAAATCCAGATCCTAGGTATTTTCTTCCTACCAGATGTTTTATTTCTTCATTTAGCTCATTTACTCAATCTCTTATAACTTTACTTTAATCAATATTTATGATTTCTCAAAGCCAGGAAATATACTAGGCTATGTTAGCTATGGGGTGTCACATTTAAGGAACTAAGATATAATAGTGCCTGATTTTATATAGAAAGAGCAAAGTGATTGTATCAGTTTGCTTTATGTAACATCTGTTTCTTTAATTGATCAGAAGTAAGCAACATGTTGGTAAGGGAGCAACCAGTGACTGAGGTGAGATGTTACCGAAAGTCGGAACTGGCCATGAAGAAATGAAAATGGTCAGATATAGTAGGTTGGATGGCATTGATTTTTCAGACTGATTTCTTCACTTCTAGAAGTAGTTTTCGAAGGGGCTGGGGATTTAGCTCAGTGGTAGAGCACTTACCTAGGAAGCGCAAGGCCCTGGGTTCGGTCCCCAGCTCCAAAAAAAAAAAAAGAAGTAGTTTTCGAATCCAAACAAGACATTTTGAGAGTGGAAGGATGTGTGGCTAACAGACGCACAGAATACTTGTTTTATGGTCTCAGCCAGCAGACACGCAGGCAGCCATGTTGTCTGGGCACAACAGCACTTTCATTTGTTATTTGAAGGGGGTGACTTTTGTAGTTTGCTCTGAATTCCTAAGTCAAAGGGCTAGGTTTAGTGTGGTATCTATTCAACTGACAACATACATTTTCATGATTTATGTTACAGAATTTAGAGAAACAAGCTAATATTTCACTCATAAAATGTTTAATACGTTTTATAACTTGTTTATTTCTTTTAAACCAAAGAATTTCTGATAAATCTCTGCATATAAAGTGGTATTTCCTAACATACATGGACATCTTTTGTTTGACTAAAACATTATTTAGATCTCCTACAAGATGACCATTTCAGACATTTCAGAATATTTCTCTTCATTTTGCTGACTGACCTTTGGCTTCTCTTCCTGCCTCCAGTTTCATGATTTTGCCGACCGGAAGGACTGGGATGCGTTCCACCCCACACTGGTAGCAGAAGGGCTTTTCGCCTTTGCAAACGTTCTGAGTTACCTTCGGCTCTTCTTTATGTACACAACCAGCTCTATTTTGGGCCCACTGCAGGTAAATAAAGGTCTCAAGACTGTTCATTGCATGTCACCACTGTTGAGTCTGCCCACCCACTTCAGCACTGTTCTCATGATGTCAAGTTCTACTTGGCTTTTGAAAATGATTAGCAAGACTTTGCTTCTGGCTCATTGATAATTTTCTTTTAAGGATTGAAACTTAAGCTGTCATCTGTTGGCCTCCTTCCTTCATTCTTTGGCTATAAATATTCTTAATATATTGTGAAGTTTCACAGAAAGGAGTAACATAAAAGTCTGGTTTTTACCAAATACATTTCATATTTACACTTTGAAAGATAATTGGCTTTTAGTAAAAATACTCTTTATAGGATTTTAACATATAGATATATACTTGTGAAATGAATGACAATAGTAACATAAAGAACAGTCTGGGAGAACTATAAATACACTATTGTAAGGCATTCTACTATACACAGAATAGTGTGATACCACTTGAAAATAGGCTGTAATAAGGTAAAGATGGGTGTCATAAGCCCTAAGGCAATCTATGAGATAAAGCGGCTATTGTTAACTAAACAACAAAGGATATAAATTGGTATTTAAAATTATCAAAAGATAAGACAGAATAAGAAGAAAAAGAGAAAAGCCCAGAGGGACTAAAGAGGAAGAAATAACATGATAGATGTAAGCAGGGCGGATGCCACCACAGGCATCCCCACACACAGTCAGGTGTCACAGCTGTACCCTCAACCTGGTACCAGTCGCTTTCTTAGGGTTGCTTGTTTGATTTTGCTTAGGGTGTTTGTTTTGATAAAGCACCATAACCAAAAGGAGCCTGTGGAGGAAAGGGCTTATAAAAGCTCACAGCTCTCCATCACAGCCCATCACTGAAGGAAATCAGGGCAGGAACTTGAAAGCAGGACTGAAGCAGAGTGTATTGAGGTGTGTGGTGTCCTGTGCTCCCGATTTACACGTGTGCACGACCACACTCAGCCTGGACTGTTTTCATATGTGATGTTCTGTAAGTTTTCTATGCAAGCACAGAACATATAAATATATAATATATACAGATATAACTCTCTTTTAGACAATGTTTGGAGTTTTCTATGTTTTGCTGCCTCTGTCAATGATACATTTTTTTTTTAAATAGATGGACCCTTTTATATGTTCTACCCATTTTCTACGTTTTTAGGGCTAATTCTTAAAAAAAAAATACTGTCAGGAACTGTAGAGATGGCTCAGCAGTTAAGAGTACTTTCTGTTTTAATAGGAACCTAAGTTTGCTTCTTAGCATCTCACATGGCGACTCACAATCTCCTGTAACTACAGTTCCAAGATCCAGTGCCCTTTTCTGGCCTCTGTGGACCATGATACACACACACACACACACACACACACACACACACACACACACACAGAGACAAATACTCCTACACATAAAATAAAAATACATCTTTTTAAAAGATGCGTAGTAAATGTTAAAAAGTGCTGTCAAAGTATTCCTTAATTTAAAAACATCAAGATTTATTAAAAGTGTCTAATTTTCAGACACTGATGGAGTAGGAATGAAATGGAATTAGACTTGAGAAGTTTCTCATTGTCCCGTGAGAGTGACAGAAGGTGGCAGTGATCACCTCGAAGTGCTAGAGCAGCTTGCACAGAGTGCTGTCGCCAGCAGGGAAGTGAGAGAAAGATGGGCCCTCCTGGGGAGGAATGCGGGCAGGCTGGATGACCACACCGTCCTTTAGGAGTTAGTTGAGAATAGTTACAAAATCAGATGGAATGCTTCATTTTAAAGTGGTTTACCATTTGTACACTTTAAGAAACCACATAAATATAAGCATTTATTCTCCTTTTCATTTTTTAAAGAGTCCTTTCCTTTTATCTCTGCCAAGTGGCCTTCAGATAATCTCCATGTTACCAGCAAAGGTGGTTTGCTTATAATCCTAGCATATGAGAAGCTGAGGCAGGAGGATTGTGAGTCTCATGGCAAGATTGACCATTGTCTGTGTCTCAACAACAACAACAATGATAATAAACACAAGGTGAAAATCTCCGTGCTTTTTTTCCATCCACAGCAATGATACCCTTTGAAGACTTTGTCTGGCAAGGGCTGTGCATTTAATACTCATGGTACTGGTTTGATAGAATGGCTTTTTGTTAGGTAGCTGGGTTTTTTGGTTTTATTTTTTTATATTCCTACAGCTGGAGTTTTGATGATCTTAACGTATCGAAATAATTTAAATAAAGGGTGTGACTTGTGGGTCATGTGTTTGTTTTTCTTTTATTACTGGCTAATTTCATGTTTAATACATAGTCTTTCCAATAGTTTTAATGTGCACCCATGTGATCCGTCTGCAGATTTCAATGGGACAGATGTTACAAGATTTTGGGAAATTTCTAGGAATGTTCCTTCTTGTTCTGTTTTCCTTCACGATTGGACTGACACAGCTCTATGACAAAGGGTACACTTCCAAAGAGCAGAAGGACTGCGTAGGCATCTTCTGTGAACAGCAAAGCAACGACACCTTCCACTCGTGAGTGTCTTCGGATTTACTAGATGACTTGATTGGGTTCTGTGTGCGTTACTCATTACACAAATGCAACTAAAATATTCTTTAAGGAAATCCTTTTTGAATGTCTGTGAGCTTTAGCAAATGCTCATTTTTCTTGAATCATTTTTCAGCATCCTCACCTATAGGATCTTAATTAGTATATTCAAATCATTCCATATGTCTACTGAAATCTGTCTGAATGGAAGAGATTCGACATTTTTACTCTCTTAGCACCTGGGGAAATTTCTCTTATCCATGTCATATATTAGAATGTTCAGCACCTCTGCCTTTAAACTAGTGTTACATGTAGCAACTCTTGGTTACCAGTACAACCCAGAGCACTCATGTTTTCAGCATTTCTTGAGAGGTCACTAGAGCTTGAGGACCCGCCCTCCGGTATATCATAAAGAATGGCACACCACTATAAATTAGACAGAATACTCATCAGGTTCCTTTTCCAGGGCTGGTGATCCGAGCCAGGGTACTGAATGCACTAGCAAAGGCTAAACACCAAAGTTACACCCAGTCTTACTCTCCTCATCATTAAATAAAATGCAGACAAGTGTGGACTTACACATTTATGTGGTCTTATTATGTGGCAACAATTCTGTGGGTAGTTTGTGTGTCCTCTCATTTAACGAATAAGATTTCAGGACTGTCCAGGCTAGACAGGCAATAGGGGTGACCATGTAGGTCCTCGCTGTTGTTGTAATGATTTGGAACTATTGCACTTTAAAGCTACCTGAAGGCTGGTGGAGAGGACTAGTAGGATCTAACTAGAGACCCTATGGACTGCTGCACTGGGACTAATAAAATAATTAAATAGGAATGTAGGGGAAGGTGCTGATACTAAGGTCTGGTTCCCCAGTTGGTTCTTGATTTTGCCATAAAGAAGGACTGGAGCCAGTTGCTGGATGGAAGGTACAGGTCCAGTTCCCAGGAGGAAAAGGGAGATGCAGGGAAAGAGAGGGGCTCTAGCCAGACTTTAAAACAAGAAGCATGCAGCAATCATGTAAGATCTCAGGGCAACTAAAACCAGCATCCTTTGCTACCAGCAGACGGTGAAGGAGCTCACTGGGGTCTAGCTGATATAAACCATTAAGCTTAGGGCAAAAGGAGAGACGGAGATAATAAATTGTTAAGGGCACACATTTCCAAGCAGAAGGTATTTGAGCCCAGCAATTGTGCTAGCAGGCAGATTCTAAAGTAATAAAGCTGTCTGAATGTTTTTCATCCTTGGAGCAAAGGTGGGTAGAGAGAGAAACGGTCAGTGCTGCCGGCTTGGCATAGCTAAGCTAGGAGGAGCAAAGGGAGCTTCAAGGGGCCAGAGCATGGTCACGCAGCTCCTGGGCAAAAGCAGTAACATGTTTTTAAAATTATATACAACATAGGAATGATATCTTTGCACATGTTTCCTCATTTAAAACAAGCCCTTTAGGGGCTGGAACGATGGCCCCGTGGTTAAGAGCACTTCCTGCTCTTGCTGAGGGTCTGGGATTGGTTTCTAGCACCCGCCTGGTGGCCCATAGCCATTAACTCCAGTTCCAGGGGATGTGGTGCCCTCTTTTGACTTCTTCAGGATTCTCCATGTATGTGGTATACATATGCATACTCAGGTGCACACACATAAAATAAAGTAACATTTAAAATAGCACTATATGTATACTTTGAAAATACAAAGTAAAACAAAAATATTTTATAATGTATTATACAAAGATTACTAATGGTCCATATGTCTAATTGTGATATAAATGCACTGTCTGCTCTTGTTAATTGATTTTCTTTTTAAGCAGCATGTACTTGCCCTTACAGGTTCATTGGCACCTGCTTTGCTCTGTTCTGGTACATCTTCTCCTTAGCGCATGTGGCCATCTTTGTCACCAGGTTTAGCTATGGGGAAGAACTGCAGTCCTTCGTTGGGGCTGTGATTGTCGGAACTTACAATGTCGTGGTTGTGATCGTGCTTACAAAGCTACTGGTAGCGATGCTTCATAAGAGCTTCCAGCTGATAGCAGTAAGTGTTCTCTTCACATCACATGAAATGCATGAAACCAGGTAACTAAAGATGGCAGAATTTATGACTAATATTTTAAGTTAAATATATAAATTTAAAAATATGTCTAATAATTGCACATCTTTGACCAATTCTTTTAATCTATAAGATGCGGAAACATTTAGACAGCTTTATTCAATATCCTCCAACCTTCCCATTCGCATTCAGTGTGTGTTTGTGTTCTTGTTCTTTCCTGCTTTTTCCTCATAGAATCATGAGGATAAAGAATGGAAGTTTGCTCGAGCGAAGCTATGGCTCAGCTACTTTGATGACAAATGCACACTGCCCCCACCTTTCAACATCATTCCTTCTCCGAAGACTATCTGCTATATGATCAGCAGCCTCAGCAAGTGGGTGTGCTCGCACACCTCCAAAGGCAAGGTCAGACGGCAGAACAGCTTGAAGGTGAGCTATTAGAGGTTTGAACTGCACCACACTTTTACAACTGCTAGTTCTGTTGGAGCTCTTCCTGCCTTATCTGTTGACAGTATGGCAACAGTATGTGACAGGAATGCCTTATACGTCTTACTGTATAGCTAGCATGGGACTTGGCTTTGCAGACCAGGCTGCTCTACAGTTTGCATCCTATGTCTGCCTACCACAGGCTGGGATGATGGGTGCTTGCTGCTAGCTGTGCACAACCATGCCCAGCTCAGAGGTTTGAAAGCACAAATATGTAGGTTTGATAAGGGCTACGCTGACATGTTTTACACTGTTGTATTCCCAATGCATGTTTTACTGTAGAGTATAGAAATGCAATAAATACTTGAAAATAAAAAAAATAGAACTAAAGATTTTTTAGTTAGTTTGGTTCCTTTTTTAGTTTCAAGTTTCTGTAACACATGAACTCGTATCCCATAGTCTTTCACTATAGATTTAAGGAATGATTATTACTTCATACTGTTTTTAGGTCTTGAAAGTTACTCATTGTATTTCTTATCCAATGTGTGCTGCCATGGATTGGTAAGTTTCCTAAAAGACCAGACAGTAAATATTTCACACTTTTTAAGTCAAACAAAACAGAAGACACCATCTAAGAAGTTATATTAGAGAAAATTTCTAAAAATGTATAGATGAAATTAAAAAGATAGCAGTAAGTAGCAGTCACTGTAACAGGTGACTCGGGAGAACAGAATTCCCTATGGTAAATTTTTGCTTAATTAGAGTTGGAAACCAAGTTGTCCATTATGAAATTGTTTACAAATATTCATCTGTAAAACCATTCTCTATTCACAAAGTAAGAAAGACAGGAAGTGGGTTATCAGTCCATTGTGGTAATTTACAAATCTCTGTAGTAGACCAAGCATTACTAAGGCTAAGTTTTTTCTGTGAAATCAGGGTAAATGAGACTGAATGAAACAGATATGCAGGCTTTTTGTTTTAAGCATGTACTGAGTATGATTTATTCCAAAGCATCCTCTAAATGCATTGAAAGTATGTATCTGTGACTATATTTTAAAACTTCCCTCATTTAAACATCGCCTCTGGGGCTAGAGGACACCATGATAGCAGACATTTGCCTAGCAGGCATGTGGCCCTGAGCTCACTCAGGCACTGCAAATATGTTTGTATGTATATATGTGCGTGTATACATGTTTTCTTACATATATATGGCAGTACATACACATATGTTGTTCTGCTGTCATTTATTACCATATGATTGCTTGTTTTGAAGGAGTGGAGAAACTTAAAACAAAAGAGAGATGAGAACTACCAGAAGGTGATGTGCTGCCTAGTGCATCGATACCTGACCTCCATGCGACAGAAGATGCAGAGCACAGACCAGGCCACCGTGGAGAATCTCAATGAACTGCGCCAAGATCTGTCAAAATTCAGAAATGAAATAAGGGATTTGCTTGGCTTTCGGACTTCTAAATATGCTATGTTTTATCCAAGAAATTAGCCATTTTCTAAATCTTGTAGAAATAATTTTCCTTAATAAATCTGAAAGACTGTATTTGCATACCTTTCAATTAAATCAATAAGATATATATGGGCATAAACAATTACACAGAAGCCATTCTTTAAATATTTATAGCATAAACATATGTTGTGTAAATATGTATATAGAGCTAGTTTTTTAAAACCTGTCTGTGACTTTTTGTAGAAGCAAAACCATTTTGTTAGCATGCTACTTTGTTTTCTTAGTTGGTCAGTGCTTACATTCGACGTGTGTAAGAGGGGCAGCTCTCAGTGTACGCATGGCCCACTCCATTTATACGCGAAGATCAGCAAACGCGGCTACCTTAAGACACACTTGAAGAGCTCATGCTGTTGAAATCTCTTGTTTTAGGAGTTCACACAGAGTTCAGTATATATTGTTTAGGAGTTTAGCTTCATCTAAAATACCCTACTTTTTCTTTTGTTAGAATCTTAAGCAGCAGAGAAAAGTTTATAATAAATATTTGAATTTAACCCAGTCATGGTGATGAATGCCTTTAATCCCAGCACTCGGGAGGCAGAGGCAGGCAGATCTCTGAGTTCAAGGTCAGCCTGGTCTACAGAGTGAGTTCCAGGATAGCCCCGGCTACACAGAGAAACCCTGTCTTGGAAAAATAAAAAACAACAAAAAAAAAATTTAAATTATTTATTTATGTCTATCTAAATTCACGTTGGTATTTGTTGTGTAGTATATTTACTTTTACATGGTTATAATTTATATTTTTAATTTTGTTTTGACATAACATTATTTTATATATATTTCCCTATATTAAGGTAGTTTATATGTTTAAATATTTATAGACGTCTGTGAATTTTGAAAAATAGTAGCCATCTTTTACCCATAGAATACTTGTTTCTATTTATACCCTCGCAGAGGTACCTCTTAGGCATTTGGCTAGTTTAGCTTTTCCTTCTAATTTTTCAAGTTGGAGTAAAACTCATCGTTACAAAGTAGAAGCTGCTTATCTTCATGTGCGGTCACAGTGGGCTTGGCCGGAGAGCACTGGGCCTTGCTTGCAGAAGGCTGCTTTCCGTTCACTCCAAGGCTCTTGAGCTCCTCTTCCAAAGTTTCTCCCACAGAGCCTACCACAGCTTCTACAAAACTGGCCTCGTGCTTGCGGCTTGAGATGTAAAGCATTGTTTATTCAATTTGAAAATAAAAAGAATTTGACTGCTTTTCAGTGTTCATGTAAAGGTGGAGCTGAAGGTTTCCCCAGCTATGGCACAGACATTCCTGCAGCACGTTTGGTGAGAAATTACCTTCGGAACTGAACGTCAGCTGGCATTGAGGCCACAGAGTGCAGACAGCCCTGGTCTGTGAGCGCCGCCCACCCCGGGGCAGCTGAGGATCCCAGTGTAGGTTTCATCTTGCTTTTTGCATTTGTTTTTAATGTCCAGGTTTAAGTGTTCCCTCTTTTGGGCAAATTCTTATAAAAATGTTTATTGTAAAATTATATATTTTGTCTACAATGGGATTATGCGCTTCCAAGTTGATATTTTACATCAGGATTTTTAGTCATTCTAAAAAAAATACCTAATTATTAAAAAATTTATAGAGTACCTATGTGTGCATGAATTACTGACGAGGTATATTTTGAATGACAGCATATTGTAAGAAAAGAGTGAATAAAATTTGGCATTAGATTATAAATTTGCCAGTTACCTTGGGTTTTTTTTCTTTTTCTCTTTTTTTATTTTGTCTCCATCCCCATGCCCCACATCCCAGGTCCATGCCCCACGGAGCTGAGGACCAAACCCAGGGTCTTGTGCTTGCTAGACAGACACTCTACAGATTATAAGTTTGATAGAGCTTGAGCATTTTACTATAATTTGCTTTTATTTTTTAATTATTTTATGTGTGTGGGTGTTTTGCCTGCATGTATATCTGTGTACCATGGGTGTGCTTGGTACTCATACAAGCCAGAAGGAGTTGGGACCCTAGATCTGGAGTAACAGATAGCTGTAAGCTACCACCAGTGCTCTTAACCAGTAAGCCATCTCTCTAGACTCTCAATTACTTTTTAAGTCTGAGATACAGGGATGGCAAGATGGTTCAGTGGGGAAATGTGCTTACACCAAGCCTCATGACCTGAGTTCAATCCCTGGTACCCATGTAGCAGGAGAAACCTACTCCCACAAGTTGTCCTCTGACATCCACATGGATGCTGTATCAGACAGCATCTACATTCACACACACAGGAAACATTTTAATTGAGATTTAACTTTTAATTGAGATCTATAAAATGTTCTTTAAAAAAAAAACACCATATGTTCACAAAGGCAAAATAGCAACATCAGACACTCAGCAACACTTCCCACTTCTAGGAGCAATACCATTTAACTGTTAGCTCTCTCCTAGGGTAACATACTTTTAATTAGTATATCCACACAAAGTATGGATTAGTATGTGACCATTCATGAAAACACTCTTGTCCCAAACTGAAAGCAACCAAAGTCCTTTTGACGAGTGAGTGGATGAGTTGTGTATGGTACACATCCTGCTTGTTGGGTTGATGGGCAGGTTCTTTTGTCTTGCATCAAATGTTAAAAGTTCCTGAAGCAACAGCTCAGAAGGAAAAGCAGAAACAAAGAAGAGAGCAAAGATTAAAATGGACTCAGATGAACTGTATACTTCATGTGCCTTCATCCTGTGCCACTTTCCTTTGGAAGTATGTTCCTAAACACACTTTTGGCTTGGGAATCAGAAACGCTGAAAAAGGACCAAAGAAAGATGTAACTGCCCCACATCAGCAAGATGAGTCAGTGTATGTGGGTCAGAAAAGTCCAAAAACAGGGAAGCTGCTGTATGTCACTCTTCAGATCTCACACCCTAATTGGAAGCACACAAAGAGAATTCTGGGAAATGACATTAGTCCTAAGCAAGTTGACACAGAAAGCCACCACACAATACAGACTGGAGATGTCTACATCACACAGATGAGTCTTAGAAAGTGAAACACGCTTGTTACAAAGGACATAGACTCCACCATGCAGCACTACACAAGAAAACAAAACATTAGAAATGGAGGTCAAACAAGTCAACTGCACAGCTCAGAAAATAGTGCTTTTGTTAAAAATGGTGCATTTGAAGCTGGGCCTGATGGCATAGACCGGTAATCCCAATGTTCAGGAAGATGAGACAGGAGGATTTTAGGGTTCTAAACCAGCCTTGATGGACTGCAGACTAACCAGAACTAGATGGTGAATCCCTGCTTTGAACAGTGAATTTTAATATGTTAAATTATGCTTGTGTCAACCTGATGGGAAATATATAGTGCCGTTACAATTAAAAGAACTAAGAACTTGGAAGACAGACTGATCTCTGAGAGGTCAAGGTCAGCCTGATCTAGAATGAGTTCCAGGGCTCCACAGAGAAACCCTGTCTCAAACAAACAAAAGCTAAGAAAACAACAGGCATCTTAGAGTTTGCTACTACAAAAGAAGTAATTTGTGATGAATATTAAAATTCTGGGAAAGAGTTGCTGCTACCTGACACTATCAGAATAATATATTTTTCTAAATGAATTTTTACCATTTAGGTTATCTGCTTTTTCACACAAACTAGAATGGTTGGTTTCTAAACAAAAACCAAGTTGACACCCTGATTGGAATTACATCAAATGTAGAGACTAATGGGATGAATTCACAATGAATTCAGCAATTGTCAGAAGCCATCTAGGAAAGGCTGCGGCAAGCAAGTGAATTTCCTGGAGATGGCCCACCATTTTGCATGGCTGCAATGGGTGTGCTCAGGAGAGGCACAGCCTCAGACTTTGTCCAAGGATTGCTTCTCACTGCTGATCTGCCTTGCCTGCCATTATTACATAGCCTAATGATTCCTGGACATCCACCCACCCTATTGGGCAAATTTCCTGCAGATCAACATGAAGATGAACTTTAATGAATTTATGTTAGATGGATAAATCTATAGCATTCCTGGTTTTATTCAAATAATTTTAAGAAGAAAGTTTAGGGAGATAGTCTTAGTTGTTTTGCCAGAAAGATGTAATAAACAATCAAGAATAGAATGTGTCTCTTCCTCCTCATAGAATAGTAAGTAAAGGTGGCATAATAAGGAAAACAATGAGCATTCATAATTGCAAGAGAAAGGGCTTGGGACAGATCTGTGATCAAGGAAAAACATTCATTCTAGGTCAGGTCCAAGGATGAGGCCATAGGTGTGCACTATGATAAAGCAAGGCCATGTGAAACTGTTGCTTTAAACTTATAATGAGCTTATGGAATGAAACGCTGCTTTGAACTTACTATAGACATCCTTCTGTAACTCCTCTTTCTGTGTAACTTTCCTCTCCTTTTATCTGTGAAATCATTTTATAAAGAACTTTTGCCTAAGAGGGTGTAAATTGCTAGAAAGAAGAAATAAAATGTGGCATTTGTGACTCAGTTTCATTCACCAAATCTACCTATCTATCTACCTACCTACCTATCTACCTATCTACCTATACATACATATTTGTGTAGGTATGTGTGTATGTATGTCAGTATGCATGAATGCTTGTGGAATTGTTGAGATGGGTGGTTGTGTGGTGACACCAAAGTGTATGGTGTCTGTCTGTGTCTATGTGTGTGCTTAATTTATTCCTTTCTTCCTTTTCTCTCTGGCTCACAAAGCATTAACAAACTCCCAGCCTTACTAGACAGCAGGAGTACTAGAACCAGAGAGAAACTAAGCCTTTTTTCTTATATCTGCTGGGAGTCCTCATCAGCAGGGAATCAAATTATCAGAACCCAGCAGCTTTTGGTCATAGAATATCAAAGAGTTAAAGACAAAAGTAAGGCAGCTTTGGTCCTGATCACTGACTCCATACCCCTTCGCTGCCTTCCTCAGGAAACTGGATGCTGGGATAAGCACCTCCCAGCCTCGCAAGCAGTGTCTTTTAGCCCATTTATGATCTTATATTATCGTTATATATTATATGCATATTATTATATACATAGCACATCTGTCCATTTATGCAGGTCCTCTTAGCAGTATTCGGTATGTTCTAGTGCTGAAATCCAGTGGGATTACAATTTTATAATTAAAACGATGAAGATTTTATTACTCTTGTGTTTGGGGAATTGTCTCTATGTGGGGGCACTAAGTGGGGCCTCCTGCCCTCCTACAGTTCCAAGGACAAACCAAAGTTTGGTTCTGCTCAAATTCACCCTGGGCCATCAGAGAGTTTATTAGGCTTACTGACAGAACAGTGGATGAGAGGTTGCAGGCTGGAATGCAGTGACCTTAAAGCATCCTCACCGGACATTCTATGCTCAGTATGGGTGATGGCTCACTCTCCCATGGTTGCATAGAAGTCTCCCCAACCCCCACCAAGGCCAAGAACAATTTTGAAGGAATTGTGAGAAACTGGTTGGGCGTGGTTGGACTCTCAGATGAGAGACCAGTGACCCTCTCCAACCCCTCCCATGAGAGACCGTTAGCAATCAACAAAATCAGTGTGTAGAACACTGTGCTGCTCCGATGAAGATCAGTACCATGGCCATAATTAGTGATATGTTAAAATTCCATTCAAATTACTATTTTTCCTAAAACTAAGTAGAGGTTGTAATTATTGGTCCATAGAGGGACACATATACCCAAATACTAACATTGTTAGTCTTTGATAAAAAGATAAAACTGGAAATGTTCATTGTTTCATCTCTAATGAATATGTATCTCTTCCTAGTTGGGGATTTGTTTGTTTGTTTGGTGGTTTTGGATTTTTTTGTTGGGAGGGGGGGTTTGAGACAGGGCTTCTCTGTGTAGCCCTGTCCATCCTGGAACTTACTCTAGACTAGGCTGGCCTGGAACTCAGAGATCTGCCTGCCTCTGCCTCCCGAGTGCTGGGATTAAAGGTGTGCACCGCAATGCTTAGCAATTCCTAGTACTTTTAAATTATTGTTTTCTTCAGCACATTCCTAAAATACTAAATAATCTGAGATCATGAATCTTGAAAAGTAAACCAACCAAACCTAATTCAGAATTAAACTAATAAGGGTTGGAGAAATGGCTCAATTGGTAAAGTGCTTGCTTGTCATGGATGCCTGAAGTTCTGAGTTCAATTCTCAGTGCCTACCCATAGTCTCAGTGGCTTGCTAGCCAGCTCTTCTTGTTGAATGGGTGAGGGCCAAGTTGAGTTTCTCAAGTAAGTGACTTGGAGGATGGGTTAATGGGTACAATGCCCACTATGCAATCAGGAAGACATGACTTCAGATTCCCAGAACCCATTTAACAACCAGACATGGTAGTGCAAATCTGCAAAATGCCAGCATTGGGGTGTTGAAAATGAACCCCAGGGGTTTACCTGCCAGCCAGTCTAGCTGAAATAGCAGTCCAGGCTCAGTAAGAGTCTCTTTCAGAAAATAAGGCAGAGAATGATAAATTGACCTCTGTCTGCATGATTCAGGAAAGACACACACACACACACTATACTATATCCATATACAATATATTATATATTAGCAACTGAAGAAGACACCCAATGTCAACCTGCATATGCAAACATGAACATATACATGAACAGAAAATTTACAGTAAGAAATTACTAGGGATAATGGCTTCTCACTGGTAAGTCACTGTTCGCTTTCTGGCACTGCGCCTATCCTCCATTTGTAAGCATACTGGATATAGAAGCCATTCTTAGAAGACTTTCTCTTTCATTTGATAATTTCACATTATTTTCTTTATTCTCCTTTTTAAAATTTGCATTTGAAAATGAACACCAGCTACACCACACAAAAGTTGGGAAACGTCTTATGTTTCATTTGTATGCTTCAAAGTAACCATTTTCAGGAGGCAGGGCTTCTGATGCCTTATTAAAGGTATGCAAGAAGTAAAACAGCAGGCTTATTTATAAATGAGGTAAACATGTTTTTTTAACGTGTCCTAGGCAATCAAAGTTATGGGCAAGCTCCCTTCTCTTCAGCCTGCAATCAATTCATTCTCTGCTTTCTCCCAGGAGGAATGCTATTTAAGGGGTCCATGGCTCAGCAGGCAAAAGCACTTGCTGGTCTGATGATTTGAGTTCAGATACCCAGCATCCACAGAAAAACTGGACCTAGACACAGCGGTGGGTGTCAGCAATCCCAGCATTCCTACGGTAAAACGGGAGCAGAGGGGACAGAAGACTTTCCCTGGAAGCTCACTCAAACCGGCTAGTTGCAGTGTCAGAGAAAAGAGATCCTGCTTCATCCACTTTTATCCAATTTTTAGCCAGTGCTGGACCCTGCCTGCTACAATAATGATCTGATCTGCCAGGCAAGATCTAACTATGCTAAGACTACTTATGGGGGTTACCTTGGTCCCTGCTGCAATGGGTAGTGATTAACACAGAGATGCGTTACTGTTTAAAGTGCTGAGTATCAGCAAGTGTACATGCTCAGCCGTGATTGGACCTTCTGTATTAATCCCCAACTCCAGTATACAGGCTCAGAGAACACTGGATAAGGGGGCGGGAAGAATGTAAGAGCCTAAGGATGGGGGAAAGTGCTCGAAATGCTGTCCTCTGCAGGTGGCTGTTCGCACCTGAACTCAAAGCCTTAGTGGGTCCCTACGGGAGACCTGCACCAGATCAAGACAGTTCAAAAACCTCCAGCAAGGAGTGGGAGGGGCTCCGGAGGCCCCACCCTACCGGAAGGACTTGTGGCGATCAATCGAAGGTTACTGGAGGAAAGAAGGTCAGAAACTTTTTGTTAGGCGTGTAGCCACTGATACGTTCCCCACCCTGCCCCAATATATGACCATGTGCATACAGGCAGCACTAATAAGACTCAATATGAGACCCTTTATGGTCTTGAAATGTGTCTGGATTCTTTAGACCCACGTCAAACAGGTGAAACAGGTGGCTTAGACCTAAGAGCCAGTGTGGTGGTTTGAATGAGAATAGACCCCATTGGCTCATATATTGGAATGCTTGGTTGCCAGTTTCGACTGTTAAGGAAGGATTAGGACCACCAAGGATCTCAGAAAGAATTCTATTTGTCTTTCTCAGTCTACACCACAGTTCTAGCGATATACTGTGCATGAGAATCCAAGTATTTCCCCTCCTCATCTGGGAGGCTCCTCTTCGCATCAGGTAACCACCGACATTATTATTATTATTATTATTATTATTATTATTATTATTATTATTATTAGATGTGTCAGGTGTAAGTTCTCCTAATAGGTTTCTGTTCTTTAAAGCTCTGTCTCTGACATCTGATAAATCTCACTATCAGTATGCCATAGACATCTTTCAAGCAAAAGACAACAGTTCTAGTTTTTATCTAATCAAACGTTAGCCTTTTAAAGCTACTTTGCTTTTAAGAAGGAAAACAATGAAAAAAAGAAAACAAAAAAGGAAAAATATCAAGAATTTTAATTATAGCACTAAAATGCCCCTGTAAAAATGTCTGCACTTGATCTCAGCCAAAAGATAGAAAAAGGATACATTTCTCTGTGTTCTAAACTCCTCCCATTACAAGTTGTCTGTCTACCTGTGAATGTTTCCATGCTTACACAGTCATAGGTTCCCCAGCCAGCCATGGCAACACCCGTGTATAAGCTCTGTGCTCGGGAGGTTGTAGCTACCTGAGCTACAAAGCAAGCTGCAGGCCAGCCTGCATAGTCAGATCCTGTGTTAGAACAGAGCAAAAGTGTTTGGGACTTGTGGTGGTTTGAATACGTGTGGCCCAGGGAATGGCACTATTAGGAGGTGTGGCCTTGTTGGAGGAATTGTGTCACTGTGGGCGTGGACTTTAAGATCCTCTTCCTAGCTACCTGGAAACCAGTCTTCTCCTGTCTGCCTTTGGAACAAGATTTTGAACTCTTGCTTCTGCACCATGCCTGCCTGGATGCTGCCAAGCTCCTGCCTGGATGATAATGGACTGAGTCTCTGAACCTGTAAGCCAGCTCCAATTAAATGTTGTCCTTATAAGAGTTGCCTTGGTCATGGTGTCTTTTCACAGCAGGAAAACCCTAACTAAGACAGTACTTAATTCAAGACCTTTAATGATAAAAATACAATCTATTCAATATTTTGTCCAAAAGTTAGAGCCTATTTTTATATCTAAAATGAACATGTAAAAGTCTTAATTTTAGCTATATTTTATGATTTAGCTTAAACATGAGTGTTCATGTATGTTTGTGCGTGATGGGCAGGCATGCTGCAGCGTGCATGCTGAACTCAGAGGCCAATTTTCAGGAGCCAGTTCTTTCTGCTATGTGAGTTTTAGGGGCAAACTCACGAGGTCCATTTGGTGGTAAGTGGCTTTAGCTGCTGAGCCATCTCTCTATCTTGATCATTTACCCGGAAGTTTCTTCAACTGAACTTCTTCTTTGGATAACATATCTTTGCATTATATTAATCTTATTTTTCCTTTCCAAATTTTGCATTATCATCATGGCAGGAAGCTGGCAGCATCCAGCCAGGTGTGGCGCTGGAGGAGCTGGGAGTTCTACATCTGGTTCCGAAGGCAAACAGAAGACTGGCTTCCAGGCAGTTAGAAGGAGGGTCTGCAAGTCCACCCACACAGTGACGCACTTCCTCCAACAAGGCCACGCCTCCTAATAGTGCCACTGAGTAGGCTAAGCATTTTCAAACCACCACACTGCTCAAGGTTTCTTTTTGTTCTGAAAAATATCATGGGATCATATCGATCACTCTGCATCATTAAGGTCAGAGCCAGGACTGCAGATGTGTGACTCCATGCCTGGTTTATGCAGTGCTGGGGACTAACTCCAAGGCCTGGCGCTAGGCAACCGCTCAACCAGTGGAACTATATCCCCACCTTCATCTAATTGGTTACCTAGCAATTTGGAAATGCGCTCTGTCAATTCTGTTGCTAGGCGAACTTGCTTGTGTTAGAAACACGAGCTGATTGGCAAATTAAATCTGGACAGGGAGGAACCGTGAATGACCTGGGAATATATGATGGAACCAGAGCTCTGGACTTCCCTCAGGGTAAAGCCTGGTACCTGTGAGAGTCTGGGAGCTGTGCCTCTTGCACTTCGGGATGGAGCTTTTCTGAAGATGGGTCTTTTGGCAGATAGGTCTACACTGCCTGAGGTGACCGCTGTCTCCTTGTGCTTAACACAACCTCTAGGAAAGCCAAAGGAAAAATAGCAAAGGCTGTGGAAATCTGTGTTATAGAATATTATAAGATTGCAGCACACATATACGTTGATGTATGTGTCTCATCTGAGAAGATTGGACCTGCAGATTTCTTATGAGTCTGTCCAGTTCCAGCAAAGCTCTTAGCGCAGCGAAGACTATTTACTGACGGTTTACACGTTGAAGGCATTCCTGGGATAAACCCTACTTGACCGCCACCTTTTTGTTTGGTAAAATCTCGTCTAGAGCTTTTGCACCTATGTTCCTAAATGAAATAAGACTGGATATTTCCCTGGCACCTACTGTCTGCTAAACTTTTGGAATGAAGGTTATTGATCTCAGAGAAAACACCCCATATTCTTTCCTTGCATACCTTCTGGGATTAGTTTATGTTAGGTGGGCAGTCCTTCCTCCGTAGATGCCTGACAAACTTCCCAAATAAAACTGAGCTTGGAGTTTCCTTGAGGAAAGATTTTAAAGTACTTGCTTGATTTTTTTTAGTGGTTGTAGGACTATAAGGTTCTTGTCTGTTTAAGTCTACTAGGCACCCTCACCCCAGAGATTTCATTTCATATTCATTTTCCAATCTGTAGGCGTAAGGGGCTCATAAGATCATATTACTATTATTCTGTTGGTGGAGGGAGGGAGGCAGAGAAGGACAGAGGGAGGGAAAGAATGAATGGAGGAAGTGAGTGTGTTGGTCTTAACTATTTGGCCTCCATTTCTTCACTGAAGTGATGTTTCTTGCCTCACCCTTCACAGCAGCTGACATTACAGGTGAGCACCATTGTGCCCAGAACTCTTATTACTACTTAGTCATCTATAATACCTGAGAACAGTCCCTCATTTGTTCACAAAGTTGGTATTACGTGGTTCTGTTTAGAAATAGTTTATTTTATAAGTATGAGTTTCAATTACATCAGTGCACCATATGCATGCAGTGCCCAAAGAGACCAGAAGAGGGTGTCAGATCCCTTGGAACTGGAGTTATGGATGGTTGTGAGACACCATGGCTGGGAATTGACTGTTCTTCATCTGGAAGAGCAGTCAGTGCTTTCATAACCACTGAGCCATCCCTCCAGCTCCTACTCTTTTTTTTTTTTTAACTACCTTTTAACGTTTAATCTTGGCAGAGTTTTCTGAGTTATATTGGTCATTTCAAGAAGCAACTCTTAGCTTTGTTAACTTCATCTGTTATTTCTTTTTTTTTTAAGATTTATTCATTTATTATATATAAGTACACTGTAGCTGTCTTCAGACACACCAGAAGAGGGCATCAGATCTCTTTATAGATGGTTGTGAGCCACCATGTGGTTGCTGGGAATTGAACTCAGGACCTCTGGAAGAGCAGTCAGAGCTCTTAACCACTGAGCCATCTCCCCAGCCCTCATCTGTTATTTGTAACTTCTTTGTGACTCCATTTCTGTCCTAAGCGTATTTCTACCTCTACATGTGTATAGTGTGTGCATGCATTTACATGTGCGCACACGTATGTATACGTGTGTAGAGACCAGAAATCAATGACAAGCATCCTTATCACTTATTCTCCACCTGTTTCCTTGAGTCTCTAACTGAACCTGGAACTCACTGATTCACTGGGCTTGCAGCCAGTTCTATGGTCCTGCATGACTCAGTTTCCCCAGGCTCCCCAGTTAGAAGTATTGCATTTCCAGTACTGGGATTATAGAGCTGCTGCACATGGGTTTTTTGTGGGTGCTGGGGATTCCAACTCAGGTCCTAAAGCTTGGGTGGCAGCTACTTTAATGGCAGTCCTCCCTGCAGTCTTTCTCCCGACCTTTCAGGGTTTTTGTTTGCAATCCATAGAGAGATCTGCCTGTCTCCATCAAAAGCAAGCACCACCATGCCTGGCTGTCTCTCCTTTTAAAAGTTTATTGTTTTGTTTTGTTTTTTTTTTTTAGTTTGTGTCATTTATGAAATTATAAAATTGAAAGTGTTTTGGTTTTTATATTTTTATGCTATGATTTTTCAAGTTAATTATTTAATATTTCTTGACTTCCAGCAAAAAGGTTTTTTTTCTTTTTTAAAAAGATTTATTCATTTATTATATGTAAGTACACTGTAGCTGTCTTCAGATACACCAGAAGAGGGCATCAGATCTCATTATAGATGGTTGTGAGCCACCATGTGGTTGCTGGGAATTGAACTCAGGACCTCTGGAAGAATAGTCAGGTGCTCTTAACCGCTGAGCCATCTCTCCAGCCCCCAGCAAAAAGGTTTTATTATTATTTGTTTACCTTTTTGTCACTGATCTTTAGTTATACATTATTGTTGGAGAAAAGCATCCGCATGACAGTTCTTTAAAGTGTGCTTCAAGGTACCTTAGGTGGAAAAGCTTAAAAAATTATTCTATATATAGGCTGATGAGATTAGCCAGTGGATACAGGTGCCTATTGCAACTCCCTGTGCTTATAACCAAGAATAAACTGAAGTTCTGTCTAAATAAAGTGATTTTATAACCGAAGTTGGAGCGTTTGTGGGACTGGGAGGAGTAGCCTCACCACCTGTCTGCTTTAAACAACTGCATGGAAAGCAGTGCCAGTGCCGTGAATTATTAACCACGGTCCCCTTAGCAGTTGCTTGTGTCAGAGCTGTCAATGGAACGGATAGCTTGGATTACTGTTCTCGGTTTTTCCTGCAGTGTGACACAGCAAACACTGTGGCCATGAAGCTCGAGCCCACACAAACAAGCTGTCCACAGTAACTCGTCAGTAAGAAGTTTCTGCTGAGAGGCAAAAAGGCTGTGCTCATCCCCACGTCCCTAAAGGGCATGCTTGACAGGATTCTATTAGCTGGCCTGTCTCCGGGTGTCACTGCCCAGAGAAACCACCACCCGGCTGGTGCTGGATCCTCTAACCGGTTCTCTCCTTCAGCTGGTGCTGTCCCATTACTGACGATCATCTCGGGAAGAGAGTTTGAACAATGTCTGACCCTTCCAGTCGACTTTGGTTAGTTGCTCTAACGCCTGACCAGCTGCTAGTTCAGCTTACCATATTAGTTTGCTGCCACCTGTTTATCGGCTCAAGAACTAGGACTTGCCATTTTCAACCAAAAGCAGACTTTCCCTTAGTTCTAAAACTTCATCCCTATCGTAGGACACATTGTGACTCGTGCCTTTGTTTATCTTTGTTCCTCTGACTGTCTTTAGATGGAGAGAAAGCACCTTTCACAGCCCCTGGCTAGCAATCTCCCAGGAAGCAGGGAGACTGCCACTTCCATTACGAGTCTAGCTGCCTCTTGAGAAGTTCTTCTCAGCTGATACAGAGTCAATAAAATGGGTACACACAGCAAAGAGTACCCGGAGCTCACAGCTGAATGTTTGGATTACCTTACTGTTTAGTCTAACGAATGCAAGCCTAAATGCTTTAAGTGGGAAGGCGGCTCCCTCCTAGGGCAGCGGGAGCCTCTTCTGGCAATATTGTGAACATTGGGTTTGAAATAATGATGCTTGGAAGATTGCACTGTCTCTGCAGAGAACGGTACTCTGGGGAACTCCCTGGATCTCCCTGAGCTTGTAGTTCAGAGACAAAATGAAGGAATCTGGACTGGATGCCAGAGGGACACCTTTCTGTTCTTGCAGACAGAGATTACAGCCCGCTGACATTACTGCCCCAGTTTTATCCCTGGAATTCTTAGGGTGCCAACTCGATGACGACACCAAGACAACCTTACGTGCAAATACCATCTCTGACACCGTTTAACGGGAGTGCTGCCACAGCTGTATTTTCTGGGAGAACAAGTTTACCTGGTGGCCTTGGAATCATTTAAAACATTTTATTAAGCATTGACTTAAAAAATGCAAGAGAAAGGAGAATGTCACACCTCAGAGCAAATGCTTGAAGGTAACCAAATATTATAAATATTGCACTTTATAAAATTCTCTTTTATATCTTCTTACAACTCGACTCTAGAATATCCTCCTACAGACGTATGTATGTACAAGTTTCCAGCGGCCGGTGCTTGCTGTTGTTTCCCATCAGGCAGTGGGTGGAAGGGCTCTCAGATGCCTGACCTCAGGCGCAGGCGCAGGTCTTCCACCAGCAAAACAGGACCGGGTTCGCACATCCGTCACTGGAGGAGTAACGCGGCTCCTTCTCTCAGAACGCTCAGTATTAAATAGCACGGGTTTCGTTTTGCTTTCTTCTAAGTGGACAGAACAGATCGTTCAGCGGTGATGAGCGAGTTCAGGTTATGTGACAGAGCACAGGCTAACACTGCTTGTTCTTCAGGGCGTTCATGGGCTTCTGATTCTTATTCTTGAACATCTTGACAAAGCTGTTTGGCATGATCTTGCCACGCCCATCCTCACCGACTTGTCCCATGATAATGTAATTGAGACCTAAAGAAAGAGAATGTAACGATAACTGGCTTTTTTTTTTTTCTTCTTCTTCATGTTCATAGTTAATGGTTTCCTTCTCTATCAGAAGTGGACTGTGTTTTAGCCCTGATTTCACCCCCCACAACAGCCGCTGCCTGGAAAGGTTCATGACTTGCTCGGGGGACGCCTTCTCCTTCCCCACTCTGCTTCCGGGCTTTCCCGGAAGAAAGACTACAGCTCCGTCCTTACCTCGTCTGAGAAGGGGGCACTGTCTGCAGACCACAGTGAGCTTGACGCTCATGTTCTTGCCAGCCTGCTGAATGGCCAGGTTGCCCTCCCGGTATATGCTGATGATCGAGACCGTGGCAAGCAAACTCCCGCCTCGAGTGGCCGTCGTGATGACTGTGCCGGCTAACACTGTGGAGAAAAGCCCACAGTGAAGGCAGAGCCAGCAGAGCTGAAATGACTTCAATTCTTTTAAGTTTCAGAAATGAAAATTCGCGTGTTAAAGAGTTCTCAAAATTTCAATCACTAAGTTGAAGGTTAAAAAAAAAAAAAAAGATCATGGAGCTACAACGTTGCCTTTGAGTGTTACTTCCCAGAAGAGAAATCTAGCTGTTTTTCCAACTGCAATCTGCGGCTGAGATGGAGACCCTCTTAAAACGTTCTCTCTAACATGTGGATAGATTGCCACTTAAGGGATTGAGTTATGAGCCGTGCTCTTAAGCACTTAGCAACCCTGTTTATCTCATTTTAAAAAATGAAAGTAGAGAACTGAGTTAGAACTTAAAACGAAGTATGAGCTGTGTACTTCATGTAAACGAAGTATGTGCTTGCTTGTACTGGCGCTCTCTAAAACGACCAAAACCTTACCCCCGGGGAGTGTTTCCTTCCACTTCTGAGAACTCTCTGTCCCTTGGTGATATTGGTCACTGTGCCATCTAAGTGAGCCACAGACAAGAGGCTAAATCTAGTTTTAGACACAAGTAACATAACCCCTCAGGACAGCGTGAGCCCCCAGCACTTATGTAATACACCAAGCTCCTAAAATCAGAATTCCCAGCACACCTTCCTTTGGTTCCTGGAAATGTGGGTCCACTGAAAAACGTCAGACTGTAGCTGAGGGAAAGCATGGGAAGGCAGTTCCTCCCACAGAAGACTAACCCCAGTGTGGTTGCAAACACGCCGGCATCATGTGTTTCCATGCTTATGCAGTCATTAGAACTCGGCATGAAAACAACTGCACGACGTCCATCCCTTCCTTACAAGACAGTCCCGGGGTTGCAAACAATTACCACACAAAGGCATGGAAAGCAGGCCGGAACTTGGAGATGGGAGTGGAGGTGAGGAGGGCTTGTTTTTGATAACCCATTGGGCTGTAGCAACTTTCTTTTCCTGATAAGATTAAATTCTGCATCTTTTGTTCTCAAGTGGTTTTTGGTTGGGGATTTAGCTCAGTGGTAGAGCGCTTGCCTAGCAAGCGCAAGGCCCTGGGTTCGGTCCCCAGCTCTGAAAAAAAAAAAAAAAAAAAAAAAAAAAAAAAAAGAAAAAAAAAAAAAGTGGTTTTTGACGGTGCGAGTTTTTAATTGAAAAAAAAAAAAAATCCCTTAGAAACCCCAAGTGCTTAACTTCTCCTTCCTCAGGTTCCGGTCTACAAGAGCTTCAGTTGGGCATCAGATTTTCATGTTTTACCTTAGCAATTTGAAAGGACACGACTGAGAAGATACTGCATTCCGTTTGAGAGAAGCCAGGTTTTGAATGTGAGCCCAACTACTGAACGTGCTATAGCTGGGTCCCAGACGCTCTGGTGTGTGCAAAACAGAACAAAAACCCAGAAGATAAAAAGGCTTTCTCACGAAGGCCACCAGAATACACCAAGTAGCAGTGTCATGTACCAAGAGTCAACTTTTAAACTGATATATGGGAGGGGGAGCTTAACACTGTTTATCAAGCTTATTTTTCTCATTGTGAAGCCAAACAGTTCAAAGAGTCCAGGTGGACACACTCTGGTGGACAGGACCGTGCACCCGTGGGTGAATCAACTGTGTTACTGAACCACCACCATTCAAGTCACGGGAGCGCCTCCGAGATTAAGCACATAGTCTCATGTTTCTCATTAGAGAGAAAAAGGCTGGTTTCTGTTTCTTACCAAAGTTGCTTGAACAATAATTGCTTTCCAGAGTCCCCATCCGTCTACACTTTTGCTGACACAGGGCCACAGTGGGTTTTAAACCTAATTCAAAGAAGAAATTCAAAGAAGGGAGTCATGAGATTCAGGAAAATGGATTCGAATATAGTTAATTGGTGCTTATGTCAGAATCTAGCCAGTTGAAATCACCATTTGTTCCCCTGAGCCACCAAGCTACCACTGCAACGAAGTAATTATGAACCACGCGAGAGAAATTCTTCATGCTACCAACTCCTGATCTTCCTCACAGGAACTTGATCCTCTCTACTGAATTTTAAACCTGAGATCAAAGGTATCCAGATTTAGTCTTGTTTGCCTCTCCTTTTAGGGAAGTGGTTCTCAACCTTTTTAATGCTGTGACCCTTTGATACAATTCCTCATGTTGGGGTGAACGCCAAATGTAAAATTATTTTTCTTGCTACTTCACTAATGTAAATTTGCTACTGTATGGCGTTGTAAATATCTGATGGTTCTGGTGGTCTTTGGTGACCTGTGGGAAAGGTTGAGAACCACCACTTTGTGTGTGCATGTGTGTGTGTGTGTGTGTGTGTGTGTGTGTGTGCGTGTGTGTATGTATCCTTCACACTAAAATAGAATTGACCTGAGTGCCTACCTCAGGGGGAAAAAAGACAAAAAAAGCTGGCCAGCAAATCTGAGGTGACAGAGAACAGGCTGATTCTTCACAAGAGGAATCCTATGGTGTTCTCATGAGGGTAAGAGGAGCTTAGTGTGCTTAAAAATATACAGCTCTCTAGTTCTCAATAGAGCAGGGATTTAGGAATGCTACTTGTGTGTAAAGTGTTAGGTCTGACTTGAGGAGTCACAAAGCTATTTATTTTGAACCCATCATTGGCTGTAAGGATCTCAAGAAGTAAATAGTTATCAGTTTCATCCATCAAGAGACACAAGTTATAAGCATAATTAGACCCAACCACAGTTGTTCTCAATGGGTGGGAACTTTGTTCTGTAGGTAACATATGATGAGCAGAGGAAATATTCAAGCTGTCCTGACTACAGAGGCACCGATGGCTTCTAATTCACAGCTTCAAGTGTGCGTCTGTGCTGGCTGGCCTTTGTCAACCTGACACAAACTGAACCATATCTTGGAAGAGGTGATCTTAGCTGAGAAAATGACTGCATAAGATTGACATGCAGGCTAGTCTGTAGGACATCTTCTTGGTGGATGACCACGCACTGTGGGCGGTGCCATCCCCAGGCTCATGGTCCTGGGCTGTATAAGAAAGCAGGCTGTGCAAGCTTCGAGGAGCAAGCAAGTAAGCAGCATCTCTCCATGGCCTGCATAGCTCCTGCCCTGACTTTCCTGGATGATTGGACTACATTAGAAAAAATAAATTCTCTCCTCCCCAAGTAGCTTTTTGGTGATGGCATTTTATCACAGCAACACAAACACTAGCAAAGAGTCCATTGCCGCTCAGATGGGGTCCTGTAACTGAATGTGAGGTGTCACAAAAGCTTGGCAATGCTAAAAGTTTTCTGAATGCACAGTGGCTAAAAAACTAATTCAGTTTCAAACACATACGGAGTCTGTATCTGAGGTGTGGGTGACAGTGTTTGCCCGTACTGCACTGTGAGCTGCAGGCCTGGATATGAGCGCAGCGTGTCACACAGCACACGCTTGTCAGGCCTTCACACCAGCCAACACTGCCTGAAACATCTCTGCTCAGATTTCAGATGTCTGCACATGTCGGTTGTTGAGGGTTTTTTTTGTTTTTTGTTTTTTGTTTTTTTGTTTTTTTGTTTTTTTTTTTTACCGTAGCTGCAAAGTTCCCTGCCCTGAAACACAGAAATTAGTTTTCTCCAAGGGAGTCTCACAGGGGGAAACAAACCCACTCTTAAGGGTGGGTCCCATGCCAGCAGAACAAGGCCAACACAAAAGGAACCCAATGTCAACTTGCAGGTTTTTTGTTTCCTAATGTCAAGTCGGGGTATTGTTTTTAAACCTTGCAGATCCTTTGTGTATTTCCTCTGGCTTTGTTTTAATGGCTTTTTTTTTTTTTTTTTTTGGGTTCTTTTTTTTTTTCCGGAGCTGGGGACCGAACCCAGGGCCTTGCGCTTCCTAGGCAAGCGCTCTACCACTGAGCTAAATCCCCAACCCCAATGGCTTTGTTTTTAAGAGATTCCCGTGTGTGTGTGTGTGTGTGTGTGTGTGTGTGTGTGTGTGTGTATGAATGTGTGTGTCTCTCTGTCTGTATGTGTTTCTTGTGCTTTTTCTCCATCTCTTTTTCTTTTTTTTTTTTTTTTTTGGTTCTTTTTTTCAGAGCTGGGGACCGAACCCAGGGCCTTGCGCTTCCTAGGTAAGCGCTCTACCACTGTCCAGCTCTTTTTTTAAACATAGTTTTTTTTTTTAAAGAATTCAGAAACATTTTAGAATGGTGAAGCTATATCATATGTACTGGGCTGTCCTCTTTCGGATGTCACGTGGTGTCACGAGCTAGAGACAGCCAGGAAAAGAGACTCCTCTCGAGAAAATGCCTTCATCCGACTGACTAGAGGCACCTGTGGAGGTATATGGTTTTAAGTGTATGATTGGTACATATATGTCTATGTACCACATGCATGCCTGGTGCCTAGAGAGGCTAGAAGAGGGTGTTAGATCCCCTGGAACTGGAGTTACAAACAGTTGTAAGCCTAATTCTGTATGTTGGGAATCTAACCTAGGTTCTCTGGTTCTCCTTAACTCTGTCTGGGTCCCTGAGCCATTTCTCCAGCCCTAGCATTTTTCTCGATTATTAAATGATGAAGGAGGGTCTAGGCCACTGTGGTGGTGCTAGGTGGGTGGTCCTGGGTTGTATAAAAAAACAACCTGAATGAGTCATGGAAAGCAAGCCAATGAGCCAGTGCCTCAGTTGCTGCCCCCAACTTTCTACCTTGAGCTCTTACCCTGACTTCCCTTAAAGGATGGACTGCTACCAGAAATATAAGATGAAATAAACCTTTCTACTTCAAGTTGTTTCTCGTCAGTGTTTTGTCATGGCAGTGAGGTCATTTCCAGACAGACTGTGGAAAACCAGCTTCTTTTCAGCCTTGGATTATTTATCTGGGAGTGGGCGGGTACCCCACATTGATGCTTCTTGCCTTCCAGTGTATCTCTGCCCTCTGGTCTTTAAGTCAGAGGCTATACCACTCCACCTAGCTCATCTGTGGTCTTTATCAATTTCTGCACTCACAAATAGCCCACAGCTCAGCCTTTCTCCTATGCAATCTTGCACCATCTTCAAGGGTCCACCATCTTCGTGGATGATCCAGTTTCATCCGCATTAGGGACTATGCTCTGTTGCATCTGCCAATCAGACCCAGGCTTAGATGTCCTCGTGCAGAACCACGTGTTGCCCATCTTTTACACGGCAAATTTAGACACCCTAATATCCAGGTGTCTTAGGGTGTCCATTGCTGAGAAGAGTCACCATGACCAAGGCAGCGCTTATAAAAGAAAACATTTAATCGGGGCTGGCTTACAGTTTCAGTGGTTTAGTCCATTATTATCATGGTGGGAAACATGGCGGCTTGCAAGCAGACATGGTGCTGGAGAAGGAACTGAGAATTTTACATCTTTATCCACTGGCAGCAGAAGAGGACTCTGAGACACACTGGGTGGAGCTTGAGCATAGGAGACCTCAAAGCCCGCCCACACATTAACACACTTCCTCCAACAAGGCCTCACCTACTCCAACAAGGCTACACCTACTCCAACAAGGCCACACCTACTCTAACAAGGCCACACCTACTCCAACAAGGCCACACCTACTCCAACAAGGCCACACCTACTCCAACAAGGCCACACCTACTCCAACAAGGCCACACCTACTCCAACAAGGTCACGCCTCCTAATAGTGCCACTCCCACTGACCCTCAAGGCATCCTCCACCTTTACACTCTCCCCCTTTGCTTCTCTTAGGGAGGAGGCTACCTCTCCGGTCCAAGCCTTTTGGGTATGGAGTGTGCAGTTTATAGCCTTTGTGACAGACCTTCCCTCTGTTCCTTCTGTCCCCTGCATTGGTCTTTGTCACTGCACCACACCTATGTAATGTGTTCACCTCCCAATGCCCTTCTCTTTCCTTTCAGGAATGTGTGCCGTGCATTTCTAGAACTTTTCTGTTTCTTCACTTTACTGCACACATTCCCATCACACCCTGGCTTCTGACTACATTGCACCACTTATAAAATGTATAAATGCAGACATTTCAGTCTCATCGACAGGAGGCTCACTGACCACCTCTTCTGAAGGCATTTCCTTCTAGGATTTCTGCTGTGGATGTCTCTCCTCTCTCTTCCTCACCCTCCACCAACATTAGATTTCCTCAGAGTTTTGTTCCAGCATCTTTCCTCCTTGTACCTTCAGCCTCTCCCAAGGTAGATAAATCCCCCTTTTTAAAAAAATTATTTTTATGTGTATGAATATTGTTGTCCACATGTAGGTATGCCCCATGCCTATCTGGGACCCTTGGAGGTCAGAAGAGGGCACTGAATTCCCTGGAACTGGAGGTCTGGGTGGTTGTGAGCCACCCTGTGGGTTCTGGGAATCAAGTTGTGCAAGCCAGGGACCTGGGAGATACTGTCCGGTTAACCACCAGGGCCTGTCACTGTCCTCTTCTCATCTCTGGACTACGTGTTTATGTCACAGCATAGTTCAGCCAAATAACCAAAGAGCACGGTCATTGTCTTGGTCCTTATAATCATTCATTTCACAGGGACCGGGTTGATCTTTGCAACCAACAAATCTCATTTTTACTTAAAACCCTTGACAGCTTCATCCCGTAAGCTTTGTTCTAAAACGTCAAAAACCATTCAGGGCATACGGGGAAGCTTGAAGACCAAACTATAGAAGCTAAAGGGGATACCAGTTGAAGGCTTTTATGTGCTGTGTACAGAAGTTTGGCCTTTCAGACACAGCAACCACCAGTCACATTAGTTTCCGCATGACTAGCTATATTCCAAGCACTCACCAGGGCTGCCATATTGGATCACACGCCTACAGATGACGAACTTAATGGAACAATGACGTGGCCTATGCTGGCTTGGGAGATGCAAGTGGTGAGGTAAGATAAAGGGAGGCAGAGATGACTATGAGACTGTCTATTGATGTCAGGGATGAGCTTGGACAAACAGGAGAAAACATGCTTGAAGCACAAGAGTGTGACGGAAGATAGCTGAGTATGAATTGGTTCTGTTTAAGTGGCAGGAAATGTTTGGGAGTTAGTGGCAATCCACATTTACAGTTCTGCAGAAAGTACAAGTTGGAGATAAAACCAGAAAGCCACTAGCACCAAGGATCTGTCCAGATAGTTCACTATAAGAACGTCTAGTCCACTGTGCTGGGCTGGGGACACCTGACAGTATCACAAGACAGTGCATAGCCAGGCCACCAGGGGGCGTGCTGTGAGGCCCAGAACTTCCAGGCATGTCTCCTGCTGGAGGGGGAGAAAACAGCAGGCAACCAAAGGTATGCCCTGACTTGGGATTTCTGAGACCTGAACTGCCAGAGGGTGGGGCAGGTAGGACATAGAGACTAATGTCAAACCCCAGTGCCATCACCGACTCTTAGATCAGGACCCACGACCATCTCCAGCTTCTGTAACTAGTGAAGTTTTTTTCTTGATTTATTCCATTTAAATATACATGCACACACACACACACACACACACACACACACACACACACACACACACACACACTATGACATTTTTCTGAGATACAAAAAACCAAAATCTTAATCCTGGCAGTTGTTAAAGATTGGCAGGTATCAAGGCCCTAGAACATTACCCTAAAATACTATTCTAAGTAATAAAAGGAAAACTATAAGGAGATGGAAAGGAGACAGGTCTTGAAATCACAGTTAAACAGCAGGAAAGCTCTAGAGTTCAACAGCATTGTGCCATGACCACATGCTTACTGTATTACATATAGTTAAAACAGCTCGTTTATTTTATATTTTTTTTTATTGTGGAGAGGTGTTTGTGCGGAGGTCAGAGGACAACTCTGTGGAATCAGCTCTCCCACCTGTATGAGGATCCCAGGGATCAAGCTCCGGTTGCCACCCTTGCATAGAAGCAGCTTTTCCTGCAGACCCTCCCCAGCCCTGTATTATATATTCTAAGAACTAGAAGAGGTGAACTCAGAACTTCCTAATACAGAGACAAACACTAATTACTCTGGTTTGACTACTGCACATTGTATGCACGGATCAAACACTGTACACCCCAAATATGTGCCAATTATTACATTAAACTAAAAAAAAAGAAGGGAAGACTTTTGTCATGTACCAGTAAAGGAGCATTGGTTTGTAAAGATAGTGTTTATATTACAATCACTTTCCTTGTAATTCTTAGGCGGCCATTGCTTTCTCCCATGGCTAATCCAGAGCACTGTCTGGTGAGCATCCTTACCTTCCTTTTATCCATGGAATCTCACTATCATCTCACACAGGTTCTCACCTACTTACTTTTCTGTTTGGGGTATCTTCATATTTTGTCTTCTTTCTAGAATTCAAAAGTATTTGTGCCAACTTCCAAACACAAGAACTTACCTGTAGTTACGGGGAATGTGGTGGTGACGGGTGTGGCTGTGGTTGTGGGAAATTTTTTTGGCCTGAATTTGTAGTGACCAATAAATCCATCCGCTGTTAAACTTAAGTCTGATAAAAACTGGATGAGGAGTTCATTTTTCTCAGACACGATCGGTCTAGGAGAGAAACACATTCAAAGATTAAGTGGCACCTCTCTAAAAAATGTCCGATCTTTTAGTTTTCGATTCGATTTTGAGAATTGATTAACAACTCTTGAAAAACAAAAATTCAAGACACTTGGAAAAAATGAAGGTCCTAGCACCCCACCTTCACAAGGACCCTATCATCATCCTCTTTTTATGAACCTAGAATTCAGTGATTTTCCTGAGATCCTGCGGTCAGCATGTGGGAATCAGGATTTGAACCTGGGGCCCCCAGACAGTGGAAGACATGGGGACCAGTGTGAATGCTGATGTTGTAGCTATTTCCCATGAGCCTCTGAAGCTTTGCCTGACCTGTGACTCTGAACTAAGTCTGTGATTGACACCAGCTGCTGGCAATGGAGAATCTGAGGGACGGATCTGATGACACAGGGGGCTCGAGCTGACCATGTTTCGCTTTTTAGTGGGAAGTCTAATGTCTGCCTGCAGTGGCAGGATTCCAGTTATAATCCCCGCCGGGGAAATGCTAATGAAGAGAGAGCAGGTGACTACTGATCGGTAGTCATAACACCATTAAGAGCTCCAACCTTAGGAGCCTGAAGGCTGGTTGGAACTACAGGGTTAGAGGTGAGGCTAAGGCTCAAAGGCCCTCTGAATTTTAGGGGATTATAGGAGGTGTCCATTTCTGCTGCTATTTCTTAAACAATGGAGAGAATGCTGTTTGGCTAATTTTATTCAACAACCGATTCATAAGTAGAAAGAGATTAAACAAGTTATTTGGTTAGATTAGTGATGCGAAGAGACTCCTTTTCTGGTGTATCCCTCTAGTCAGAGCACTTGGGCTTCTCAATGGCCCACGATGAGCAGCTCACTTCTGAGCTTCTGAGCCGCCTGCAGGGAGCAGGCAGAGCCTTGTAAGACCAGGCCAGCTGGGAGAGCTGTGGACCCAAGTGAGGTTCCAACGGAAACGGGGGGGGGGGGGGGGGGCTCGAGACCTATATCCATCTTTCCCTCCCCAAAGCAACGAGGATCATGTCAATGATTCTTCAGAGATTCAAGCCTTTGACAGACACGTTTCCACTTGCTTATGAAGAGTATGAAATAAGAATTTAAAACTTCCCTATACACAACTCTTACCTACAATTACCAACAAAACATGCTAACCTTGTTTAAATGAGAACACTGCAACAAGTACTTCCTGTAGGCAGACATGGTGTCTACGCCCTGACTTCTCAATGAACTAACTGGGCAACATTATGTCAGAAATTTGATTTTATTGTTTTCCCAAGGAAGAGTAATTTAGTAATAAAAGTAGATTTTTATTGTGGTGCTTTGTGGAAACAACAGAATCCCAGGGCACTGGGGTAGTCTGGTTGGTTGGTATTGTCGTTCTTCCTATGGGGTAGCAAACCCCCTCTGCTCCTTCAGTCCTTTCTCTAACTCCTCCATTGGGGTCCCTGTGCTCAGTACAATGGTTAGCTGCAAGCATCCTCATCCTTATCAGTAAGGCTCTGGCAGAGCCTCTCAGGGAACAGCCATATCAGGCTCCTGTCAGCAAGTGCTTCTTGGCATCAGCAATAGTGACTGGGTTTGGGGGCTGCATTTCAACCCCCCTTTTTTATTGAGTTGTCTTCCTGAGTGTCTTTAGTGTATTGTGGGATCTAGGACTTCGTCAAATAAAGGTTGCGAATACATATCTCTGGTATGTCTTCCCTCGACTCTAAACTATACAAAAATTCTGTTTTCAGTTTTCCCTTTATGTTTTCATTCTGTCATTGATCCTTGTGTGAACATACAAGTTCGTTTTGCTAGATGAACAAGTGGACTCTGCCCCACTTTCGATGGGGTCTTCCCTTCCCCACTGGTCCAAAGGTCTCAGTGGAGTGCACTATCTGCAAACATAGAGGATAAACTCCTGGACTTACTTTGAGGCTCCACCTCCCTATCTTCCTGTTAAAATCTGTCTTAATTCTCAGCTCCCTGAAACAGTAGGCGTGGCAGGCAAGACCCCCTTCTCTGTGCTTTCCTCTAGGACTCAGTACTGTCTCCACCACCCACAGCCTTGCCTGCCCATCTACAGTTTAGGATACAGTTGACAGATCTGATGAAAACCCAGTTTCACTACTGTCCAACGAGGAGTCTTTCTGGTCACGAGCAGTTCCAGGTAGTTAAGTGTTTTAAACTATCTCCTAGTCAGGTTTTATACTTTTCCACATTAAAGCCTAGCACACAGGTTTTAAAGATTTATGTTTTGAAATAATGGTCTGCAAGATGGCGTGGCAGGTAAAGGAACTTAGTACTAAGACTGATGACCAGAGTTGGAACCCCAGATCCCACATGGTAGGAGGAAAGGACCTATCCACCCTTGCAAGATGTCCTATCACATCCACAGATATGCTATATGGCATGTGTGCCCACACACATGCAGAACAGAAAACCAAATAGATAGATAAATAAATGTAATTTAATTAAATGTAATTTAAATTAAAGCAATAAAATAAGCTGTTGAACACTTCTTGTTTTCCCTAGGAGGATCTCTGTGGTGTTAAAATGCCTCTCCTTGTGCTAATCTGAACTCTGGAAAAAACCATATTGACTTGAGTTGGGAGCTCACCTGGATTGGCAACTGCCCCTTGGCCCTGATGATGGGATGTAGGCGTTTTCCCCCTCACCTAGAGAGGGTCATGCCAAGCAATTGGGGTAAGGGCCGGGCATGAGGTGGGGATATTTTGGGAACCGGCACTTGGTAGTATGTATGCATACAGTCAAATGTTCCAGACAAGATGTGAAATGCTTTGTTTGCTGTCCCAGAATGCACCTTGCTAAAGGGGAACTTGAGATGTGTGAGCTCCCTGATTCTCCTGTCTGGGGCTCTTTACTGACTTTCCCTGCTTCCCCATTTGAGGGCTCATAAGGAACTGTAATACTATAAACTCTCTGGCCTGGGTCATCGGCCCCTGCCGCCCTCCTGACCTCAGGGCTTAACTCTTTCCTTTCCTTATGGTTTTCTTTTTTGCTCCCAGTCCTCCCCCTTGAGACACTGTCCAGAACCCTGATAAAGCTGGTCTGGGTCAGACTTATTTCCCTCTTTCGAAGAAAAAAAACAAAAACAAAAACAAAAAACCAACCAACCAAATAAACAAACCAAAAAACCCTACTGGTCAAATATCTTGAATGATTTCTATGGTTTCTATGCTTTTTCTTCTTCCTTTGTCCATTTTGGATGAAGAGAATATATTTTCTCGATTTGCTGGTCGGGCAATGTCTCAAGTGCAAGACCGTCAGAGAAAACATCTGGCTTTGTGCCGAGCTTCCATGTTTCCTTGTCTGGAATTTTCAGCCCCTGGCTTGTTCCTTTTTCTTAGAAGATGCTATTCTTCCCAATGCTTGAGGTCCCTTTAGCAGGTCTGTGACACAGCAGACATGTGCCCCTGGGGCACCAGCCTTGCCTCTGTTTGTCTATGTGGCTGCCGGACTCAGTGTTTGGGTGACTGTGTTTTGCTGCTGCTAGTGGACAGGTCTCCACTCTCATGGACTCTAAAGCTTCCTCAGCAAACAGTGTAACACTTTCCAGAAAATAAAGGTAATTAGGGAGTTTAGCAGGGCGAAGGTTGTACTGGCTGGTTTTGTGTGAATTTGACACAAGCTAGAATCATTGGAGAGAAAAGAGCCTTCCTTGAGGAACTGCCTCCATGAGATCCAGCTGTAAGGCATTTTCTCAATTAGTGATCAGTAGGGGAGGGCCCAGCCCATTGTGGGTGGTGCTATCCTTGGGCTAGTGGTCCTGGGATCTATAAGAAAGCAAGCTGAGCAAGCCAGATGAAGCAAGCAGTAAGAAACATCCCTCCATGGCCTCTGCATCAGCTTCCTGCCTCCAGTTTCCCTCCCTGCTTGAGTTCCTGTCCTGACTGTCTCCAGTGAGGGACTATGATCTGGATCTGTGTAAGTTGAATAAACTCTGGCCTCCCTAACTTACCTTTTGGTCATGGCAATACAAACCTTAACTAAGACATAGGTTTAGAATCAGAAACATTAGCGATACAAAGAGATACAAAGAGGCACTACTTACACAGGTGGGCTGTCCCCACAGTACTTTCCAATTCTTTTAGCATCGTTGACTTCTCCACCATTAAACACAGCCACGTAGTCATATCTGCAGTAGTTATCTCGCTCAACATCAAACTTCTCAAACTTTAACTCTATGAGCTTTGGGAAAAGCATAGCATTGAAGTGTCAATAACCTGAATGGCCCCCAGTGCAAACACCCCTGTAATTGGTGTTGGAGAGCTACTGTATCACACAGAAACTAGCAATCATAGTGACATACATTTGAAAATTGCTAAGAGCTTAGATTTACTTGTGTCAGTGTGCACAGATGCAAAGGTGTAACTGCTCTAAGTGAATATGCTAATTAGTTTAATTGTAATAGTTCACAGTATATGCATGATCTAAGCATTGCTGTATACTGTATTTTTTATTTGCCAACTGTATCTCGGAAAAGCTGGAGGGAAAAAGAAAAAACAGAGTGAGGATTCTATCTGAACAGCTGGGGGTGTGTTCTGGTGATAATGGAACTGTATACTAGTCCATTCTCCTCTGGGAAAAAATGAACAGAAGTCAAAATTATTATCTAAGATGTTCCCTTGTATTTCATTTGGGTATGATGTGCGCGCGCGTGTGTGTGTGTGTGTGTGTGTGTTTGTGTGTGTGTGTGTGTGCGTGTGTGTGTGCGTGTATTCATGAGATGGGTAGATTTCTCCTTTTGAGAAGAGATGAAGATTCTTCCTGCACGTAAAGGAATCTTTGGGATGAGAGTTTTGGGGAGGTGGGAACAATTTGAGTTGCTGAAGTGTGAACGCACGTGTGCACACTCCAGGCACAGGCACATGGGGGTGTGGTGTGTGACTAGTTTTTGAAGAGGTTGTATAGAAACACTGACATTCAAAGTGTGATTACTAAAGGTTTTCTTTTCTTTCTCATTTGTTTTTTGCTCTAGAACTAATAGTCTATTATCCTAAATAATTCACGTGAATTGTACATTATAACTTAGTAAGGAACTGATCATTTCCTTTACAAGTAGTTTCTCTGAGGAAATTTCCAGTGTGTAAATCCGAGGACACCTCCCTGGGTCATTAACAATGGTGGCAATCAGCTGCCACCCAATCTTGCTGGGCAATTGGTATAGCCAGGAGCCCTGTCTGATAATTCAGGGAAGATTATGGAAATCAATTTCCATTAAATAAAGGGCTTTCATTCCCAAGAACCCAAGAAGACTCTTGTACATTAACCAAAAGGCGGCAGGAGCTGTGGTGTTGCAGTTGGACACAGCGGCCATTTTGATACATGTGGATGTTTGCCTGCCTTTAAAAAGTCGCATCTGTGATGGGAGAGAACTGCTTTACTTGTGCTAAAAATCGCTTTAAACTATGGGGAAACACTGACTTTACACCAGCAACTAATAAAGTATTTTTTGTTTGAAATTGGCTGAATTTTCCTGCCCTAAAAATTAGTTACATCGAAGCTTTTGGGGAGGAGATTAAAAAGCAAGAGGAGAAAGGAAAAGCTGTGAAAAGACCCAGAGGTGAGGCTTTTGGAGGGCATTCCATACGCTTGCACAGAAATTCCTCAGGCTTTCACTCTCTTGCTGTTTTTCTTCTTTGGACAGGATTACAGTGGGTTTTAAATACTCCAATGCTGGTGAAAAAAATCAATGGAGTGGAAGAAAACCAACCAGAGAAACAAAGCCCAGACTCCAGAGGGTGAAGGGGAGAAGCCATGAGAGAAGACGCACGACTAAAATTTGGAACGTAATAATATTGTCATTATTCAGTTAGCTATATTAACAATGTCGCAGACAGACGATCAGCACACTTTCAAGGATTACCTAATGGTTTGAGGTATTTCAAAAATGTTCTTTTAAATATTGCTATAAACTGTAATCTCTTCAACAGACATGTAGCCTTCTGCTATTAAATAAATGGCTGTATTATTAGTCTTCAAGATAAGACTGAGTTTTGAGATATGGCCACAGGGTGGGTGTATGCACTTATACGTGCATGTATGCCCACCTCAGGGACTTGCCTGGTGTATTTGCCTGAAACATAGTTGCTGTTAAAAACAGATGTGCGGCAAGTGCCATGGAGCTGGAGAGATGGCTCAGTGGATAAGAGCAGTGACTGCTCTTCCAGAGAACCCGGGTTCACTTCCCAGCAACCACATGGCAGCTCACAACCATCTGTAACTCCAGTTCCCAGGAATCAGGCATCCTTTTCTGGCTTCCACAGGTACCAACCACACACATGCTACACAGTCATAGATGCAGACAAAATGATTATACACAGAAAATAAAATAAAATAAAAAATAATTTACAAAGCAGTAATGTAATGCCCACCAGAAAGAGGGTTTGGACTAAAGTTAGTAGTGTTTGACACAAGAATAATTTTACAAGATTCATCTATTCCTGTATCAAATTTGGTCCCACAACTAATATGCGCTGTTCCCAGAAAGGGCAAAAATCTATGTAAACTAGTTTTCAGCTGATTGTTTTAGAGCTTTGGTTCCCAACCTGTGGGCCACACTACCCCTTTGGATGTTGTATGTCAGACATTTACATCACAATGGGGGACTGTGGTAAAGGACTGCAGCATCAGGAAGGCTGAGGACCATTGTTTTAGAGTAACAGGTAAGGAACTGGCACATGCTTTGTTTCAAACAAGCCCTGTCCATCATCAGACACAGGGGTTCCTTGAAGGCTCTGTAGCTGGCTTTGCTGGAGTGAGGAGTGCCCCAAACGAGGTGGACCGACTGAGCAGACAATGAGGGACTGACTGAGGGGATGCTGGGATGTGCGTGTGTTTGAGGGCCTCCATCCCCACACTGCTAGGTGCTGATGCGTGTAGCCTCAGGCTCTGTACATCTGCCACAGGCCTACCCAGTCCTCTGTGGGATTTGCTTACAGTTTGTATTTTCAAAACTGTTTTGAAAGTTGTAATTACATAATAGAAAATCAAATCCATGATTTTGCAAGTCAAACAGCATATTTCATATTTAATCATTTCAGGGGAAATGATTTAAGTCCAGGTCTTCACAAGCGAAGTACATGTGTCCAGCTGGGCTTTCCTTTCGTGTTTCTTTAACTGGAGACCAAGAGGCAGAGGCTCACACCATGGGTAATTCACACCAGAGGCAGAGGCTCACACCTTGGGTAAGTCACACCAGAGGCAGAGGCTCACACCTTGGGCAGTTCACACCAGAGCAGAGGCTCACACCTTGGGCAGTTCACACCAGAGGCAGGGGCTCACACCTTGGGCAGTTCACACCAGAGGCAGGGGCTCACACCATGGGTAATTCACACAAGAGGCAGGGGCTCACACCTTGGGTAAGTCACACCAGAGGCAGAGGCTCACACCTTGGGCAGTTCACACCAGAGCAGAGGCTCACACCTTGGGCAGTTCACACCAGAGGCAGGGGCTCACACCTTGGGCAGTTCACACCAGAGCAGAGGCTCACATTGTGGGCAGTTCACACATATTCACTTTCATCACATTTTCTGGCCTCACCTGGTTCTTCGGAGCTATGATGTGCCACACACAAGTAACTCCTACAGGGTAATCTCGGTCTGGCCAGTTGGGAGTTTTAAAGGAACCGGAAGGTTTTTCAAGGCGTCCTCCACAATACCGGTCCCCTGAAATGATTAAATATGAAAACCATACAAGTTTATATCCTAACATAGGTCAAGTAGTACCTGGAGGTTAAGAATGAGAACATTAGGGGCGTCATAGTCTATCAAGGCTCTTCTGTTTTCTCTTTGAAAAAAAAAATGAGCACACAATCTGCGCTGTCCATCTAATCTGTTTTTCAGATGGTCCTGTGTAGCATAGGCTAGGCACAAGCACAGTGTGCAGCTGAGTCTGGCTTCCTTCTTCCTGCCTCCAAGTGCGGTGATTAGAGGCGTGCTCTCACCAAGCCCAGTTCACTGACTACTTTTTAGTTGCCTGACATGACACACAAGACAAGGAAGAAGCAGACTCAGAGCCACCGCTTTTCTCCTGACCATTGTTTTCCTCTTTTTGCACAAAAAAATTCCCACTCATTCAGAATTGTAGCCAGTGCAATGAATCCATTTCCAAGAATTCTCAAGGCGTTGGTTCATTTATGGGGTTATGTATTAAATCCCCAAGGAAAAATTTAAATTAGCTCTTATAGACAGTTTTTATTACTAATATCTAGTATTATTTCTACCTATCCATCCATCTGTCTGTCTGTCCATCTGTCCGTCTGTCCATCCACCCACCCATCCATCCATCCATCTATAGCCTAGTAACATACATACATACACACATATATATATATATATACACTTTAGAGATTACTCAGTTCCTAAAAACAATGCATATCTACAAATAAAAAGCAGTAGCCAATGAGGATGTGAGTTTAATTCCCAAAACTTTTTCCAGATAAAAAGTGCCAGGCATGGTAGCGTGTGTGCCGTGTCTCAGCTCTGGGGAGACGGAGGCACATAAATCCTTTTTTTGTTGTTGTTGTTGTTGTTGTTTTTTTTTTTTTTTTTTTTTGAGCTGGGGACCGAACCCAGGGCCTTGCGCTTACTAGGCAAGTGCTCTACCACTGAGCTAAATCCCCAACCCTGGCACATAAATCTGTAAGGTACGCTGGCCAGCCAGTCTAGCAGAGCTGGCAAACCCCAATGCCAGTCTAACAGCCTATCTCAAACACAAGGGGTAAGCTTCTGAGGAGCAATCCCTGAGGGTGACATCTGCCTTCCACACACATGTGCATACACATGACCATGCACACTCACACTCAGATCACACAAATTCATGTTTATAAACTTCCAGCAATACAGAAAAATATATAAGTAAAATTCACCCCAGTTCCACTACCTAAAACCCAACACTGTTAACATTTATTGAATTTTAATTTAGATATTAGATGCAAGTACCGGTACGTACTGTGCATATATTGTTAAGTCAAGGAAGTAGTTTTAGAGATCGATTTTGATATAAAGTTAGAAATTTAATTTCCCTTAGAATTAACTCACAGATAACTGAGCTGAGACTAAAGGAACAAGACTTTTTTTTTGGGGGGGGGAGGGTGACATGGAGAAGTCTTAAAACAAATTATGTAACTTTAAGAAATCATACTATAATAATTTCTAAAGTACAGGTGAAAACATGAACATACATGTAATGAATAGAATAGAACGGCCTCCGTGTGCCCATCACCCACTGTGAGGCCCTGTCAATGGTTATCTGTTTTCTCCCTGGCTTACTCAATCCCCACTACCTGCTTCATGGTTCTATTATTATTTTAATGTCACAGGTTTGGGAAGGTACACTCATCAATTTTAACTTTACATGATCGACAAATGAATGTACCCATGGGAGCCACACTCCTGAGATGATATGGAATCCATCGCTCACAAAACACCTGTCATATCACTCTTCTGAAAACTTTCCCCCGTAGTTCTATCGGAGAGCTCTGTATAACTTGGGCTGTGTAAGGGGCCCCTCTGTCTTCTGCTGGTGTCTTTGATGGTTGTGTTTTAGACTGCTGGGTAGGGTTCCACTGTCTGCAAACACAACAATTTGTGTGCCTATTCTTCTGCTGATGCTTCTTTTGGGTTGTGTCCTAGTTAGATAGTTATTGCTATAATAAAATATCATGACCGGGCAAAGAGTTTCTAGGTATTCTGGCCCGTGACCAGTGCTTGCAATGGCAATGTCTTTGGTGGGGAAGAAGACAGTGTTTGTGACAGAACCGTAAAGAAGCTGGAGGAGGTCATTCAGATTCTAGGAGGTAAGTTTCCATGCGCTTCGGTGGCATGGAAAACGAACCTGCCTGGGAACCAGGGAGAGCCAGATAAAATTTCCATACAAAAGTGTCCGGAGGCAGCTCTCCAGGTGCAGCTCTCTCTCTGCACTGGTGGAGGATACCTGTCTGGGCTTCAATGCACATGGGGGAGTCCCTGGCCCCCACACAAAATAATTCCTGCACAAGCTGAAGCCTGAAGGTCTCCACCAGGCCCGGACCAGCTTTGAAGACAAATCAGCCGATGCACTCTGCACATTCGCTCTCAGCACTGGGGACCTGAGCCAGCCAGTGCTCGGGTTCAGAGGCCGGACCTCCGACAGATTGTGATGCCCCGAGGCTGCGAGGCTGAGGGACTTTGGCTAGGAACCCTGCCTTCAGCCTGATGGATACGAGCACGCGTATGCAGAGTTGCTGAAGGCTGAGCAGAACACCATTTCCTATCGGTTCCCGGCCCTGATTAAGCTACAAGAGATCTTTAGTGTGGCTGCTGGGCTGTGGGCGGGGTTGTGGGTGGGGGTAGTGCAGAACGCCCAGGACGCAGGCACTCCTCTGGGTTTCCACCAGAGGATCCTGGCAGCTTCAGCAGCGGGTTCTTGGAGGAGCGGTTGGCTCTGCATTGGGGAACTCTGGGCCAGTTGATACTAAACTCCTTCCCTTCGGGATTCAAGAGCTGCCTTTGGCCAGGCATGGTAGTGCACACTTTTAATCCCAGAATTTGGGAGGCAGAGGTGGAGGCAGAGGCAGGGGCAGGGGCAGGGGCAGGGGCAGGGGCAGAGGCAGGGGCAGGGGCAGGGGCAGGGGCAGGGGCAGGGCAGAGGCAGAGGCAGAGGCAGAGGCAGAGGCAGAAGCAGAGGCAGAAGCAGAGGCAGAGGCAGAGAGATCTTTCTGAGTTCGAGGTCAGCTTGTTTACATAGTGAATTCCTGGACAGCCTGGACAGCCAGTGCTACACAGTGAGAACCTGTCGCATAAACACACACACACACACACACACACACACACACACACACACACCCCAAAGCAACAACAAAAAAGGGTTGTTCTTGCAGCCGCTGGCTCTAAGATCCTGAGAAAACTTTGGGTGTTCACTTCTTATCTGGTTAAGGGTCTGGCAAAGAAACACAATGTTTCCTTTTAGAATGTAGCTAATATAAATTCTGTAAGGTATTTGTTTCCAGAATAAATGGTGTCTCTGTCTTGAAAAACAAACAAAATAACCCCCAAAACATCATGACCAAAACAACTGGGGAGGGGACACTTCAGGACTTTATTTTGCTTGCCTGTTCTGACCACAGTCTATCATGAAGGGAAGTCAGGGCGGGAACTTAAGGCAGAAGAAGAGGTTTTGGAGGAATACTGCTTACTGGCTTTTTTCCTGTGGTTTGCTTAGCCTGCTTTCTTATACAGCCTAGGACCACTGGCTGGGCAGAACTGAGATAGGCAGACCTTTCCGTTCCTGGGCTTAGGGTCTGAGGAGAGCCAGGAGCAAGGGAGAAGGTGGCGGAGAGAGGAGGAGATGCCATGGGGGCAAGAGCCATAAAATCATGGCCACGAGGGCTGACCAACTGGAGTTAAGAGCAGCCCAGACGGAACATGGCAAACCATATTGTGGGGCTATTGGCAGGGGAACAGATATAATGGTATAGAGGGTAGATACGTGTCCAGCTCTGGTGTTGATTAAGGCTTATTATGACAATAAAAGCTGTGTGTCTTTTATCTGGGAACTGAATGACCAAAGGAAGGGTAGAAACCCCAGGTTGAGAGTAAATACTTTCTACAACAGATGCGTTTTTTCGTTTTCTTATAATATCCAAAGAGTGCATTGCTGGGCCAGATTAGATATAAGTGTTTAACTTCAACACCCCCACGACTTCTCCAAACACCAGAGTCTGTTGTCAGTTTAGACTTCTCCAGGAGAACTGGGGTCATCGGCTCCTTCCCATTCTCGGTACCTCACCACGTTATAGATTTTTAGCCAACATAATCGGGAAGTAGTGGCTTCTCACTGTGATCTTTAAAATTTTTTTGAGGTTTTATTTTTATTCTACGTGCATAAAATATGTTTATGTGCACCTTCAGTGTTTGAATGAATGTATAATCTGTGCACCGTGTGTGTGCTGTGCTCACAGAGGCCAGAGGAAGGCAGCAGATCTCAAGGAGCTCACCTTGAGACAAGACTAACAGCTCCTCTGGAAGACCAGCCAGTGCTCTTAACTGCTGAGCCATCTCTCAGCCCCTCACCGGCTTAATTTGCATTTCTGTCTTAATTTGCATTTCTCTGATGATTAACGATGCTGGCATTCACAGCAGCCTCTGCCAAATGATTCAACTAGTGCCTCACACAGTTTGTATTTATTGAAATTCTTCTATTGTTGGATGTGAGTTTTATGTATTCTGGGTATAAACAGACACTTTGTGAATATTTCCTCTAGTGGTGTGGGTTGCCTGTTTGTATCTGTGCTGGTGTAATTTAATAGGCATGTTTTAATTTTAATGAAGTTCACATGATATATGTATTTTCCAGCCTTTTACTCTCAGTCTGTTTGGTTTTTGTATTTGGGGTAGTTCTTGTTAGTGTCCAGGACTTGCTTTTGCTCTATCTCGACAGTAACTTTCTCCAGTTTGGGTGTTTAGTGCCTCATGTCTAGTGTACTTATGGATTTAGGCCTTGGGTTTAGTGTGCCTATTGCTATTTTTTCTAATTTATCCTCCTCTTTTATTATATGGGGTTCTTCCTCCCACCTTTCTTTAAGTGGGTAATTTTGGTATTCTATTTCAATATTTCGTCTGTTCGTCATAGATCTTCTGATTGTAATGGACATTCAATGGACTTAATTCATCCTAACCTACAACAGAGCTTGTTCTAGACATTTTCATGTGCAGTGTGTTGGTGGCGGGGCCCTGAGTTTGCATTCACCATCCTTTGTTGTCAAGTGTAAGACATTCTGTCTTCCATAATGTTTTAGTCATGAGCACCCCTGAAAAGAAATCAAGAGACAGACATAGCGGCCTTCCATGCTCCCCTCCGAGAGGGGAGTGGGCGATCCTTCACTGCCTTCAGCTCAGTCCCACTACCATTGTCTGGGCATCAGACGCTACCTCTAGCAATCCTTGTAAAATGGATATGAAAATGTCTCAGGATTTCCACAGCACTTGTGAGTGATCTGCTTTTGCTTTCGTGTTGGCAGGCTGGCTGTCAAGGATGTGGGCATGCTCATCTCAGCACTGGAAGGATGCCATGACAGTGCCCTCTGCTCCCTCTGCTTCCCCAAGAGGAGGCTAAGCCCAGCCCTTAGTTCTTGTCCTTCACCTGCCTGCCTTCCAGTTATAATGGACTAAGTTTTTTTTATATTCTTTTTTAATGTTTCCTGTTTAGTATTTACCACCTTCTTGGCTGTATCAATTCATACACTATTTAAATCTAGGTACAGCTGAGTCGCTTTTCCTTACAAAGTTGCTTCTGTGCCACCATCATCGTTTTAGAGATAAAACTCACAGTATGGCTTAGACAGGTTGACACTGTCTCACTAGCTTTTGGTCTCCGTTGTCTTCAGTCTTTTCTGTGCTGGTGTTTCAGACTTGTAAGGAACTATTTTCTGAAACCTGCAGTCTATTTGTGGAGTAAATCATAAGATGTCAAGTTCTGTATTTTCTAGTTCTAAAAACCACCTTGTTCTCTCTTCATATTTTCTGTTTCTTGTTTTTATTTATTCTACATGCGTCCCTTTTAAATCCTGAAACCCTTCCCTCTCCCTCAGTACTGGAAATTGAACCCAGGACTTTGCAAAGGTTAAACAAGCATTCTGCCACTAGGCCACACCTCCATTCCCCTCTCCCCTTTAATAAAGAGTCTGTTGTAAGCCATTCCCGAAACCTGTTGGCCTGTCTGTCTACTCCTTATAGTTCTACATGTCTCCTGTGGGTCTACTTCTCTGCAGAGAAATCACCAGTGCAGAAATATAATAAGCAGCTCAATTGAAAAGTGAAACATTTATCAGTTCATTGCAACCTCTGACTTCCGACGGGCCATTCTCCTGACTGCCTTCTACTCACCGTGGATATTCACTATGAATGGGTTACGTTAGATTCTGTTATGTTCCTATGAAAAATGATTTTTCTCCAAGTCAACATTTAGCTACTACACTCTGACTCAGTCTGTGGAGAGACTCTAATCCCTGTTCCGGCCTTTTGTCAACAGGCTTGTCCCGAAATTGTAGTTTTGCCGTCAAGGGCATGGGTAGATTTTCTGTGTATGTTTTGAACCCTATGCTTCTGTAGTGTCTTGCTAGGACTTCTACCCCAGTGCTCTGGTTGTGGTGTCAGCCCTTGATCCTGTCTCTTGACTTCTCAATCTAGTCACGATCATCGACCAGGCAGAAGAGCAGTCCCCTCAGTCAGGAGGCAGGGGATTTAGAAATCCTGTCTGATGAAGCCAGCCCTCCTCCTGGAGAGCCCCTATGAAGCAACACAAAGACATTGCAAGACAGAGCGTTAGGTAACAAGAGAAAGCTATGAAATAATATGGGATTTCACCTAGGTTTTTACAGAGCTGTGGCATGTGTAAGTAAACATGGAGGGAAAGCCATGCCTTTCTGGAGGATGAGGCAAAATTGTGGACGGTTCATCTGTGAAGACACAAGCTTCTCACTGCTACCCCGTCCATTTCTATTGACTTTTATGATAATAATATATAGACTTTAAAAGGGCTGAATTTTAAAAATGGTCTCTTGATGACTTGTTGACATTCCTTGGCTCTTTAAGAACTGCTTAGAAGGAGGAACCACATATAAAGTACCAAGAACAGCACCTGACACACAACAGGTAACAGATCCCCACGACTGGCCGCCATTAGGTCTCTGCCCCTGTGTGAAAACGGCTACCTTTTCCATCTGGCGCAGCGGCAGAGAACGTTGCCATGAAGCCACTTCCAGCGGTGTTGGCGTCGGAAATCATTTGTACCATCATCTTGTTGCCACTGGCTACGAGCGATCCAGGTCGGAATGTGCCACAGAAACGCCCGATGCGCTGGCCATTGGCGTGGCCGTTGTACACGTCCACGAAGTCATAGCGGCATAGGTTGTCATTCTCCAGGTCTATGAATCGAAAATTCAGAACGACCACTTTGCCCTCAGGAACCTGTCAAGAGGAAAAAAAAAAAGGCAGAGTTAAAACTGTGTAAAAGCAGCAACATCTGTGACCTGTCAGCACTAAAGGCAGCAGTGCCAGGCTGGGGATGTGCTTCAGGGCAGAGTCCTTGCCTCGCTCCTGTGAAGTACTGGGTTCCATCTCAGCAACGCACACTTGTAAATGAATAAGTAAATGAACCAGAGTTAACTTCCTTCTCAGGTCTGAACTAAGCTAGCAAGATACTCCTGAACAAAAACACCGCCCCTAACCCTCTTTGCCTTTAATCACAGCACTCGGGAGGCAGAGGCAGGACAGTTCTGACTCATTTTTATTAATACATTTTTACAAATTCTAAAATACCAAGCTACCTAGACATGGTGCCTGGAAAGGAACACTTTGAAACATCTTTTATTTTCTTCAAATAAAACAAAAGAAAAACCCCTCTACACAATGTGCTTCTGGGAAGTTCAATGTTAAAGGTTTATTTGGCAATAGTATAGTTAATTTTCAGATAGTTCAATTGAGGCCAAAACAAAACAAAACAAAACAAAACCCTACAGACAAAATCTTTATTCAGTTAATTGGATATGTGTTGAGTCATCTTTTCTTAAAATCACTAAGTTTTAGAACATTTTTTGGTTTGGTTTCCTCGGGTGGAAAGCGTGTTGGCCAAGTAAACCTGAATTCCTATGCGCAGCGACTGAAAGGGTGACCTTTCCCATTATCTTCTCACCAGAATTCCGAGAATTCCCACATGCAATTCTTATGAGACTTCCTCCTGTGCCCTGTGAGTAAGGAGGAGAAATGTCTCCAAAAGGCTTTGGCGGGATGGCTGGTCATCGGTCACAGCTCACCTAGTCTTTTACTTTCTTCCTTCACAGTTTTCAGCCCTAAAGTTTGAATCACCCGCTTTATCTCTTCAACCACATGTGTTCTCGGCCAGGACTTTCTTCTGTAAAAATGTACTCATGACATGACAGAGCTCAGTGGTGGAAATGCACACCCACGAGTCTGTGCTGACGAGTTCTGTGTTCATCTTAACTAAGGGCCTCGGAGTTGAAGGTCAGAGGTACACCAACACTAATCTGGCTTCCCCAGGGCACATTTCGTTTGACTACAGTAATATAATGTATTTTCGATGACATTTAATTTTTGCGTCAAAGCCATATACATAACCCACAGTAGAAAGTGTAGTGGAAAAATCCCAGGAGGGCATTTTTTTCCCCACTTTGAGACAGGGTCTCAGGTGGTGTAGGCTGGCTTGGAACTTGCTATGTAACTTTGGATGCCGTAAAATTTGAATCCTCCTGTCTCCACTTCCCATATGCTGGGACTATGGTCATGTGCCGCCAATCTGGATATATGTGCCAGGAACCGAACCCAGGGCCTTCTGTTTCCTAGACAAGGATTCTACCGAATAGCCTCCCTACCCCCAGTTGCATTGCAATTGCTAATACTTCCACTGTTGTCCAAGTATCAGAAACTCCAGAGATTTATAGAAAATGCAGCTTGATGGTTAGGGGTTCTCACAAAGGCAAGGCATTGCTCTTTCAAATGTTTTAATCCCAAATCTTCTCTAAACCCTTGCAAACGGTGCAGATACTTGACAATTATTTATTTGTTTTGTTGCCAATTAGATGAAGCTGTTGTTTTTCGAGATGATATTGGCTAGGGGATTCATTATCTGACTGGAGGAGAAACAATCCTGTGTCCGTGCTTTTTCCAATCAACAGCTGAGTCCTGTGCGGGCCGACTGCCAACGGGTGCAGCAGTGACCTCAGTTCACCCACAAGCCCCTGGGACGTCCTTATTGTCACAGGCACACTTGCCAAGTCACTTGATGGCAAGGCCCTTGCCAGCAAACAGGGGAAGGGCATTCTAAGTTGGTGGTTTGCATTTTCAAGGAAGGATGAACAAAATGCAAATTCGCAGTCAGCTTCACAGCGGAGGACACAACTGAAAAAAATGGTTCTGTTCCTGAGTCTGCACTCTCCTCCCCCAACACATCACTGTGTACTTGGACAGAAATGGTGTTTCTGCAGCATGTCTGTCTTTTTTAAAAGAGCCGTTTCCAGCCTCCAGGATTTCTCTCTCTCACAACTGGCATGGTGCATGCTCTAATGCTCAGAGCAATTCGTTCACATCAAGCGTGGGAAGAAAGACGTTCCATTGCTACCCTGCACATGCAGCCTGCACGCAGTCCAGAAAACTTTTCCTTAAAGGGATGATGCATAAGTATTTGGCTACCTTTCAAGATGGGAATAAATCAGAAACTCACAAGATCTTATATAGCCTGTGGATATCTCAACACTATTTTTTTCTATTTTTCTTTTAATATTATTAATAATATTTAAAACACTAGGTCCCCTCTCACGCCTCTCTCAACACTATTTTAAAGGGAAATCTTGTCCATGTTTAGAAAATAGAACATATTTTAATGCATAGAAATAGTGTACAGCTGTGAACATTTCCTTTTGTTCCTGGAAATTTCACCAAAAACATTAAATTCCTTTCACGTCTAGGAGTGAGGGAACCAATCCTGGAGTCCACAGAGACTTGTCACACCGCCCCACTGGAAACCACCCCACAATGTTCCCATTGCATTTGGAACCACAATAAACCTGAACTCCAGGTGTCAGGGACATTGCTACAATGTATACATTTTCTCTTAACAACCATTGCCAGTGACTCTCTGAAGTTGCCGCTCCATATTCCCCAGGGTGATGGAAACTGAGGTACAGAGGAGACAAGAGGCTGCATGACCCAGCCTCTATCTCATGGGTCTTCCTTGTCATACAGTTCAGCCTCCATGCAGGCCTCTTCCCTGCTTGAGGAACACTCCAAAGATGGCTCCCAGCCCAGCCCCCCCCCCCCCCGACAATGTTTCTTCCTGATATGATTCACTTTATCTTAGGTCTCAGCTCAAGTATTACTTCTTCAGAGAGGCCCCCTGAGCCCTTCAAGGCAGCATATACGGACATATACATATATGCCTCACACAGCTATACTACTTCTTCACAGATTATTCAGCCCCCACCTTACCACCAGCAAGCATGATACAGAGAGCACGATTTATCTGTAGCTAGCTAGCATGGTTCTTGGAAAAATATCCATTGGGCAAATGGCTAGATCCTGGTGATTTTTTTTAAAAAATGAATAAAGTGGCAGGCTGTAATTCCTACTTCCATGCATACAATTATATAAAAACGTTAACCCACTTAAAGGTACAGAGCAAACATTACTAGTCTTAAGACAAGGACGAGACAGCACAGTGGTTACAATATAATGACTGTCTGAGGCCATTTAGCAAGTCAGTGGCAGAGCCCAAGGTTTGCACCCTGCTGTGTTTCCCCATACCCTGGCTGTGGTAGAGACTGAAGGGAAACTTCTTAAGCCCATACCCTCTGTCCAGACACACGGGACATCTATATTTCCCAGACTCCTTTGCAGGGAGACTGAGGCCATGGGAAGAGATCCAGGCCAGTAGAATGTTGGTAGAAGTGGCATATCAAATATTCGGCATAACCTCCTTGGAGTCCTGTTTTGGATTTAAGGAAAGGACTCAGCCGAGGAAACAGGAGGTTGTAGCAGATGACACAGCCATACAGGCAGGAGTTAGTGCCCGAAGGCAGCTGCCCAGGAGAAGCCGCTCACAGCTGCATGTGAGCCAGGAGAACCTCCTGCTGTGTGAGGTCTCTGGAGTTTGGGGAGCTGCTTGCATTTTATGTTAGCATTCTGGGTTGTGGCATGTGCCAGCTGTTCTCCCCCAACACCGCTACCACACGCATCTGCCATCTTTGTTGTTTAGGTGTCCATGCATTCCTTGCAGACAGCTCGGTGTGCCTCCCAAATAAAGTGGGTTCTGAAAACAGCCAAGGGAGAGACAGCTTTGCCCCATGACAGATACGTAGATTTTACGTGGCAAGCTGTAGTCAGTTAAAGACAACTCATTTTTAAGAGCATGTGGACAATTTGGGTTAATCACAAAAATGAGGCAGTGCAGAGTAAACTAGGGCACCCCGTGCTGGCCAGGTCTCCATCACGGTGACAGAATGCCCAAGAGGAGGAACAGTAAGAGAAGAAAGCGTTTGTCTGGGATGATGCTCTCAGGGTTACCCTGTTGCTTCTTAGCCCGTGATGAAGCCACACATCACCGTCAGGAGCCTGTGGTAACGCAGAGATGGACCCCTTGCAACTAGGAATCAAAGAAAGAAACATGAAGGGGCCAAGACCTCGATTCTCCCATTAAGGAAATGATTGCCCTGCTTTAGTTAGAATGTCTATTGCTCTGATAAAGTATCATGATCAAAAGTAAGTCGTGGTGAAAAAGTTTATTTCCTCTTATAGTTTATAGCCTGTCATCAAGGAACGCCAGGGCAGGAGCTCAAAGCAGGAACCTGGAGGCAGGAACTAAAGCAGAGGCTATGGAAGGGTGTTCTTTCTGGCTTGCTCAGCTGGCTTTCTCATAAACTATAGGACCAGGAATGGCTCCACCCACAATGAGCTGGGCGCTCCCACATCAATCACTAATTAAAAAACGTACCACAGGCCACTCAGGTGGGGGCATTTTCCCAATTGAGGGTCCTTTTCCTCAAATGAGTCTAACTTGTGTCACATTGATATAACACTAGCCATCAGACGACCCATTGGTCTAATTTCCTTCTGTGGCCTGCCATCTCCTAATGCAGTGGTTCCAGACTCCCTAATCCTGTGACCCTTTAACACAATTCCTCACGTTGTGATGACCCCGGAGCATAAAATTATTTTCACTGCTACTTAATAAATGTAATTTTTCTACCCTTATGAATTGCAATGTAAATACCTGTGTTTTCCTATGGCCTTAGGTGACCCTTGTGAAAGGGTCCTTCCATCCCTAAAGGGGGTCAAGACCCACAGGTTGAGAACCAGTGTCCTAATTGTACCCCAGACTGAGCAGCAAGGCTTCAATACATGCCCTTTCAGGGTGTGTTCAAGATCCACACTACAGGCTATAGCAATGGTTCTAAATTTAGTCTCTAAATGCCACCCTCATTACCTGACTCCTTTACCTGGCTGAGCAGCAGGGATATGACACACCCAGCAGTTACCAATATTTCTTGACCTGAGAAAATAAATTGATCCCCTCCTTCTCTCTACCTCATGTTCATTTTCCCTTCCTGGAATACATTCTTTCTTCCTCTCCAACCATTGAGTCTCACCCTAATTTCAAAGTTGGGCCAAACACATCTTCTCTAGGAACCTGCCTCCCACACTCCCTCAACCGTATCTCGGTGGAATTATGGTCCCACTTTCCCCTTCAGAGCCCACTGTTCCTCTCCCCTTGGCAGACAACCAGTTACCTCACATCTTACTGTGGTCTCCCGTATGTCCTCAGCCACACAGTTCCCCTCTGAGATCTGTCTGAGTGACAGAAACACAGCAGAGAAGCCAGGAAGCTGGGAAGGTCCGTGAGGTGGAGACAGTAATGAAGGAAACTCTAACCACCTTCACTTTATTTAATTCCATCTCAGGCGAGAATAGTTTTGGGGCTTCTCTGTGCTGTTTGGTTATCGTGTGCATTAAACTTCAGGGAAGTACACAGTCTGTACTGGCTGGTTTTGTGTGTCAACCTGACACAAGCTGGAGTTATCACAAAGAAAGGAGCTTCAGTTATGGAAATGCCTTCATGATACCCAGCTGTAAGGCATTTTCTCAACTAGTGGTCAAGGGGGGAGGGACCAACCCATTGTAGGTGGTGCCATCCTTGGGCTGGTCTATAAGAAAGCAAGCTGAGCAAGCCAGGAGAAGTAAGCCAGTAAGAAACATCCTTCCATGGCCTCTGCATCAGCTCCTGCTTCCTGACCTGCTTGAGTTCTGGTCCCGACTTCCTTTGGTGATGAATAGCAATTTGGAAGTGTAAGCTGAATAAATGGTTTCCTCCCCAACTTGCTTCTTGGTCATGATGTTTGTGCAGGAATAGGAACCCTGACTGAGACAGTTATAGCCAAGAGAGAGGGAAGAATTGAACTTCAAGAATGCACATGACCCAGAGCCTAGCACCACCTTTCTGGCAGGCTAGATCTCACTGAGATGAGAGGGGCACCTACGGCTAGGTGGATATGCCTGTCCCACCCCATCTCCTTTGTTACACTCTCTCAGTGTACAGGATTGTGAGTTTTAAAAGCAGGGGTGGTAACTTCTCTCTCACAGAAGGTTTCATACAACCAAAGCAAGTCAATTTCTCTACTTCTTCAAAAAGTCATGTTAGGACATTCCTTCAGGTCTCCAGAAGTTGTCAGGATGAGTTAATCCAGAACAAGATAGACACAATTGGTGGAGATTTGTGGAGGGAAAAGTGTCCCTACATTAAACAATTGGCCCATGTTAGAGCTATTTTTAAGCACAGCAGAAATAAAAGCCAGAGGAGCCTTTTACCAGTGGAGTCTTTTTTGTCATATGGCCCTGCAGCGTTCTTTGTGTGTGTCTATTTCCAAATATGTGTGTATGTACATGTGGGTGCACATTTATATGAAGGCGCACATGTATATGCAATTGCGCATGTATATGCAGGTGTGCGTGCATGTGCAGGTGTGCATGCGTGTGCAGGCGTGCATGTGTGTGCCGGCGTACATGAGTGTGGAAGCCAGAGGTCACCCAGGCATTGTTCTCCAGGAGCTGCCCACTTTGTCTTTTGAGACAGTCTTTCACTGGGACCTGTGACTTCCCAATTACGCCTACTGGACAGCAAGCTCCAGCCGCCATGCCTGGCTTTACACATGCGCTTGAATGAACAGATTCTGCAGCAGAACCTGACCAACCTCATTCTCCCCCAGCCTCTGGTGCTTTCTTCTTGGATCATAGGGTAATCTGCCACTCCCCCAACCTTCATATGGTAGAGCTTACTTCTATCTAATGACCCAAAGAAAGGGGCACAAGGAAATGCCGTTTTCAAGAATATTTCTGTCTTCTGGAGTTTAACCAGATAGACCTGCAGTGGATTCTGAATATAAAACCACAATGCTGTTTTACTGGGACTGAAAGAAAAAAGAAATAAAAGCCCTTTCCTTCTGAGACTAGGAGAGTCACAGCAAGGTAACAGAATGGTGAAAACAGATTATTCACAAATGAGCACCCAGTGTCCTCTTCCGTGAGTAAAGTGGCTTTCCATGGCTGCGTAAAAGTCCCTCAAGAGAAAACTCAATGGTTTGAAAACCTAATTTCTCTGTGAAGATTAATATCATTGCCCACTGTTGACATCAGAACTCCAGCTGCAGTGGGAAGCACCAGTCCACGCAGTCTTCCCAGCCCCAGTAGGCTGGGTCCTCACAGGAGACGAGGATTACTCACCTCCTTGTGGAACTGCACTGCTCGTTCTTGATTTACCTCCTTTAATCATTACCTTCTGTGCCTCCTAGAATTCCCCCACCCGCCCCTCCGTTCAATTCCTAGCTAAATCAATATTCAAAATCCCAGCACCACCCTCGTGCAGACATCGCAGCTGAGCTAATGTCACATTTCTCATAGAGTTTGTTTTCCTAACCGTAGTAATGGCATTTCCTGAGGCTCACTTAGTGTGCCAAGTCTTAGCACTAAATCCTCTCAATACAGGCATCAGCGGCCTGTGGCTTCCATTTCTCCTCTGGAACATCCGTTCTGCTATCATGCAGGTAACTACACGATGCAGAAAAGATTCGTAGAAATTGAATAACTCAAGATTTGTGGATAGTTCATATTATCTTACTATTATTTGTGTGTGTGTGTGTGTGTGTGTGTGTGTGTGTGTGTGGTGTGAGAAAGAGCCAGAAAGAGAGGGAGGAGGGAGGGAAGGAGGAAGGGAAGAGAAGGGAGGGAAGGACGGAGAGAAGGAGGGAGGGAGGGAGAGGGGGGCATATATGAATGCAAAGCGTGAACAGGTCCCTGTGTGTGTTGTGGTGGTCAGAGGATAAGTTTAGGTGTTGATTCTTGTACTTTGTCTGAGATAGACTCTTTGCTACCGAGTAAACCAGGCTAGCCCTCGCCCTCGAGTTTCTGGAAGCTCTCTTGTCTCCATGTCCCATTTCTCATAAGCATGCTACGGTGACAGACACCTGTACTACTGCTTCTGACTTTTAATTGGGTTTGGGGGATAGAAACGCAGGCCATCAGGCTGACACAGTGCTCTATACACAGGGGTATCTCCTCAGTCCCGGCATTTGAACAGAAAAGTTACACGAGAACATCGTCTGAATCCCTGTTCTGATCCTTCTACACCGAATGCAATCAGTTCATGCCAATTTGGTAGGAGCATATACACGGATTACAGAGAAAAAAGAAGAAAGATGAAATCATTGTTATTTTGAGTTCATTGTGGTCATTATAGGGGAAGCTGAGCCTATTTAAGGCTGCAGTAGATCAGGTAAGGGACACTTCAAGGATATCCTGGAGGTAGTAAGCCCCATGGGCGCCATCAGAAATAGAAATGCAGCCTGGAGAAGATGAGCTGTAGTATATCATTTTAGAGGACATGCAGAGAGGAAGGGAACAATAGTTTGTTTTTGAAAATGTTGAGTTTATGGATGTAGATCTCTCCTGAGAGACACACCCAGAATACAGCAAATACATAGGCGAATGCCAGCAGCAAACCACTGAACTGAGAATGGGACCCCTATTGAAGGAATCAGAGAAAGGACTGGAAGAGCTTGAAGGGGCTTGAGACCCCATATGCCCCACAATGCCAAGCAACCAGAGCTTCCAGGGACTAAGCCACTACCCAAAGACTATACATGGACTGACCCTGGGCTCCAACTGCATATGTAGCAATGAATAGCCTAGTAAGAGCACCAGGGGAAGAGGAGCCCTTAGTCCTGCTAAGACTGAACCCCCAGTGAACGTGATTGTTGGGGGGAAGGCGGTAATGGGGGGGAGGATGGGGAAGGGAATACTCATACAGAAGGGGAGGGGGAGGAGTTAGGGGGATGTTGGCCCAGAAACCGGGAAAGGGAATAACAATCGAAATGTAAATAAGAAATACTCAAGTTAATAAAGAAAAAAAGAAAAGAAAAGAAAATGTTGAGTTTAAGATGCTATAGGCATACGTTACAATATCTAAACACTTAGGGTGGCTGCCACAAAGGTCCTAGCCTTGTCTACCTCCAGTTTGGGCTCCCTCCTCCTGCTCTCTCCTGCTGGCAGTCATTTTTGCCTCAGCTTATCTTGAATTCCAAGAGTATGAGTCTTACATGCAAGATGTTGTGACGAGAACCACTATTACCAGTCTCCGAGGCAATAGACTTTCTGAGGCCAGCAAGACCCTGAAGAAGCAGACTTGAGAAACAGACCAGCTAGACTGGTATGGCAACAATGACTGACTGCATAGCTCTTGCCTTTCCTTATTTCTCCCCCCACTAAGCTCTTGCCAATAGCTCAAGGATGCTTAGAGTACATGCTGGACAAGCCTATAATCCCAGCATTTGGAAGCAGAAGCAGAAGGACAGAAGCCAGTTTGAAACCAACTTAGTCTAGAACCTAGTGAATTCTAGGGCATAGCAAATCTTCATTAAAAACAAAACAAAACAAAAAACAAAAAACAAAACAAAAAAAAACAGGAAAGAAAGCAAAAGAACCCTTACCTATAACCCTAGCACTTAGAAAACCTTGGCAGAATGAATGATTGTGACTTCAAAGTCTGGGTTATATACATAGTGAGACCCTGTTTCCCAGGGTAAAGGGGCTGGAGAGATGGCTCAGTGGTTAAGAGCACTGGCTAATCTTCCAAAGGACATGGATTCACTTCTTAGCACGCACATGGTAGCTCAGAGCTGTAGCATGTAGTTTCTACTATCCTGCTTTAAGCTCTGCTACCAGCCCCACCCAGGTTCCCTCAGATCCTCTGATGAAAGACACACACACACACACACACACACACAAACACACACACACATACACACAAACACACACACACACACACACACACACACACACACTTTTTTGATGTTTTAGCTCAATGGCTGGGATCTTTTAAGCCTTCCTTGGCTATTGCGCCGTTCTTTTCACTACCAGGTCAACATCTCTTAATCTGCCCTAACTTTGGTTTCGCAGTTATTTTAGCCCTAGCTTGGCACTCTAAATCTACCCTCATCTTAGTTGTGTTTCCAATCTACTGCCTGCTACCCCAGACCCAGTCAGGGAAGGGGTCAATGGCCACTCTACCCTAGATCTCCCAAGGCTGGTGACTCTTTCTCCCTCTAAAGCATGGTGAATATTTTCTCCTCTCCTGTCTCTGCTAGACAACATGCAGGAACCTGGAAGTCCCACCTATTCTGCCCAGCCATTAGCCAATAGCATCTTTATTGATCGATCAAGAACCAATTGGGGAACAAGACCTTCAGCGTTCACATGCAGATTCCTGATCAAAACATCAGAGCCACGCCCTACATAGAACTATTTGTAACTCCAGTTCTAGAAGATACATGTCACCAGAATGTATCTTGTACAGAATGTACATAAAATAAAAATAAATAAATAACATTTTTTAAAAATCCAAGGGTGAGGAAGGAGGAGGGGGCCTGGGAGGTGAGGAAGAAACCTAGCTAACTTTGTTATAAATTCTCTTCAAAATAATTAAATTACCTCCCATTTATACAGCCTCGCCCAAATAGCTTTTTAAAAATGTAATTGAAAGAAAACTAGAAGAAAAGCAGATAAACTAGCTATTTAAACAAATGCCAGCATTCCCAGAAGAGGAGGGAAGGCAGAGAGTGAATTACTTTGCTCAGATGGTGTGACATTTAATTAAATGTTCTTAAATGTTCGGTGACAACACCACACTTAGGAATAACCATAAAGACACCAGTGGAGACAGAAGACAGAGGACAGAGGAGGCTCAGCTCTGTCTCTGTGCAGAGCGTGTAATGCATCTGGCTGGACAGGTCACTGTAGGTGCAGGAAAAAGTGTCCAAGGTGTCTGTCACCTCTCTAGGTGTCCTGTCTGTGTTTTTAGCTCTTCCATTGCAGGGCTTGGCTTTAATTCACAAAAAGAGTAAAGCCTTCAGCTGCCTGAAGGGCTGACTGGAGGTATGGGATGTTGTGGGAGGTCTTAATCAGTGGAGTCGTTCTCAGGACCACACATCCCAGGAAGGCAGGTATAGGGGGTGCTGTTGTCCTCACCCCACCCTAGGCCATAATCCCTAGGCAGGATCCCACGGTCCCCTGATATCCCAAGTGTCAGTCAGGCCAAAGTTTGTCCATCTGAAGCGCCACCCCTTTTATAATCTTAAAAACAACTGCTCTGTTTAGGTACGATTACAAACTACAAACTTGTTCACTCTGAGCCCACATTCCAACGACGTCTGGTAAGTTTATGTAGTTTCACAACTGCAATTACCATCCAATTCCAGAACATTTCTATCACCAGCCCTGAAAGAGACTCCCATGCCAACTGCAGTTCCCACCTAGCCCCAGGAAGCCACATTCCCACTTTATCTGAATGTTTCATGAACATGGAATCGTGTGATGTGAGGTCTTTGCATCTGGCTTCTTTCACTTAGCATAGTGTCTGTCCTCAGGTCCATCCACGCTGCCATAGCAGTGAGTACCAAGTTCCTTTTGTGACTGAATCACGCTGCATTGAATGGACACCCTGACTGTCCACTCATCAGTTGATTGCTATCTGGAATACATCTACTTTGGGGCTGTTAACAATGTATCTGTGTTCAGCCTCTCACAAGTCTTCTGAATGCATATTGTCACTTTTCTGGCACTTGTGGGGTCATTGCGGGGCCAGGTGGTAAATGTTTAACTTTAAAAGAAACTGTTTTTCTATGAAAAATTAAGACTGTCTTTGTCTCTGTGTCTCTACGTCTGTCTTTGTCTCTCTCTGTGTCTCTGTGTCTATCTGTCTCTCTCTGTGTCAAGTGTACATGTGCTCATGTCTAGTGTCTGTCTCCTTTAATTACTTTCTATCTTATTTTTTTTATGAACATGGAGTTCACTGATTCATTGAGATCCACTGAAGTGCTAGGAATCCTGTCTCTGCCTCCCCAGCTTGTCCCACACTCAGCTTTTTATGTGGAGGCTAGAGATTAAAACCAGGCCCTCACACTCTCATGGAAAGGATTTTACTGGCAGAGCTGTCCTCCCAGTCCCTCTAGTCTGTCTTTTGATGACTGCCATTTCCATACGGGTGACATCTCTATTTATTATATTTTCTGTTTAAACTTCTCCAGAAGCTAATGATGCTACTCACCTCTTCATATATCTACTGGGCACACATTTACCTTTTGATAACATGTCTATTCGAAGGGCCGGAGAGATGGCTCAGTGGTTAGGAGCACTTGCCACTAAGGACCCAGTTACATTTCCAAGCATTCACATGGTGGCTTACAAGTGTTGTACTCCAGTTCCAGGGGATCTGACACCCTCTTCTGGCCTCCAAAAGCAGCCAGTGTGCACATGGTACATAGACACACATGCAAGCAAAATACCCATACACACAAAATCAAAATAAACAAACTAATTCATCCTTTAAAAGTCTATTCCAGCCATGTATGGGAGCACACTCCTGTAATCCCAGCACTCGGGAGGCAAAGTCAGGTGGATCTCTGTGATCTCAAGGTCACCCTGGTCTACAAAGTGAGTTCCAGGGCAGCCAAGACTGTTACTGAGAAACCCTGTCTTGAAACAAACAAAATCCATTCTAATTTTTATCTGGTTTTTCTAAATTGTCAATCCTAGAGCACTTTTAGAATCTAACTAGGAAAAAAAAAAGAATAAAAACTTAACCAAAAGTAAGATGGGCATCTGAGGCACACAGGAAATCTGGGTTTGCACATCCACTCTATGCCAATTGGCAGGGCACCTAGCAGGCTTCTTTAATGAGATCACTCTACCCAAAACAACAGTGAACTCAGATCCGCAAAGAGAATGTCCCAGCCCTGAACATTTCTCCCTTTCATTTCTCAATCGGCCATAACTCTGTTTTGTTTTAAACCAACTATAGCCCTATCTGGGTGCTTCTAGGGAAATGGAGGCTCTTCAGACTTTCTCTTGACACACAACACTGAAAACTGGTACAGCGCCAGGCTGGGCAGGGGTTCCACTTGGTCTGCCCTCAGCAGAAGCCTTTGGCCATGTTGATGAAATGGTCCGCTTTGCTACATGGATTAAAACACAGACTGCTTCATGATCATCAGCCATGATTTTAAAGAGATTAAAACAAAACAAAATGAAACAACAACAACAACAACAAAAGACCAAAAAACAAGAACAAAAACAAAACAAAAAGTCAAATAGGGGTGGGGCTCACGTGTCTGATCCCAGAACTTGGGATGCAGAGGCAAGGGGATCTCTTGAGTTTGAGAAGAGTCTAGTCGACAGAATGAGTTCCAGGACCCTTTCTTGAAAGGGGTGGGGGGGGGGAGAGAGAGCCTTCTTACAGCTTTCCAGAGAATAAAAGAGGAACCAGGAATTAAAACACAGGTAAGTCTGAAGGTGGAGACCCATCGTCTCAGCGACCTCTGCATGCCAGGCGATCATTCTGACAACTCAGCCGTGTCGGAAGCCACGGTTTCTGCTCTTTGAAACAAACTGGCTTGCTGGAGGGTTATTTTGTTTTCTTTATTTGTTTGTTTTCTAGTCTATGATATCATTGGATTTTCTTATGCATGACATTGAATTGATAGTTATGTTTGATGTTTGGTAATATTGCCACAACCGCCTATAACTCTATTCCAGGGGGTCCAAAACCCTCCTTTGGCCTCCTCTCCAGGCACCTGCACATACGTGATGCACATAGACTCACCAGGCACACATATGTAGACATACATTTTTTTTAAGTCTTTAAATTAAAAAAAAAAAAAGGAAATATCAGTGACCTGGCTAATTCTGCCGACCCAGGAGGTCTTTTCCATTAGAGATGTGGGAGATGTGGGGAAGCCATGTGGCTGGGCTGGATGAATAGGTCACTGAGGCATTTGTGCCTCTCCACCTCCCCCTTTCCTTCTCTACTCCTTCTCCGTCCTTCCTGCCTGTCAGTCAGCAAACAGCCAGCTTCACTTCAAGTTCCCACCACAATGTTCTGCCTTAGTACAGGCCCAGAAACAGCAGCCAAGTGAGCCCTGGCTGAAACCTCTGGAACCGTGTGTGAACCCAAGTGACCTTCCTCGAGGTTGGTTTTACAGCTATTTTGTCATAGAGAAGAAAGCCAACCTATGTGCCGCGCCAGTCGGCTGAGTTCAACGCAGTGCTTGCCACTCAACCAACACAGATAAAGACTGGCTAAACGGCTAACACTGTGGAGGGCGGAGAGATGGCTTCGTGGTTAAGAACACTGGCTGCTCTTGCAGAGGACCTGGATTCAAGAGGATGTGGTTTCAATTCCCAGCAACCACATGGTGGCTCACAACCATCTTTAACTTGCGTTCCAAGAGATCCAACATCCTCTCTGGTCCCCTAGGGTACTGCACACAGCCGTGTACTGATACACATGCAAGCAAAATACATATACATAAAGTAGCAGGATTAACTTTTTTAAACATTAAAAATTATCTACCACAATAAACTGCTGGTTGAGTGCCAACTTGAAACCTACTGACTCATAGTCTGTCACCTTGCTACCTCTCAGGAAAGCTTGTCAGGCGCCACAGTGTATCATATTTTGCTGATTTTATTAGCTGTATCCTTAATTTGACATAATCATCACTCTATTTATAATTATATTAGAAATATCAGTGGTGGGGGCCAGAGAAATGGGCCAGTGGTTAAGAGTGCTTTAACTCTTGCAGAGGACCTGGTTTGGTTTTTAGCACCCAGAATCAGGTGGCTCACAACTGCCTATGATTCCATTCCAGGGGATCTAAAACCCTCCTCTGGCCTCTGCAGGCACCTACATACACATGATGCACATGGACTCGCCAGGCACACATATGTACACATACATTTTTTTAAGTCTTTAAATAAAAAAAGAAAGAATGAAAGAAAGAAAGAAATATTAGTGATCTGTCTACAATTTCATGATAGAGCTCCTGCCAAACATGTCCAAGGCCAAGAGTTCCATGTCTAGCACACACAGAAGGATTGTTCCTGACGAATTTGATCATCCCCTCCCTCGATGGCTCTGAAGCAGATTTTTCAGGTAAAGCTGTGGCAGTTTATATACGCATGGGTCTGGGGACTGAACCCAGGGCCTCACTCCTGTTGAATACATACCCTTAGCTACATCCTCTCCCAGACTGGTGGTTCTTGGCTTCAGTTCAGAAAGTACCTGTGAGGCCTGAGAAAACTTAAAGCAGGATATAAAGCCAAAAGTGTGGGGAAACTCTGCTAATTATGGTCAAAATCCACCATGACAGATGGTCTCTGGGCTGTGCACGGTATGGGAGACTCCCTTCAGTAGCAGGGCTTCTCTTCTCCTTCTCTGACTTCGGGGAATTTTAAGCCCCTATACATCCCTCTACCAGAGGAATGTTATCTAGCCTTAGTGAGATTACAGGATCAATTTCCTTTCTCCTGATAAGAACTTGTTCGTCTGGTGTCTGAGATTCCCGAAATGCTTCCCTATGCTAAAAAGACATTTCTGTACCCTAAGCCCCCAATCCAATGACCTTCGCCCATCCCAGATAACCCTGCCTTCAGTCCTCCAAAACCTTATGAGCCTCAAATCACCCTAAGTAAAGTTGATCTTCCTCCTGATAACTGGTCCCAGTGTGGCCAATCTCTGTAAGTACTCACCGGGCTTCTGAAACCCCTGCTTGTTATCTCTGCTCTCACAGCCTGTGTGGACTGTATTGGCCAACGATCACAAGATCAGGGAGACCCACTGGAGAAATGACATGGACTTAAACACTTCAAGAGTGAACTCAGCTCTGTGAGGGTAGGGAAAGGAGCAGCAGGGAGTTGTGTGTGAATGTGTGTGTGTGTGTGTGTGTGTGTGTGTATGTGTGTGTGTGTGTACTTTTTTAAACCAAATATTTGTTGAGCACTGTACCAGTCTGTGCCAGGTTGTATACTGGGCTCTAAGGGGAGGATGACCAGTTAAGGGTGTTTCTCTGTTCCCTAGGACAACATCGTCAAGGACAGTGCCAATGAACTGGCTTCCAAGGATACTTGATGGATCTTAGTAACACAAACAATATGAAAGCTGCTTTCAAACACTAAAATTAATTGAGCCATGGTGTTTTTGTTTTTGTTTTTTAATATTTTTAAAAATTTATTTATTCAGACACACCACAAGAGGGCATCAGATCCCATTACAGATGGTTGTGAGCCACCATGTGGTTGCTGGGAATTGAACTCAGGACCTCTGGAAGAGCAGTCAGTGCTCTTAACCACTGTGAGCCATCTCTCCATCCCACCATGGTGTTTTCAAACCAATACAATACTGGGTTCTCATGAGCAAGAGAATGGTTCTAATGTATTCCAGTCCTTCCGCTAATGACCTCAAAGAAGGCTTTAAAAATTCTTATGTATTAACTTTATTTTTGTACGTATGAATGTTTTGGTTGCATAGATGTCTGTGCACCATGCATACCATGTGACCTTAGAAACCCAAAGAGTGCATCAGGTCTCCCTGGAACTGGAATTATAGATGGCTGTGAGCTGGCATGTTGGTTTTGGGAATCGAACCCAGGTCCTTCAGGAGAGCGGCCAGTGCTCTTAACCCGAGCCATCACACTCGCCTTAACGTCACTGTTGTTGACATCGCTCTTTATCTGGACAAGTGAGCTGTCAAGAATGCCACATGTGCTTCCTGTCCTCCTCAGATAGTTTTGATGAGCTAAATCAAATAAGAACCCCAGAGTAATACAATAATTCCTTCTTACGAAACCCAGCATTCTGCCATGTTCAGCTGATGGACAGATCAGGCCTGCCATCTAGAAGGTTGTCTGCCTTCTATTTCAGTCTGTGCTACAGCATTGGACAGGATCCTGGCAACGTTTAGCACTAGAAAGTATTTTTCATGTTTTGTTGCAGCTCTTGGGTGGGGCTTGAAAACACTCCCCATAGTGTAATTGACTCATTTATTTCTCTGGCAAGGGAAGAGAACATCAGGGGTTAGGAAATACTGCAAATCTACCCAAGGCCTTTGCCACACAGTTCAACCTCAAAGAGACCAATAGCTTTCGCTTTTGTTTTTATTTTCAAACAAGTTCTCTGCAAGTAGCCCTGGCTGGCTCGGAACTCATCATGTACCTCACCAGGCTGCCCTCAAATTTGCAATAATCTTCTGGCCTCAGCTTCCCGAATGCTTGGAATATAGGTGTGTATCACCATTCCTGGCTAGCATCTTATTTTCATTGTAAACTAGTGACTCCAAATGTCACTTAGGAAGGGTGTGGGTGGTTCCAGCTGTGACACACGGGAGTAGGACACTCAAAAACAGAAGAAACAACTGCACTCCCACCCTCAGCAAGTATAGTGATAGTGTCACAAGATCTCACTCTTCGTTTCCAGAACTGGCATAGTCACCTTCCTCTCTGGCAGTCAGCACTCAGGAACACAGTAGCCCGCAGCCAGCAGCTCCTGCATGGCTGCTTCAAACACATGCGCTCTCACCGCTGCCACTGACCAAGTTGCTAATTTTCGTGAATCCCCAAAGCACTGATTCAGGATTAGCAGCAGCTTGCTAGATGCTCCTGTTCTCTCTACTGCCGGAGTGTTTGCAATGGCTTTCTGAGGGTAACACCATCACTTGCTGTCCAGTGCACACCAGCTGAAATGAAGGTTGAAAGTGAAGTGTTTGGCTTTTGCTGTCAACGCTGCTCTGGCCACAGAGGATGACACTGCTACCTTTCAGTCTACTCAGCCCCAGCCTGGAAGTCTGTCTGACTCCTCTTTTTCTCTCTTTAACCTCATACCTGGCCCACCAATAATTTTGATTCTATTTTACAACATATTGATTACATATATATAAAAAAACATATGTTATACATTATGATATTATATATTGATATATGTTAAATATATAATATATTTAGATAGAAATTTATAGATTACATAGATTTACAGATTTTGACAATGTATATATTTAGATAATATATTGCAACATATTTAGAACTTGTGTGTGTGTGTGTGTGTGTGTGAGTGGGTGTGTGCATGGGTGTGGGTGTGTGTGTATGCATGGGTGTGTTGGGGTGTGTGTGCGTGGGTGTGAGTGGGTGGCTGTATGTGTGGGTGTGTGTGGGTGTGAGGGTGTATGTGTCTTGAGGGGGTGTGGGTGTGTGCATGGGTGTGTGTGGGGTATGTGTGGGTGTGTGTGTGTTGGGAGTGTGTGTGTGTGTGTGTGGGTGTGTGCATGGGTGTGGGGTGGTATGGGTGTGTGTGTGTTGGGGGGTGTGGGTTTGTGTGTGTGCATGGGTGTGTGCATGGGCTGAGGGTGTGTGTGTGTGGGGTGTGTGCATGGGTGTGGGGGTGGGGTGGGTGTGTGCATGGGCTTAGGGTGTGTGTGTGTTGGGGGGATGTGGGTGAGTGTATCACTGACCTTCACTGACACCTTCCTGGCTACCATGCAGACCTAAGCTACCGTGGTCTCACCTCAGTTACAGCAACAGTTCCCTAACAGGCTCCTGCCTTAGACACCACAGTGTATTCTCCAGAGAGCCTCGGGAGAACTTTTGAAAACACAAGTCACAGCTGAGGATGCACCTCATTGGGAGCACAGCGTCCAAATCGTTTGGCTCTAATCCCTAGCATTGCCCAAAACCAGGAGTGTTGGTACATGCCTGCACTCCCAGCACTGAGGAGGTGGGGGTGGAAGGATCATAACTTCAAAGTCATACTTGGCTACTTAAATTTGAGGCCAGCCTAGGCTATAGGAGACCTTGTCAAAAAAAAAAGTCACTTTATGTCATATTTCTCTGTTTAAAACCATGGAGAGACACTGGAATGGCTAGTTTGATGTGTCAATTTGGTTAGAAAATAATAGCTCCTAGTTAATAAAATGCACATTTCAGAGGACCCAGCCTCCCCCACCCATTTAAATTGTTGCTTTGAGACATGAATCTCTACACACGCATGCATTATATAATATATGTTAAATATAACATTTTTATTTACAGCTGAATAATACTTTATTGCATATGTATAACATTTTCATTATCCATTCATCCATTGATAGACATCTAGGCTGTTTCTTTATTGTATAGGAGCTTTTTAATTTCATGAGCACCTACTTGTTTTAAGGTCTGTGTTACCAGGGTCCTGTCCAAAAATTCCTTTCCTATGCCTAAAAGCCAACTTCCCTTTTTTCTCCTCTATCAGATGTAGGGTATCATCAGGTCAGGTCCTAGGTTGAAATCTTTGGTCCATTTGGAGTTGAGTCATAAGTGTAGGGTGAGAGATAAGGATCTAGTTTCAGGGTTGGGGATTTAACTCAGTGGTAGAGGGCTTGCCTAGCAAGCGCAAGGCCCTGGGTTCGGTCCTTAGCTCCAGGAAAAAGAAAGAAAGAAAAAAAAAAAAGGATCTAGTTTCAATCCTCCACATGTAACTATCCAGTTTGACCAGCACCATTTGTTGAAGACACTGCCATTCCTCCAGTGTGGCTTTTTGTTTGTTTTTGTTTTTATTATTGTTGTTGTTTGCCTCTTTGTGGAGAATCAGAGGGCTATGGGAGTGTGTAATCGTAGGCCCTCAATCCTATTCCTTGGTCAGTGTGTCTGTTTTATATCAGTACCATGCTGGTTTTATTACTGCAGTGTAACTTGAAATCAGATGATATCTCCAGCAGTGTTTTTTATTGTTCTGGGCTGTTTTAGTTATTCGGGGTCTTTTGTGTTTTCCTACGAAATTTAGGATTATTTTTTCAATTTCTGTAAAAAAAAATTACACTCATATTTTGAGAGCGATTACACTTAATCTGTAGGTTGCTTTTGGTAAAATGGTCATTTTCACAATATTAATTCTTCTAATCCAAGAGCATGGAAAATCTTTCAACATTCTGGTATCTTCTTGTATTTCTTTCTTCAGCGTCCTAAAGATTTGCTTGTTCAGACCTTTCACTTCCTTGGTTAGATTTGTTCTAAGATTCTTCTGAGGCTGGTGGTTGGGATTGTTTCTGTTTTGTTTTTCTCTTGGTGTGTTTACCATTACTACATATGAAGGGATTGGTATATATGAAGACAGTGGTATATTAATTATATGTTGAAGATATCTCTCTATATAAACTCTCTCTATATATATACATACATATACATATATATAAAACACACACATATATGTAAAATATACATATATATTTTAGTAATTTTGTATCCTGCCACTTTTCTAAATGTATTTAACAACTGTAGATGTTTTCTGGCTGGAGTCTTTGGGGTCTTTTGTGTATAGAATCTTATCTCCTGAAATAAGGGTGTTTTGACTTCTTTCTTTTCTCTTTGTTTCCCCTTTATCTCTTTCTCTCATCTTGGTGTTCTAGTCAAGACCTCAAACACTGTATTGATCAGGACGAGAGAGAGAGAGAGAGAGAGAGAGAGAGAGAGAGAGAGAGAGAGAGAGAGAGAGAGAGAGAGGAGAGAGAGAGAGAGAGAGAGAGAGAGAGAGAGAGAGAGAGAGCGCATCCCTGCCTTGTTCCTGATTTTACCAGAAAGGCTTTGCTTTTTTCTCCATTTACAATGATGTGAGCTGTGGGCTAGCTGTATATAGCTTTTATTATGTTAAAGTGTTCCTAGATTCTGTAGGACTTGTATTATAGAGGGATGCTATATTTTGTCATAGACGCCCTTCTATACCTAATGAGATGACCACGTGATTTGTCCCTGAGTCTGTTCATGTGGGGAATTACAGTTACTGATTTACATAAGTGTGCATATGTTTAATCACCCCTGCATCTCTGGGATGAAAGCAAGTTGATCATGCTGGACAATTTTTAATGCACTCTGAAACTTGGTTTGCAAGTATTTTATTGAGATGGGGGGGGCGCTGTGTTCATCAGAGACACACTCTGATGGTCTATACTCTTTTGGAAGAGGTATCTTTTTGGGGGGTTGGTATCAGGGTAACACTGGCTTCATAGAAAGAATTTAGACGTGTTCTTCCCTTTTCTGTTTTATGGAATGACTTGAGGATGTTGGTGTTGGTTTTTTGCTGGTTGGTATTATCCTGGGCAGAATTCATCTGGCCCTAGGCTTGTTTTAGCTCAGAGATGTTTTGTTTTAATTACTGAGAATATCAGCTGCTATGGGTCTGCTTAGGTCACTTACTTCACCTTTGTAGAGACTTGAATAGGTCTGGTCCCCATAGACTCATGCGTTTGAATGCTTCGCCATAGAGAGTGGCACTATTAGGAGGTGTGGCCTTGTTGGGGGAAGTGTGTACACTGTCTCTCGGCCCCTCCAGCACCATGTCTGCCTGCCTGCAGGCTGCCATGCTGCCATGATGATAATGGACTGAACCTCTGAAACTGTAAACCAGCTCCAGTGAAATGCTTTCTTTTATACGAGTTGCCATGGTCACGGTGTCTCTTCACAACAATGAAGCTCTAAGACAACTTTGATTTAACTTTGGTGGGTTATATGCATCTATAAGTTCACCTACTTTTTAAGATCCATTTTGTTGGTAAAGCTTTCCTGAGTGCTCATTGGCTTAGTGATTTTTCCTTTCCAGCGTCATTTCAGTTCAGGTTTTCTTTGGCAACTCCATCTCTTTGCTGACTTCTATCTTCACATCTTGGATTGACTTTTTCATTTATCTCTTCGTCAACCCTTAGCGTATACTCACATCTTCTTTGCGTTGCCTGAACTTACAGTCATACTTTTTAATTCATTGCTAGTTCTCCTAGGTTGTTTTTAGTAGCTACCATTATGACGGAATTCTTTTTTTTAAAAGAAGATTTGTTTATTTTATGTAAATGAGAACACTGTAGCTGTCTTCAGACACACCAGAAGAGGGCATCAGATCTCATGACAGATGGTTGTGAGCCACCATGTGGTTGCTCAGGACCTCTGGAAGAACAGTCAGTGCTCTTAACCGCTGAACCATCTCTCTAGCCCTAATAGGATTCTTAACTTGTGGAGGAGACAGGTTGTTCTGTTTTCTCCATGCTGTTTCTGTGCTGAGACTTGCACATGTAGTGTGTTAGTAGAATCCCCCTAACCTACCTTCTTCCTTCCTTCTTTCCTTCCTCCCTTCCTTCCTTCCTCCCTCCCTCCCTCCCTTCCTTCCTTCCTTCCTTCCTTCCTTCCTTCCTTCCTTCCTTCCTTCTTTTTCCCTTCCTTCCTTCCTTCCTTCCTTCCTTCCTTCCTTCCTTCCTTCCTTCCTTCCTTCCTTCCTTTGTGGTTGTTGTTCAAGCTGCTTTTCTACTTTCAGTCAGGCAGGGGACACAGATTAGTAAGCAGACAAAGAGGATAGAGTGTGATCAGGTAGCTGTAACTGATTCTCCCTGAATCCTAAATGCTCTGGGACCTTAACCCCAAGCAAGGCCTGTCGGTTTGCAGATGTCCTGAGGGCTTGCTGTAGCTACTATGAACAGACTCAGGGAGAGGTTACCACCACAAACTAAATTATCTGCTCTTGACTTCTTGAGGACTGTACGTGGAAAGATGCTCTGTGACATCCAAGTTTCAGCTCAGAAGTCACCAGATCATCAAACCCATTTCAGCTGCGTTCGTGACCCTCATTCCATGTCCCACGTGTGTCTTCACAGCAGTGTCGCCACCCAATCCCTACCTGTTTCGCTGATTCTAGGCAAGCACTGTTAATGCAAGGACTTTCCTTATGATATCCCAGAATGCACCAGAGCCTGACTTACAGTAAATGTTCGGTATATGGTCCATGGAAAAATAATTTCTTTAGTGTTTACTATGCGCTAGGTGTTGTGCTTTTTAAACATTTCTATTTTATGTGTATGGGTGTTTTGTCTGCATGTATGTCTTACGTGTCATGTGTGTACTTGGTGCTGCTAGAGGCCAGCAGAGGGTGTCAGACACCCTTGGGCTGGAGTTGCAGCCAGTTTTGAGCCACCAGGTAGGTGTTGGAGATCAAACCAAGATTCCATAAAAGAGCCACCAGGGCTCTTAACTGCTGAGCTATCTCTCTGGCCCCCTAGACACTGAACTAAATGTCATCCATGCAATAACGCGACACCCAACACAGTTCTATGAAGGAATCAGACAATTTACTTCCACAGATAAGGAAGACCGGGACAAAGAGGATAACCAGCAAGACCAAGGTCATATCTCAGATACATAATTGTTTAGGGAATGCAGGGCCCGTAACAGAATTCCTCAAAGCCTCGTGGCTTAAAACAATGTACTCTCCTATTGTGATACCATGGATTCACCGGCCTCAGATGGATGGATCTCCCTTGAATTCTCTCTTTCGTTATTGCAAGTTGGCAGAAAACACTCAGTCTACTTAAGGCCTGGTCCTCTAAGATAAATTTCTCAATAACAGGTCTGAGAAGTCAGCTTTGAAGACCACTGCTGGGGTTACTGCCTGACCATCTCTCTATGGATGTCCTCACAGAAGGATGGTCCTTACAAGTATCTTATGTTACCTGGGATGCATGTATGCATGTGTGTGTGTGTGTGTGTGTGTGTGTGTGTGTGTGTGTGTGTGTGTGTGCACATGTATATATATATATGGGGGACATGTATGTATGTAGGTGCATACATGTATGGAAGTCAGGCCAACATCCAAGAATCTTCCTTAACCTCTCACTGAACCTGGAGCTCACAGAGTAGGCAAGGCTGATTGGCCAGTGAGCTCCAAGGGGTCTCCTGTCTCTACCAACCCTGTGATGGGATTAAATAGGATTACACCAGGATTTTAGCTTAAGAGATGAACATCTAGACTTAGGTTCTCATGCTTGCTGGTCAATGCTTTACTCAATAAACCATCTCCTTTGACCGCAAAGGCACTTGGATTGGTTTTTGTTTTTTTGTTTTTTTGTTTTTTTGTTTTTTTTTTTTGAGAAAGGGTCTTCTTAAGTAACCCAGGTTGACCCTAAATTCACTATGTAGCCTAGGTTATCATCAATTTCACCATCGTTCTGCCCTGTAGTCAGTGACTCTTGGTTTGATGCCCAGCATAGAGAACAAAGAAAAGGAAAGGGTAAGGGAGGAAGGGAGGAAAAAGAAGGGAGGAACAAAGAAAGGAAGGGGAACGGGAGGGGGAAAGGAAGAATAGACAACTTAGGGAAAAGTCAAGATCTCTTCTGCCCTAGGTCACTCCCACAAATCTCTTCTGCTCACTCCTGGGGGACACTGGGAAACTAGGAGGCATGGCAATGGGAGGCTGTCTTTGGAGACTCCAAGTACAGGGCTGGATATGTGTCCCAGCAGTCTGGCTCCAGAAACTACACTTTAGACACTAGGTCATGATATGTCTTCACTGGGAATCCTGATAATGGTTTGAACTAGGAGCTTGTCTGGTGATTCAGAATGCCAAAGAAGGATACATTTTGAAAGACAGAAACACACTCGCAATGTCTTTAATGTAGTCCTGAGGCAGAACTCAGGACCTTGCACAAGAGAGGTAAGTGCCTTTCCATTGAGCTCAGCCCTATCTCACAGGTTTCACTGGTAGTCCTTTCTCTGCTTCTAAATACCCAATTTCAAAATCACGAGGAACCTTCAGTTGGTGCTGGGATGGGAGTTGGCTGGGAAGGGAGGTTTGGAGGCACCTCTGTGGGTGAAATCTTATGAAAGATCGTATTTTAAATGAAGAAAGGACACAGTGAGCAGTTTCCCATGGGACTCCGCCATGCCCCAAGGGATTAGCATGTAGCTTGCAGGCAAGTTCTACACAAACACCACACTTTTATTCCTTTTTACAGCCCTGGAGAAGTGGTTTTAAAAGATCAACATCACCTCTAGCACTGTGCCAAGGGGCCTTCTATCTAATACCCACTTCAGCCCTCACATCAACCAAGGTGCCAGCTTCAGGAATGTCACCACAAACCTAGCAAATGTGTAAACAAGCATTAAAACTCGCGTCAATATGACCTTCCAATGTTTATTCTTCTAGGCTCCAAGGAATGCCACACAAATGACCCGCCATTTTGATCCCTGTTCACTCTGCCTCTCCCTGCTTCTATTCAGGGGTGTGATTTCTCCACCGTCATTACAGTTTCTGGGTTCAGTCAGCTCAGCACCGGATGGACACATTATGAGCAATTTTAGTGAATTAATAAATTAGGATTCCTTCAGAGGACATCAGTGGTAGCCCAGAGATTTTAGCATGTCTGCGTCTCGCAGTCAAACCCTGTCATTTCTGGGGCCACCTAACAGTAAAACAGCCACAGGCTTCTATGTGTCATCCCTCTTCTCAGTCTGGTCTGGTAATAGCCTATCTTTGATGAACTGGTCTCTCTCACCCTTGACATTTGGAAAGCATTGTTTGGTCATTCACAGTATTCAAGAGTGAACATCTGAGGGGGTTGCCTAGGGTGTGGTGGGGAAGGAAAGGAGATATTTAGTGGCCGGACTTATGCCTTAGGAAGCTTCAATTCTGACTCTACAGTGCTCTAAGTCTCCTGCTTCTTACAGATGTCTACACTGGTTGTTCAAGACATCTCTCATGCTTTAATGAATAACGGATTTGAAGAAAACACTTGGGTTTCCCCACCAAGTTCCTAGAGTAATTCAAAGATAGCCAGAAGCGTAACTGCACTGTTGAAGTGTGCATGGGTGAGGGCTTTCCTAGGCTGTTCCTCAGACTCAAGGGACAGCAATCCACACGCACAGCATCTCTCTGTGTGAAGAACAAGACACAGCAGTCAACTGCAAGCACACACCCAACTCTGAGAACCCCAAGAACTGTTTGGAAAGGATTCTAAGGGCTGTAGAGCCCTGAGGCTGCATTCTTCTTCAGCAAATAGCCCCTCGACAAAGGAGCCTGCTCTCTTCAACTCACAGCTTTTAAGGAATTTGCAAAGTCGTCCTGGACCAATTCAAATTTGCCACTGGGTTCATGTCATCAATTGAACTGATCATAAGCAAGGGATATGAAAGTAAATCTCTCAGCCCTGTTAATGATACATTTTTAAAATTCCTTCCTGGGTGTTTACCTTTTTAAAATGCCTTCTCCATTGGCAACATTGTTGTCAAAGAATTTCTGTCAAAAAAGAAAAACATGAAGTCTTCATTTCTATGTTTCCCCTGTCAGTTCATTAAGCCTGTTTAAAAGCATTGGATTGAAAACAGCTCTAAAAATACAGGCAGAATAAATGAGTGTATTTATAAAACATCGGGTTTCCTGTCGATAAAAACATACTTAATTTCCATGTGAAAGAGGAAAGAAAAAAATAAAATTAGAAGAGGCAACAGAAGCCTTCAAAAGCAAGCAGAAAACTAAACAAATTTAGAAAAAGTGGTCTTGGGCCCCAATGGGAAAGTGCTTATTTTTTAAGATTTATACCCCAAAAGGACTGGAGGCCACAGGAAAGCTTCGTACTTCTAGTGTCTTAACGACTGAACCCTAGCTGGAGGGACTTATCTATCGTAAGACGAGTAAACTTTCTGAATTACAAACTATCAGCTTAAAAAGCAAGACAAGTAGTAATTGCAATGTCCTTAGCCCCGTAGGATAGCTCTCAGGCTTGAATGAAGATGTAGACGTGTTCTACTCATTGCACGCAACCATGCTTTCCTGATGTAGATCACATTAACTTTAGCATTGGAAAATTATTATTCAGGTGGCTAAATGACTATTATTTGGGTTCTTAAAAGAGAAATGTATATATTCATTTAAAAACATAGTTAAGATTAGAACTTAAGTCTCCACATAATGTTAAATCCTATGTGCAGTCAAAAGCCAGGAAATATGCGATTAAGGCAGAATTCCATTCTTTTATCTACCCCACTAAGGCTGTTCCAGACAAATAATAGTTAAGTAATTTTAGAACCCTTTCCCTACCCTTGGGTATAATTAACTGACTTAAATGCTGAGTTCCTGCCCAAATTAATGATTTGTTTTCTCAAATTATACATCTACCACTGGTCTCCTAGAGCATCGCTATATATTTCAAATGTCTCACGGTCATCGCTGCCAATTTTCTTCTCATTAACCATATAAAAGTTGTTTAGAAGACACAAACCCCAAGCCTGCTTTAATTTATAAATTCTCTAAGTAGATTGTGCGTTGCCATTTAAATTTAATCAGGCTTCTAGAAGGGTGGACTCAGTGTGATGACTTTAACATACGTCGTAAGATCACCTGACTCAGAGCCATGGTACAGAGATGCCTCTCCGGGCTCCTTATTATTCATTCATGGAAACAGCCAAGGCACATAGACCCGGGAACCCAAAACCTTACAACGAACTCTTCAGAATCTGCAGTATGTAAAGCTACTTAAGGGTGAGCAACAAAATGATTCCTAAGTATTCCTATCAGCGATTCAGTTCTCTCCTTCCTACCGGATCCAGCTCGCTGAGGATGGACACCATGACTCCTCCCTTTACCCAAAGGGTGGTGCAGTGGAGCACCTTCCTGTACAAGGGACTCGGTGAACTGTGGTGAACGCTTAGATAAGAGCTGAGTACACACACAGCTAATTGTATTACAGAGTCAGCAATGCAGAGAGTCTTTTCATGGTATTAGGCAAGATACGAGGTCTATTTAGTTTGGTGTACACACACACACACATACACACACACACACACACACACAGAGGCATACGCACACGCATGTGCACACAGGCACAGAGGATCTCACTATATAGACCAGGCTGACCCCCAATGTACAGCGATCCTTCTACCTCTGTGATTACGGATGTTAGCAACCACACCCAGCTAAAATGTATCCCAAGTTCTTCAGAGAGCAGTTTCTCTACCTGTGAAAGGGGTAAACGAATGTCTGCCTCAGCCAGCTCAGAGAATTAAGTGCAAATGGATGAGTTGGTTCAGTATCTGTGCAGGCCTGCTCAGAAGTGCACATCAACACCTGAGTAGCACGGGTCGCATAGTAAGCTTGTGGAATGTTAGCTGGGTGGAATAAAGCAGTAGCCGTTGACTGGCAGGTCCTGCACTGGCTGAGCAGCCGAGGGTCCCTCTGCAGAAGAAACCTGAGTACACTGCCAGGTTTTTTCCCCAAGTCAGATTCATGCTGGAATTAGTATTAAAAACCTCAGTAACTGGCTGATTTCAATACTCTTCAAACTGTTTTTTTTATAAATGAAGCAGTTACAGACCCATTGTTATCTCTGTACCAAAGCCTCCTTTCCGCGTTCCAATTCTCAGCTGGAAATTTAAGTTCAGCAACTAATTTTAAACACTGTTCCTATATACCTCCAAGATTTCCCAGAAGGCTCTGGGCTTCAAGTTTCCTGTAATTTATAGTTTCTGTAAGGAAAGTCTCAGCCGTCCTTCCTGGCCACCCACACCAATTACTCCTCAAGTCAAACTCTGAGTAAGCCACTTTCACAGCCGACTTTTCTAGAAAAGAGAGAAATTGTTTCAAATCATCAAGTGGTAGCTTTAATTCCCACCATGGGAGTTCTAAAATGAAGGAGTAAGCTGAAAATCTCAAGAACAATGCATCAGTGAATCCCCGGGTCTGCGCTGAAATTATCCTGAAGCTATTAATGGGCTGGTGATGTGGATGTCAGGGCTGGTGAAGAGCTAGAAGTACAGAAGTCGGGTGGGTATTTCAGAGGCCACTCAGATCCAGGCCCACGCCTCAGACTCATCTCCTCATGCACACATCACTTCAGACATCATCTAGGCTCTCCTAGGTGGACTCTGTGAAGGTTTCGAGCCAATGTCCTAGTGAAGCACCGAGTTCACCACACCGGCCAAGATCCAGCCGAAAGGTTCTTTGCTACACTGCCACTTTCTTTGGGGATCTCAGATGCCTCCCACCACCCCCTGCACATTGTCTCAAAGGAGTAACCGAGGGTGGCGGTAGTGTGCCAAGGTCTGGAGTTGCAAGTTTTGCTGCAGGGGCTTGGAGCATGTCTCTCATGCTTCCACCGCTCAGGAAGAGGTCGGCTACGCCCCTGTCTCATTATTTCAAAGCTTCTGGGAAGATTGGTTTCCACTTTTCAAAGGACCCCAGTTGTTGAGTCATACTCAATTCTTGTCCCTTCCTACAGACATAAGGACTATGTCATCTAACTCGGACGTCTGTGTGCTTCGCTTCCTGTAGAAGTTAAGTCTATAGGAAGTCAAGAGACAGTTCCTTCATGGATTAACTAATCCTGTTTCATAACCCTCAAAACCTCCCATTTCATTTAAAGTCCAGCCATGCATTTTTAAAGAATGTGCTCAGCCAAATTAATTACTAAGACCTAGTCAGCCAAGGGCCACCACAAGTTGACAGTCAGAATGATAAGTCTGACTCAAGAGGATTAAGTCATCAGCTATGGTGGCCTATCAGCTTCCCCACTGACAGGGCAGAAATACAACCAAGCAGTCAGGAGCACATCCATCCTCAAAGTCTTTACACAGGTAAAACTAATCCCTGAAATTCTCTGGAACTGTCCAAAGGTCACAGACAGACCAACAGACAGACCAACCCACAGACACACACACACAGAGAGCACTTAAAAGGTGACTATATGATGAGAAAATGAAAGTTGATTAATTTAAATAATCAAAGAAAACAATGTGCTGAACAGCACAGAAGTTGCTATTAAAATTTAAAATCCCAGACTGGAGGCTGGGAATGTGCTTCAGTTGTCCATCAGCGGATCTCCAGGGAGCTTAAGACTTTCAGTGCCAGACTGAGACTGCCGAAGTGTCTGGTTAGTTGAATTTAACACATATATACACATACACACACACACACATACACATATACACACACATACACATATACACACACATACATATACACATACACATATACACATATACACACACATACATACACATACACATATACACACACATACATATACACATACACATATACACACACATATACACATATACACACACATACATACACATACACATATTCACACATACATATACACACACATATACACACACATACACATACACATATACACACGTATAACATATACACACACATACATATACACACATATACACATACACATATACACACACATACATATACACACATATACACATACACATATACACACACATAACATATACACACACATACATTTACACACACATACACACATATACACACATACACATATACACACATACACACACACACACACACACGATTCCATTTCAAGAACCCTAATACAAATGGCTTTGGGAAAGTCTTTCTAGACTGCCTGGGTAAAGACCCAGCAGAGGCCACCCCTGCCCAGGACAGGAGCCACAAAGGGTTCAGGCTGACACCTGGACCTCTCAGCCGGAGCCACTGCATCCTGACGGCATGTATGTCTATCTGCCTATGAAACAGCAGAAGGCAGAAGACATATTTCTTCATCTTTGCCCTCCCAACCCCTTCAGGTCCAAGACTCTTCTACCCAGGTTTTCGGTTGGCTTCAGATTCGTTAGGATCCTGGCTTTGGGTTCCTCTCCAGACTATGGTCTTTGTTCATTCTGTCCCAGCCACACTGACCTCCATGAGTTATTAAGGCAATTAAACCCGTTCCCCACCCTACCACTTAACTCCACACTCACCCCACCACCACACCCCTACGCCTTTTTTCCTCTTTTTTTGGCAACTGCACTTCCTCTGAGGCAAAGCTCTCCCTGGTTCAGAAACCCCTCCCAGGAACACGCCCCTCCCTAGTTAAAGTCTGATGCCACAGCAACGTGACTGCTAAGTCCCTCCAATACACAACCAGCCATGGCTTTTGACTTGCTAGACGCGTGTGATGCCTCTTGGATCATTGTGACCTTGCAACTGAGTCGCAATTAAACCACAACTATAGTAAAGAACCATGTCTCCTTACACTCGATTCCCAGCCTTATTTCACATTTATCAGGATCAGTATTTCAAAGTTATTTCTGGAACTTACTCTCCCCTAGCTCCATGTGCTGTAAGAACAGAATCATATCTGTATTCATTCACTGAAATTTTATAAGAGGGCATCAAGGCACACAAAAATAGCCACCTCTTATATTACGGAGGGGTCCTTCTCTCAAATCCGCCTGCCAAACTTGGGGTCTTCACTCCAGGTAAAGTTGGGCTTATCAAACAATGTCTCCGACTAATTCTGCTAGGCCTCAGCTTTCCCATCCATAAAGTAGGGTCATATAACGGTCAGAGCGGTTCTTGCAGATTCACTGAGATGATTGTTAATTACCTAGCACAGTTAAGTGCCAGGCAACAGCCCTTCAAACGTGGTCTGGGGCTGGGTACGTAACTCAGTGGTAGAGCACTAGTTTAGCATGCATGGGCTCTGGGTTCAGTCCATAGCAACACAAAACACATATGTGCAATGAATCATAATTGACTAAACAGACACTTTGGATTACCAAATAACTTCCCGGGAGCAGCAAGAAAATGAAGATAAGTACAAAGGTCACGGCAGCAGTGACCGGAAAGCTTGATTCAGACGACTTCTATTTTCATTAATTGTGTCTCTGTCTGTTTCCTGCCTTGACTAGGGCTAGTGTAGCCCACGCTGAGCACCGTGGGCATTTTATTAAGCCCTCATTACTAGCATGCTCCATTCTTAGATGGCCTTCAGGGGTGGTTCCTAAGAAGGGACAGTAAATGGTAGCAATGGTTGCAACTGTTCTTTTTCTCCTGAGTATGAAGTAGTCAAACTGCTTTGATCTTTTATTTCCCACAAGGGATTTGTGTGGGCATGAACAGCATCTAACTTTCAATGGTGCTTGCACCAGACCTCTAGCTAGAAACAGCCTTTTAACCATGAATCCAAAAAACTAGATAAAGTCAGGCCTGAGTTGTCAGAAACTCATGCTTGAGGGGTTTATTTCTTCTACCATCATCTGGAGCCGGGTCTAATCGCTATTGCAGGACACCACCAGGCCTCTTAACAAGCCTCCCAGACAGTTGAAGTAAATCCAACATTTCACCTTTTCTGGCCTCTGCCACTAACGCAAATCCTGACACTAGAGGCAAACAGCATCGGTATGAACTGTTTCCAGTACTCACGTCCAGAAGAACACCTTTAAAATAAATGCTTACTGTGATTTTCCAAGTACATTTGCTGTTTGGAGGGTACATTCCAGGAAAACCTTCACTGCCAATAAATCCAGACTCTCCGGTAAGAATACCGCCACATGTGAAAACAGGTCTGCGAAAATAACAGAGGAGAGGACGTTTAAATTGATATGCAGTCTAGCAATCTAATGCTAATTTCAAAAAGGCATACGTGCTGGTACGAACGAATTAATGTTGTTTGACGAAATCTTACACCAGAGAAAAGATCTGAAAACTTGCCACCCCTTAGAATATTTTAAATTATAGCCCAATAACCCACTCGCCCAAATATTCATCATTAAGACAGGTCATGTGTGTGCATCTACAATAAAATAACCCACTCAGAAAAGTTGTATAAAAATTGAGTGATTTAAGGGGGACAGTGGGGGAGGTTTTGAGAACCACTCTGGGAGAGCTGCATGGTTTAAAAGACTTGGTAAAGATAAAGTTTGTCTCCAGATTTAGACAGGCCTTGGAAAACTTGGGTGTTTCAGCGCGCCCCTCCCCTTGCTAGAGGTGATAAGGGAGTTGGACATCCTGTAGGTGCTGCTGCCCAGGAACACGGATATAAGAGAGGAGTCACTTAAAAGAGCGGCTCCCCAGGTTAGCCTTAGATTGGCCGCGGCTGGGAAGAAAAGTGAGGGACGAAGGTGGGCGCACTTTCGAGCGGTAGTGTTCCCTGCACCCGGCCCATACCGCTGGGAGGCAAGGCAAGGGAGGGAGTACGAGCCGCGCCACGTGGTGGCCCAGGAGCCCTAGGGGGGAGCGTGGCAGCCCCGCAGTGGCGCTGTGCGGGGTCCCGGGAGCTGAGAAGAGGGTCGGGGGGCGTTACCTCTCTGGGGTCTGCGGCCGGGCCAGCTGCGCGGCGGCCAGAAGCAGGCAGAGCGGGAAGCAGGCGCTCGCGCCCCCCATGGCCGGCAACTCACTGCGGCATCCCGCCCGGCGCCCGCAGCCAGGTACCGAGTGCGCCGCGGCCGGCGGGAGGGCGGCTTTTGAAGGCAATCGGGGCCGACTCCACGCCTAATTTCCCCGGGGGACGCGCCCTAGCAGCCACGGGCGGCGGCTGAATGTCCCGTTTGTTCTCCAGCGGGAGGGGCCACAGCCTGTCCCCTGGGCGGCCGCGGGGGAAGGGAGCCCCGCCAGCGGTACCCAAGGCCAGCCTAGGCTCTCTAGGGTGGGGTTTGGGGATTGCCCCCAGCTGCTCTCAAGCACAACTGCTGGGGAACCCGGCTCCTCCTCTGTTTTCTTGGAGTAGCAGCCCCAAGGGGCAAGTAAAGAGATCCTTCCATAGTGCACCTCCAGCCCTCACCCTCGCTTTAAATACACTCGCGCTAGAGCCTGTGTGCACCGGAGTGTAACAATGGCTAGAGAGACAGTTTTGTGGGCAGATTTCAACATGCATTTGCAAGCAAGCGATTTGTGAGTGAATTGTCATTAAATGTCAGATCCTCTCATCTCACCACCCACGTGAGGTTCTGGAAATGGTCTTTCTCTGCAGGCACCTCTGTTATTTGAAGTTTCCCCAAAGACTGGAAAAGCAAACTTTATTGATGAGTTAAGATTTACAAACTTTATCCCCGAGGACGGCTCATCGAGGCTTTCTTTTAACGTCAGAAAATTTTCATACCTTTTTTTTTTTAATGTCACCAGAGAGTCATGAAAGGCCAACCAGAGCAGAATGCACTGGACACTTGTGGGAGATACAACCTAAATGGAGGTTCCGTCACTGTTGCTCCTTTTACATTGTGTTCACCTTTGTAAGGATAAGAAAAAAGAAAAGAAACAAACAAAAACAAGGCAAGGCAGTACTAATCAATACCCCTGAGTCCAGGGCTGAAGGGAGAGCTGGATAGTACTGAGAATAGCAGTATTTGCCTATAGCTCCTTCAGAGGATCCAAGTTCGGTTCCAGCTCCCTGGGGCTTATTACCCTCTCCTGACCTTTGTGGGCACATACACAAATATTTTTTAAAAATTTAATTTCTAATAATGAGTTTGTAATCTTAAGAACTCTGGCAAGCAAATAACTATGACCACAGGCAATAGTGTAAACGTCAGAAGGCCCACCAGGCAGTGGTGGCGCATGCCTTTAATCTCAATACTTGGAAGGCAAAAAGGCAGGCAGGTCTCTGAGTTCAAGGCCAGCCTGGTTTATAGAGTGAGTTTCAGGACAGCAAAGGCTACACAGAGAAATCCTGTTTTGAGAGAGAGAAAAAAAAAAAAAAAAGAAAAAAGAAAAGAAAAGAAAAAAAGCTAGAAAACCCAAGGACCTGTCTAGGAACCAGAGTCCTCTTCAGAGTTAAAATTGCCTTAGCATTTAAAACAATTTTAATTAATTTATTTTATGTTAATAGGTGTTTTGCCTACATGTATATATCTATGCTGTGTGTGTGTGTGTGTGTGTGTGTGTGTGTGTGTGTGTGTGTACAGTGTACACAGAGACCAGAAAAGGGTGACAGGTCCCTGGAACTGGAGTTACAGCCAGTTGTGAGCCACCTTGTGGGTGCTGATCCATCACTGTACCCTCCCCCCAGCACCCTGCATTGTTTTGTTTTGTTTTCATTCTTTAAAGTTGGTGGGGGGCAAGAACCTTACCAGGAATTACAACTTTAGGAAAAATTCCCTAAATGTGCCACACCCTGCATGACATTTTTGTAAAAGGAATTACAGAACTTGGCAGCGTACATTATATTCTGAAACTTACACCCACAACTAAGTAAAAACGTCTTTAAAAGAGCCAGGAGGAAAACAAGTTGTTTATTTTATACACATTTCCAGAATGAGCTATCAAAAAAACTCAAGAGTTTGTAGTTAGTTTATTACAAAGTCACAGTTTGGAGTTCTAACGTGAAAACATTGCTCAATCTTTTGCCTTGTAATACTTTGGAGCTCTCATGCCTGAAAATACTTCATTTGTAGGATTTTTAAAAAAAAAATAAATAAAACAGTATTGACCATGCATAAATAGAAAACTGCTTGCGGGTAAATCTGCAGCAGTATTTTCTTAATCTATGGACCAATAGTTGTGCTTGTTTCCTCTTTAAAAAGTAAAAGGTTCTAACACGGGTCAGTCTGTTGTTGCTGACATTCATAAAAAAGACATTGATCTTACCATGTGATTTAAAAAGTTTATTAAGAACCATGTTATTTGCTCTTAAAAAACACATATTTGACCTGGAACTACAGTTCTGACCAAAATTATAAACCGTGAATATCCTGGTTGTTTAATGTGTTAAATTTGAGATCGACTCAAGGGACCTCTGACGGAGTGTGTACACTTCACATGTGTGAGATCAGTTTCCGGGGTTTTATGATCAGAATTGGGGTAAAAAAGCTACAGGACAGCAGGCAGCAGCAAAAGGGAGAGGCACAATTTTGTGGGTAGGGCCATCTCGAGGATAGCAGAGTGGAGAGGCAAGGAGTCCTCCTCCTCCTCAAAGGATGTGTTATCCTTGCCTGGTTGCACAGAGAGTATAAGTCATGGGAATGGGAACAAAATAGTCTGTGACCTGACCACTTGCAAACGTAGCGCGTGCTCTGCAGAGCATTGACATCGAGTGGGCCATTGTGTCTGCTGCATCGTCTCTGGATCATTTATGAACCTCGTAAACATCTAAGAATGCACCGTAAATCCAACAGTCAGTCACAAGTCAGGATTAGCCCTATAAAAGATCCAGCATTGAAACAATATGGGTCTGGATGTAAACGATATTGACAAACAGGAGACGATGGGGAGCTTTACATGGTGAACCACCGAAAGAAGCCAAAGAAGGTTGCTGACGAAAAGTCTCCAAACTAGGATGACTTTGTCTTCCTCCTCCCTCTTTGGATTGGATGCAGGGCCTCAAGACACGCTGAGCGTGAGCTTTACCTCTGAGGGACACTCCAAGCTCAAGAGAATACTTTTCAATACTAAAGTATTAACGATTAAAGGAAACCTGTGAGATACGTGGACCCCGACGGTGCTTTCTCAAACTTGATTCCGTTGTCTTTATACCCCATGAACGCGCGCGCGCACACACACACACACACACACACACACGCGCACACACACACACACACGCACACACACACACACAGACACACACACACGCACACACACACAGACACACACACGCACACACACACAGACACACACACAGACACACACACACACAGACACACACACACACAGACACACACACACACAGACACACACACAGACACACACACAGACACACACACACACAGACACACACACAGACACACACACACACAGACACACACACACAGACCCACACACAGACCCACACACAGACACACACACAGACACACACACAGACACACACACGCACACACACACACAGACACACACACGCACACACACACACCCCAGAAAAGTTCAAATTGATCCAGTCCTTGTTCATGATGAGAATTAGCACTGGTCTGAAATATAACGAACATATTGTAAAAATGCAAGCCAAATTTAATTTTTTAATCCTGTTTCATATTTTATTTTAAAATAAAGTCCACAAGAGTGTTTCTACTGCCATAAATATTTGTAGCCTGCTTTAAGTAAAGGGTGGGGCAGGATTAGGTATGGGAGGAGACAGTTGAGATGTACAGAAGGGTGTCAGGAAATTGGACAGAGGTGTGTCGGAATGGGGAACTGGGTGTAGCCACCAGAAAGTCCCAGATTCCAGGAAAGCAAGGGGCTCCCAGGACCCAACGGGGATGACATTAGTTAAATACCCCCCAACAAAGGGGAGAGAAAACTTGTAGAGACCATATCCAGAGGTTAGGCACAGCTCCCAGTTGAGGAATGGGGCTGCCCACCCTTCACAAAAATTTAACTAAGAATTGCTCCTGTCTAAAGGAAACTGGGACAAAGAGTGGAGCAGAGACTGAAGGAAAGGCCATCCAGAGACTGCCCCACCTGCAGATCCATCCCAGTCACTATTGCTGATGCCAAGAAATGCTTGCTGATAGGAGCCTGATATGGATGTCTCCTGAGAAGCTCTGCCAGAGCCTCACTGATACAGATGTGGATGCTTGCAGCCAACCATTGGACTGAGCACGGGGACTCCAATGGAGGAGTTAGGGGAAGAACTGAAGGAGCCGAAGGGGTTTGCAACCCCATAGGCAGAACAGAAATATTAACCAGCCAGACCCCCCCTCAGAGCTCCCAGGGACTAAACCACCAACCAAAGAGTACACATGGAGGGACCCATAGCTCTAGTTGCATATGTAGCAGAGGATGACCTTGCCTGACATCAATGGGAGGGGAAGCCCTTGGTCCTGTGAAGGCCTGATACCCTAGCATAGGGGAATGCTAGGGAGATGGGGCGCAGGAGTGGGTGGGGGAGCACCCTCATGAAGGCAGGGGGAGGAGGTGTGGAATAGAGGGTTTTTGGAGGGGAAACTGGGAAGGGGGAATAACATATGAAATGTAAAAAAAGAGGGGTTTCCAACACAACCCCAGGTATGGTACGAGTAACTCCTGATTAGCTGTTTTCCTTTTAACTTAAGACAAGGTTTAACCTTTAACCTAGGCTAGTCTAGGATTCACTATGTACTCAGGCTGACTATAAGTTACAACAGTCCTCCTGCCTCAGCCTGTAGAATGCTGGACTGTCTTTATGGATGATTGATGTGGGTGGGTCCAGCCATTGTGGGCAGCATCATCCTGAATGGGACCGTATCAGGTAGCTGAACAGAAGCTATGGGACAAACTGGCAAACAGGGATCCTCCATGGCCTCTGCCTCCAGATTGCTGCCAAGACTTTCTTCAAAGATGGATGGATGTTCACTGGACATGAACCTCAATAGACCCTTCCCGAGTCTAAACTGATTTTGATCGTGGTGTTTATCACAGCAACAGGAAGCAAGCCAAGAAACATGGCTTTCTCTCGTCATCTTGAAAAGTGCCCAGAAACCAATCCAACCAGGCTTTGGATCGGCTGAGGGGGAGGCCATGAGTTTCTGGACTTTCCCTCTCTCTGTTTTAAGCTGGACCTGGAGGAGCTCAGGTAGGCTTTGTGCACCAACTGAGCATCATTGGTCTCTGGGTTTATAACGTGAGGAGGCAGAGGGGTCTGGGAAGCTGCTGCACTACCTGAGTGAATGATAAGAAAACACTCTTACTAATCCCATGATACTTTAATTTTTTAGAGCCGTGGAATTGGGAATTCCTTATGTTCTCTTAGGCAAAGATATGATGGCTGAGTTTTGACACTAATACTTCAGTGCTCAAATTGTCTTTGTCAGGTTAAGCTTTTTATCTGCTCATTTAGCCACTGGTGTTACTATTATTATTATTATCCTGATGGCTGAGGTTGAACCCAAAGCCTTGTGCCTGTGCTAGTTAAGCGCTCCACACTGAGCAGCAGAATCAGCCTTTGAAGTCATCTCGAGAAATAATACCAACATGGAGGAACCCTGTTGGCTTAGAGTTCTGTGCAATATTCAATAGGTAGATACTCTGTGTTCTCTCAATTTTACAATTAAAAGTTCACTTAAAAAATGTTTGTGCCTAGCCAGGTACATGCTAGTGGCATGTGGCTCCCATTTCAACGCTCTAGAGTCAAGAGGCAGGCCTCTGTGAGATCAAGGCTGGCCTGGTCTACCTAGAGATCCAGAACAGCCAAGGCTTCATAGAGAGACTCTGTCTCAAAAATATGTATATACTTATAAACATTATCCATTAGGAAGAAAAGTAAACTTTCCTTCTACCCTGCCAAAAATCAGTGTTACAGAGGGACTGAATCGGAAATGTCTTCGTACTCACAAACACAGCCAAGAAAGCAATTCACAATAGCATTTGCAGAATTAGAGAAAAAGACTCAAGGCTTATTACCCTGGAATAACGGCCAGAATTTCACCTGGGAAGTGGCCCTTTGGGAGATTCGCTGGCCACTAAATCTGAGCATTAAATGCAGTTTCTTGAACTTACTGCAGTCTTCTCTGTAGTAAACCCATCAGGCACATTTCTGCTCTGGGAAATTCCAGCTTGCAACACTCCTGTGACCCTCTACAGGATGAAAGCTCAGCACGGGGTCCAAGGATCCATCTAAGTGCATAGGAATGTACAGTCCATGTCACCTACCTCCATGTCACCTCCAAGGGAGGAAGAAACACAGCACGTGGGGCGTGAGGGTCCCAGTCTCAAAACCAATGGACAGGCGTGGGAATAATCAACACCCATGCTAGGGCTCTACCTAGCTCAATGAGCCCAGCTCCCTCACTGAGGAAAACAGCCTGAAGGGGTGTCTTTCTGTGTGAGTTTCCAAGGTAATGTGTTTCAGTTGCACAGATGAGGCTGGGTCAGTCAAGGTAGCTGTGTGAAGCTGGACAAGCTGAACTCGGAGGAGTGGGCTGAGGTGGGTTTCCTGTGGAGATCCTCCATGATGGAGTGTCTAACAGGAACAGTGCTGAGCCCTGTACAGTAACATTGCTTCTCCCTTTTAAAAAAATGATTATTACTGAATGATTAATTATAAAAATTAATACATGCTTATTATTTTCCTTTTATTGAAAATAGATTCTTTTCTCATGCAATATTGTTTTCATTTTTTATGATTATATTTTCCCCTTCCTGTACTCCTCCTATCCCTCCCTGCCTTCTCTTCCCTCCAGATCCACTCCTTTTCTGCCTCCCATTAGAAAAGAAGGCTTCTAAGAGATAACAACCAGACATGACAAAATAAATTCTAACACGATCGAACGCACTTCTCTTTTCAAGTCTGTGAAGTAAAGATGTTTACTGTCATTTCACGGGTGGGGATTCTGAGATTCGAAGCAGTTAGCCACTTATTCACATAAACGAAAAACTGGTATTTGAACCTGGGCTGACTGAAAAAATCAAGCTTTTAATGAGTACTGTGAGCTAACCCATCATGACCTCTATCAGGACACAAAATGTTCACAGCACATGGAGACCATAGCTGTACATGGAGTGGCAAGATGCTGTTTGCCTTCCCAGAATCCCTTCTGCAAGAAACCGCCTCTCCTTGTGCTTTGTGGTCCTGTGAACACTAAGCCCATTCACTACTCAGGCACCCAGGTAGGGAATGTGACCGAGGACTGAATGAGAGAGCTCACTCAAGGTTTCCAACTATCTATTTTTGTCTCCTCTTTCTTCC